>NC_045434.1:179853937-179994217 GCF_002776525.5 Piliocolobus tephrosceles
AGAAAAAAAAAATAAGAAAGAAAAAGAAAAAAAGAAAGGGTAGAGAAGATTAGAAAACATAACTACCCTCCTTCCCAGACACGACAGGAAGGAGCAATACTCAACATCATTAATCTTTTCCCTAGAATGTGGGAAGGAAGAATGGGAGGTTAGTGAGATTTGCATAAGAGATTCAGTCTGCATTTCTTTATGTTTTGTTTGAAAAATTTGACCTTTTAAAAACTATAGTGTTACATGTGTACAATAATTTCCTTCAGTAATTCTAAAGAAAATGTTATCCTGTTAAATAAAATCACCTTTCTTCTTACTGATTTGTTTGTATGTTTACTCATTAATTCACTCAACGATTATTGAGTACAAAATATGCCTTCATACTTTGCTGAGTCCTAGGGACATTATTATTCTCATTTTACAGATAAGGAAGTTAAGGACAGAGAGCTAAGTAATTTGTTCAAGGTCACAATGTAATTGATAAGAGCTAGGATGTGAACCCAGGCAGACTGGTTCCAAAGTGTGCTCCCACCATCTAAACTAAACTTGCTTGATCACATCTTTCTGTGTTACAAATAGCCCTGTGGTCCTGTCCTAGTAGAGTGTCACAGTGGGAAAGCACAGATATGCAAGCAGGTAAGTTACCCTGTACAGTTATCATCTCTGTAGTAGGGGTGTACAACAAGTACTGAGGCAGTCAGAGGACATTATATATTGACCCAAATCCTTATACTTGCAAGAGTTTTTACTAGAAACACGTGTATTTATTTTCAGGTTACCTTACTGGTCAACTTTACACCCTTCAGAGCAGTTATTTTGAAAAATGATGAACACAACGTACGTTGGAAATCTATGTTTAAAATCACCTCTGAAATGGTGAACACACAAAACAAAAACAAACCCAGATGATAAGTAATCATCTTTCTGGGAAAGGTTGATTTTAGGGGGAACAGTTAACATGTTCAGATATTCAGAGACAAATTTGAAAATTTACTTGTGTAACAGTTTGGGGGAAGTTTCATTCTATAAGACTAACTATCTTATGCAACTATGTGGCCAATTTGTAAAGAGAAATTTAAAAATAGTTTTTATCCAATGCATGTGGCAAACATGACTAAAGCACCCCAGGAAAACTGTACTGAAGGATATACAATGTTAGGGTAGATACATTTTTGTGTATTCACTTAAAAAATAAAAAATAATTGATTTTAAACCACAGAACATTAAGTCTAGAGAGCCATTCCCTCTGATACAGAGGACAAAAACCTTGGAGATCCGTATTTAAAAGATCAATTTCTTTAGCACCTGGAAAAGAGATCCAAATAAAAACAAAACCTGGGAAAAGGATATGAATTATTCAGGCAGTCAAGCAGACATAGTTCTGGGATGATATCATGTGTATGATTTGACAAAATGAGCCAGAACTTAGAAATTACTCAGGGAGAAGAAAACGACCTCAAAAGCCAACCCTCCAGCAAAAAAAAAAAAAAAAACAGACATGAAACACAGATCATGGAAAAAGAAAAAAAGGGCCATGATGGAATAATGAAGATGAGATTTTCCTCACCCTTACAAGTGGAAGAGTGGAAAAAAACTTATAAAACAACTCTTCTCAGACATTTAACAAGAGACATTAGGGGACTTTACTGGAGATGGGTGGAAATTAGGTGACATTACAATTGCCAGGGATTTCTGCCTTGAAATGCTTTCGAGAGTGTGGTGATATGAGGGAAATCCTGTATAGAGCATAGCAATCTTATGGAATTGAGGAGACAGAGAAAGGAGTTCAGAAAGATGAAATGGCAGAAATATGTGGGATTGAGTACCAGAGAAAAGGGAGCCACACAGAGAAAAGAACTGCAGAAATCTGCAGTTTTTCAAGTCTTTCCTGAATACTGAGCCACACACGAGTAAGGCAAAACTCCACAAAAATAAGCAAAGAACAATGAGAGAGCTGTAAGAACAATTCTCAGAGGTCAGCAGGGTTGGGAGATGTTTGAGTTCTGACCAGCTAGATCAGAGAGTCCTTATTGAGCACCCAGGGTCACAACATAAGAGTAGGACTATTCTAGCCCTAGAATAAAAGCTCCTGTAAATCTGCCCTAAGGAAGCTTAAAAACAATCCAGAAAGAATTAAGCTATTCAGCAAGTAACTTAACCTATTGTGAAAACAAAGTTTAATATTATTTAAGCAAGACAATAAAATTAGGTCCTCAACAATATAAAATTCATAATGTCCAATATCCAGTAAAACATTATTAAACCTTCAAAGAAGCAAGTGCATCACAACTAGGAAAAAAAATCAGTGAATAGAAACAGACCTAGAAGTGACAATGTATTTTTTAAGAGACCTAATGAATAAAAGATAAAAGATATTCAAAAAAGAACCAATGAAATTTCTAGAGATAAAATTTTCAATACTTTAAACGAGTGATTCACAGGATGGGATTAAAAACACAATAAACACTACAGAAAAAAAATTAGTGAACTTGAAAACAACAATAGAAATTATCAAACTAGAACAAAGAGAAAAACTGGGGAAAAAAATGAACAGAGCCTTTGTGAAAATACCAAAGGATGTAAAACACATGTAGTTGGAGTCACAGAAGTGGAGCAATACAAAAAATTTTGAAGAAATGAAGAAATAATGGCTAAACTTTTTCCATATTTGAGGAAAACTATAAACTCACAGAATCTAGAAGCTCAAATACTCCCAAGCAAACGTACTAAGAAAACCGAGACAAACTGTAATCAAACTGCTAAAAAAAAATCTCATAAACACCAGAGAAAAAAGAAATAGCAAATATAGAAAAACAAAGGTAAGAATGACTATGAGCTTGTCAAAAACTATGAAAGCAAGAAGACAAAGAAATGATATCTATAAAGTATTGTTAAAAGAAAGTCAACTTAAAATTCTATATCCAGTGAAAGTATTCTTCAAAAATGAAGGCTAGGAGAGATGACAGATTGGGAAGCACCAGAAATCTGTCTCTCCACCTAAGCAATAATCCTGCTGGTGAAATCTGTCTGATAATATTTTTGAACTCTGAAGTCTATTAAAAGCTTGAAACTTCTAGAGAAAGGGTTGGATGGTAAATTGCTGTCAATTTCAATCAGTTTAAGCTCTTATCCCTGCAGCGGCCATCTCCTCTCCTCCACCTGTGTGGCAGGCAGTGTGCATGAGTTCCTGGAACAGCTTGCATGCAACATGTGGGAGTCAAAATGGGCAACAGGGATGCTTTCCTTTAAGTATTGGGGATTTGTATTCTGATCGGTGATTGCTGCTTCTGCTCATGTAGGTACAGACACAGAGTCAGGTGGCCATTTTTGCACCTCCACCCATTGTTGCAAGCCCCTCCCCCTCTGGCAGAGGTGATATTCAGGGGATTCAAAGGGCTAGCACCCTTTTTTTCCTCTCTTTAATTTTTCTCTTTTTCCCTTTTTGGAAGCCAGTCATTAAACAGCAGAACATTCAAAAGCAATGGCATATAGAGAGAAAACTGGAAAATCCACTGGATATGATAAGGGAAAGGCACACACTCAGAAAAGACTCTAGAAGACCTTAAGCTTATACATCAGGTTAATGTCACAACAATAAAAAATAAATAAATAAATAAAGCAAAAACAGCAAATGCTGGAAGGGTGGCAAATCTGATTTCGAGAGTTACCACATTAGATTCAAATGTTCAATTTTCAAGAAAATAAAAAACCATACAAAGAAACAGGAAGGTGTTCCCATTTAAAACTTAAAAAAAAAAAAAAAAAAGTAAAGTAAACCCACAGAAACTGTCTCTGAAAAAGACCATATGGCAGATCTACTACACAAAGACTTAAAAAACTATATTAAGGAAGCTTATGGAGACATGGAGAAAGTCAAGAAAATAATGTATGAACAAAACAGAAATGTCAATAAAGAGACAGAAAACCTAAAAGAAACAAAAAGAATGTCTAGAACTGAAAAGTACAACAACTGAAATTAAAAATTCACTATAGGGATTCAAAGGCAAATTTGAGCAGGCAGAAGAAAGAATCAGTGAACCTGAAGATAGGACAATTAAAATTACTGAGTTTGAGGAACAACAACAACAACAAAAATTGAAGAAAAGTAAACAGAGCCTAAGGCAGCTGTGGGATATCATCAGGTGGGCCAACATACACACTGGGGAGTCCCAGAAGAAAGGGAGGGCAGAGAGATTATTTGAAGAAATAATGGCTGAAAACTTCCCAAATTTGATGAAAGGCATGAATACAAACAACCAAGAGGCTCAACCAACTCGAAATAAGATGAGCTCAGAGATGACCACACCAAGACACATTATAATCAAACTGTTGAAAGACAAAACCAAAACAAAATGTTGAAAGCAGCAAGAGAGAAGCAACTTATCACACACAAGGAATCCTCAATGAGATTAACAGCAGAATTCTCCACAGAAACTTTGGCAACCAGAAGGCAGTGGGCTGAAATATTCAAAATTCTAACAGGAAAAGTTGTCAGTCAAGAATCCTGTATCTGGCAAAACTGGTCCTTCAGAAATGAGACAGAATTTAAGACATTCCTAGATATGTCTGGAGGAAAAAAGCTGTAAAGTTGTTTATATTTTACCTGCTATTCAAGAAATGCTAAAAGGAGTCCTATGGGTTGAAATGAAAGGACAGTAGACAATAACCCAAAGTCATATGAAATGAATAAAGATCTCAGTAAAAGTAAATACACTGGCTATTATAAAAACCAGTACTGGCTGGGTGCAGTGGCTCATGCCTGTAAACCCAGCACTTTGGGAGGCTGAGGTGGGCGGATCACCTGAGGTCAGGAGTTTGTGACCAGCCTAGCCAACATGGTGAAAACCTGTCTCTACTAAAAATGCAAAAATTAGCCAAGTGAAGTGGTGTGTGCCTGTAATCCCAGCTACTTGGGAGGCTGAGGTGGGAGAATCACACACTCCAGCCTGGGCAACAGAGTGAGACTCCACCTCAAAAAAAAAAAAAAAAAAATGCTATTGTAACAATGGTTTGTAACTCCACTTTTTGTTGTCTACATGATTTAAGAAAGTATACATTTAAGAAAATTATTGCTCTAAGAGCTAGTATTATTGTAACTTTGGTTTAGAACTCCACATTTTGGCTTCCACATAATTGAAAAGATTCATTTTTTTTTTTAGTTGTTAGTTTATGTTTTTGGAAACACATTTGTACAAAGATGTAATTTTGGGACATCAAAACTGAAAGGGATAGTGATGGCTGTAAATGAGCAGAGTTTTTGTATGATACTGAAGTTAACCTAAAAAAATTCAAATTAGAGTATCATAACTTTAAGATGTTAAATGTAACTTTCACATTAACCTTAAGTAAAATAGTTACAGAATATACATAAATGGAAATGAGAAGAAAAGTAAAGTGTTTTACTATCCAAAATCAACTAAACATAAAAGGGTAATGCAGGAAATAAGTGGGGGAAGCTAACAAACCATATAGAAGACAAATAGCAAAATGACAGAAGACCCCCCATTTTCCATAATTATTTTAAATGTAAATGGATTAAACTCTATAATAAAAAGACAGAGATTGGCAAATTGGGTTAAAAAAAGTCCAGCTACAGTTGGTCCTCTGCATCTGTGAGTTTCATATCTGCCATTTCAACCAATCCTAGATTGAAAATATTTTTAAAAATAATATGACAATAAAATGTAAATAAAAATGATACATCATAACAACAATTTATACAACACTTACAATGTATTAAGTATTATAGGTACTCTAGAGATGATTTAAAGTATATGGGAGAATGTGCCTAAGTTCTATGCAAATACCTACACCATTTTATATAAGGAACTTGAAAATTTTGTATCTGTGAGGGGTCCTGGAATAAATCCCTTTATGATACTGTGGGATGACTGTATATATGGTCTAAAAGAAACACAAATAGATTGAATGTGAGAGAATGAAAAAAGACATTTCATGCAAACAGTAACCAAATTAGAACTGGGAAATTACTACCCTATACTAATATCAGACAAAATAAACATTCAATTTAAAAAAGGTTACAAAATATTATAAAATATATATTAATAAAAGGTTCAATATAATAAGAAGATATCATAATTATAAATATTTTGGCAAATAATAACAGATCATCAAAAAACATAAAGAAAAAACTTACAGAATTGAAGGGAGAAACAGACTGTTCAAGAATAAATGGAATCAATACCCTACTCTCAATAATGCATTAAATAACCAGACCAAAAGTAGGTAAGGAAATAGAGGACTTGAACAACACAATAAGCCAACTAGAGCCAACAGACATATACAAGATGCTCTATCCAACAGCAAAAGCATACACATTCTTCTCAACTGCACATAGGACAATCTCCAAGATAGATCATATGTTAAACCACAAATTAAGTATCAATAGATTTTAAAAACAGATATTATACAAAGTGTCTTCTCCAACTGAAACAGGATAAAGTTAGAAATTAACAGGAGGAAAACAGAAAAATTCGCAATTTGTAGAAACCAAACAACACACTTTTAAACAACCAATGGATCAAATAAAAAATCACGAAGAAATTAGAAAATACTTAAAGATGAGGCTGGGGGCCGGGCACGGTGGCTCACACCTGTAATCCGAGCACTTTGGGAGGCTGAGGCAGGTGGATCACGAGGTCAGGAGATCAAGACCATCCTGGCTAACACAGTGAAACCTCATCTGTACTAAAAATACAAAAAAAAAAAAAAAATTAGCTGGGCATGGTGGCAGGCACCTGTAGTCCCAGCTACTCGGGAGGCTGAGGCAGGAGAATGGCATGAACCTGGGAGGCGGAGCCTGCAGAGAGCCAAGATCGCACCACTGCACTCCAGCCTGGGCAACAGAGTGAGACTCTGTCTCAAAAAAAAAAAAAAAAAAAAAGATGAGGCCGGGCATGGTGGCTCATGCCTGTAATCTCAGCACTTTGAGAGGCTAAGATAGGCAGATCACGAGGTCAGGAGTTTGAGACCAGCCTGACCAACATGGTGAAACCCTGTCTCTATCTAAAATACAAAAATTAGCTGGGCATGGTGGCGTGCACCTGTAATCCCAGTACTCAGGAGGTTGAGGCAGCAGAATTGCTTGAATCTGGGAGGCAGAGGTTGCAGTGAGCCGAGATCATGCCGCTGCACTCCAACCTGGGCGAGAGTGAAACTCTGTCTCAAAAAAAAAAAGAAGGAAGGAAGGAAGGGAGGGAGGAAGGAAGGAAGGAAGGAAAATACTTAAAGATGAATGAAAATGAAATCATAAAACACCAAAACTTACAGATACAGAAAAAGCAAAGTGAAGTGGGGAAATTTGTAACTGCTTACATTAAAAAATAAGAAAGGTTTCAAATCAACAAGCTAACTTCACAACTTAAAGAACTAGAAAAGGAAAAACAAAACAAACCTAAAGCTAGCAAAAGGAAGGAAATAATAAAGATTAGAAAAGAGATAAATGAAAGAAATGAAAAACAATCGAGAAAATATACAAAACCTTTTGTTCTTTGAAAAGATCAACAAAATTGACAAATCTTTAATCATATCTACTAAGAAAAAAAGAGAGAAGACTCAAATTATTAAATTAGGAAGTGAAGGCTTTCCAACAGATACTAGAGAAATAAAAGTGATTATAAGAGTGTACTATGAATAACTGTATGCCTAGAAACTGGATGACCCAAATGAAATGCAGAAATGTCTTTTTATTTTTATTTTTGAGACGAAGTCTTGCTCTGTTGCCCAGGCTGGAGTGCAGTGGCCAGATCTCAGCTCACTGCAAGCCGCCCCCCGGGTTTATGCCATTCTCCTGCCTCAGCCTCCTGAGTAGCTGGGACTACAAGCGTCTGCCACCTTGCCCAGATAGTTTTTTGTATTTTTTAGTAGAGACGAGGTTTCACTGTGTTAGCCAGGATGGTCTCAATCTCCTGACCTCGTGATCCACCTGTCTCGGCCTCCCAAAGTGCTGGGATTGCAGGCTTCAGCCACCGCACCTGGCACAGAAATTTCTAAAAACACAGCCTGGCATGGTGGCTCATGCCTGTCATCACAGCATTTTGGGAGGCCAAGGTGGGTGAATCACAAGGTCAGGAGTTCGAGACCAGCTGGCCAACATGGGGAAACCCTGTCTGTACTAAAAATACAAAAAAATTAGCTGGGTGTGGTGGCAGGTGCCTGTAATCCCAGCTACTTGGGAGGCTGAGGCAGGAGAATCGCTTGAACCCAGGAGGTGGAGGATGCAGTGAGCTGAGACTGTGCCATTGCACTCCAGCCTGGACAGCAAGAGAGAAACTCTGTCTTAATAAAATAAAACAAACAAACAAACAAACAAAACAAGAAATTTCTAAAAACACAAAGCCTACCAAGACTAAATCACAAAGAAATAGAAAATCTGAATAGACTAACTAGTAATAAGAATGAATCAGTAAGTAAAATCTCCCAACAAAGAAAAGCCCTAGACCTGATGTCTTCGTTAGTGAATTCTACCAAACATTTAAAGAAGAACTAATACCCTTTTTCCCAATGTTCCTTTAAGAAAATGAAGTGGAAGAAATACTTCTTAACACATTTGAAGAGGACATAATTACTCTAACAGCAAAGCTAGATAAAGATACCACATGAAAAGTAAACTGCAGGCCAATGCCCCTTAAGAACGCTGATGAAAAATATCCTCAACAATAAACCAGCAAATTGAATTCAGTAGCATATCAAAAGGATTATAAACCATGACCAAGTAGAATTCAGTCCTGGAATGCAAGGATGGTTCAACATATGAAACTAAATCAATGTAATACATCAGGTTAACAGAATGAACAGAAAAACACCCATATAATAATCTCAGTTGACACAGGAAAAGCATTTAACAAAATCCAACATCCTTTCATGATAAAAACACTTAATATGGAACAGAAGGAATCTACCTCAGTATAATAAAATCCATATGAAAAATCCACAGTGAACATTATACTCAGTGGTGGAAAGACGGAAAGCTTTTGCTCCAAGATCAGACAAGGATGCCTGCACTTGTCATTTCTATACAACCAAGTACTGGAAGTCTTAGCCAGAGCTATCAGGCAAGAAAAAAAATAAAAGGCATCCAAATTGAAAAGGAAAAAGTAAAATTACAGTCGTGCATTGCTTTATCACAGGAATACATCCTAAGAAATGTGCTGGTAGGTGATTTTGTCATTGTACAAACATCATAGAATGTACTTACACAAACCTAGATGGTATATCTTATTACACACCTAGGCTATATGGTTTAGCCTATTGTGCCTAGGCTACAAATCTGTACAGCATGTTACTGTATTAAATACTATAGGCAATTAAACAAAATGGTATTTGTATATCTAAACATATCTAATCAGAAAAGGTACAATGAAAACACAGTATTATAACCATATGGGACTACTGTCGCGAATGTAGTCCATTATGGTGCATAACTGTATCTCTGTTTGCAGATTATATGATCTCATAAGTAGAAACCTAAATATTTCACCAAAAAAAAACTTCTTAGAGCTAATAAACTAAAAAAGTAGTAAGACATGAAGTCAACACACATAAATTAGTTGCATTTCTATACTCTAACAATGAACAATCTGGAAAGGAAATTAAGAAAACAATTCTATTTATAATAGCATCAAACAGAATGAAATACTTAGGAATTAGCTTAATGAAGGGAGGTGAAAGACTTGTACAATAAAAGGTAGAAAACATTGGTGGAAAAATTAGGAAGATGAAAATAAATCAAAAGATATTCATGTTCATGATTGGAAAACTATTGTTACAATGTAAATACTATCCGAAGCTATCTACAGATTCAATATAATCCCTATCAAAATTCCAAAAAAATTTTTTGCAGAAATAAAACAATCCATCCTAAAATTTGTACAGAGCCTAAAGGGACCCCAAGCAGCCACAACAATCTTGAAAAAGAAAAACATAGTTGGAGGACTCACACTTTCTGATTTCAAAACTTACTACAAAGCTGCAGTTTTCAAAACAGTGTAATAATTGAATAAAGACAGATGCATCGACCAAGGGAATACAACAGACATCCCAGAAACAAACTCTTGCATATTTGATATTTAAATGTTTGGTAGAATTCACTAATGAAGCCATCAGTTCTAGAGCTTTTCTTTGTTGAATGATTTTCAACAACAGTGCGAAGACGATTCATTGAGGAAAGAAAGTTTTATAGTAAATGGTGATAAAATAGAACATCCACATGAAAAAAATAAGTTAGACACTTACCTTACACTATTCACAAAAATTAATTCAAAAAGGACAAAAAGACCTAAACACAAGAGCTAAAACTATAAAATTCTTTTGCAGAAAACTTAGGGGAAACTCTCCATGACTATGGATTTGGCGATGATTTATTCGATATGACACCAAAGACACAGGCAACAAAAGAAAAATTTAAACATTGTATTTCATAAAAACTAAAAACTTTTGAATATGGAAATAGCACCACCAGACAAGTGTGGTGGCTCACACCTGAAATCCTACCACTTTGGGAGGCCAAGGTGGGAGGATTGCTTGAAGCCAGGAGTTTGAGACCAGCCTGGGCAACACAACAAGATCCCATTTCTACAATTTATTTTTAATTAGTTAGGCATGGTGGCATTTGTCTTTGGTCCTAGCTACTCAGGAGGCTATGGCAGGAGGATTCCTTGAGTACTGGAGTTGGAGGTTACAGTGAGCTATGATCGTACCATTGCACTCCTGCCTGAGTGACAGAGCAAGACCCTGTGTCATAAATAAATAAAATAACACTATCGACAAAGTAGAAAGGCAACCTACAAAATAGGAGAAAATATTTGCAAATCATGTATCTGATGAGGAATATTAACATCTGGAATATATAGAGAACTTTAAAACTTATGATAAAAACCAAACCTAATTCAATAATGGGCAAATAATTTAAATAGACATTTCTCCAAAGAAGATAAACAAACGACTAATAAACACCTCAAAAGATGCTATCATTAATAATCACTAGGGAAATGCAAATCAAAACCACAATGAGATACTACCCGTCTTAGTCCATTTTGTATTGCTGTAGCAGAATACCCGAGCTGAATAATTTATAAAGAAAAGAGGGTTATTTGGTTCATGCTTCTGGTGGCTAGCAAGTTCAAGACTGAGCAGCTGCATGTGGTAAGGGCCTCATGCTATTTCAGCTTATGCTGAAAAATGGAAGAGGAGAAGACACGAGCAAGGAGAGCATGTGGAGAAAGAGGAGGAAAGAGAGAAACCAAGGAAGTCAGATTCTTTTTTTTTTTTTTTTCTTCGAGATGGAGTCTTGCTCTCTTGCCCAGGCTGGAGTGCAGTGGCACCATCCCAGCTCACTGCAACCTCCACCTCCTGGGTTCAAGTGATTCTCTTGCTTCAGCCTCCTGAGGAAGTCAGATTTTTCATGTAAACTAAATCTTGTAAGAGCAAGACTCACCCCCATGGGAAGGCCTTAATCTATTCATGACGGATCTTCCCCAAGGCCCAAACACCTGTCACTCGGTCCGACCTCCCAATACCACCACACCGGGTATCAAATTTCAACATGAAAAGGAGTTTTGGCAGGGACAAGCCATATCCAAACCATAGTACCACTTTACACAATTAGGATGGCTACCATGAAAAAAAACAGACAACAACAAATGTTGGCAATGATGTGGAGAAATTAGTATGATTCTGCATGGTTGGTGGAAATGTAAAGTGATATAGTTCCTGTGGAGAATAGTATGACAGTTCCTCCAGAAAAAGTAGACATAGAATTTCCATGTCATCTGACAATTTCACTTCTGGGTATATACCCCAAAGTATTTAAAGCAGGGACTCAAATATGTATTTGTACACCCATTATTTACACTAGCTAAAATATGGAAGCTACCCAAGTGTCCACTGACAGACAAATAGATCAGCAAAATGTGGTCTATACATACAATGGAATATGATTCAGCCTTAAAAAAGAAGGAAATTCTGACACATGCTATAACATGAATGAACCTTGAAGACATCATTCTAAGTTAAACAAGCCAATCACAAAAAGATAAATAGTACATGCTTCCCCTTATATGAAGTATCTAGAGTAGTCAAAATCATAGAGACAGATGGTAAAATGGTAGTTTCCAGAGGCTGGAGGCAGGGAGTATCTTAGTCCCTTTGGACTATTATAACAAAATACCATAGACTAGGTAATTTACAAACAATAGAAGTTTATTTCTCAGAGTTCTAGAGGTGAAAAGTTAAAGATTAAGGTGCTGGTAGGTTTGGTGTCTAGTGAGGCACCTTTCTGCTTCCAAGTTGGCACCTTGTTGCTGCATTTTCCAGAAGAAATGAACACAATGTGCACACACAGTCTCATTTCAACCTCAAGGCCTTTTATAGAAATGCTAATGCCATTCGTGAGGGCTCTGCCAAATCATCTCCCAAAGGCCACATCTCTTAATACTGTTGCATTCTAGAGTTACCATAACAAAATTCCACAAACTGGGATCTTAAAACAATAGAAATGTATTATCTCACAGTTCTGAAGGCTAGAAATCTGAAATTAAGGTATTAGTAGGGCCATGTTCCTTTTGAGACCCTGGGTAGCATCCTTTGCTTGACTCTTCCTAGCTTCTGATGATGGTTGCTTATTCTTGTTTTTTATCGGCTTGGAGTTGCATCATTCCAGTCTCTGCCTCTGTAATCACATGGCATTCTCTGTGTATGACTGTCTTCACATGGCATTTCTTCTTCTTATAATCGTACCAGTCATATTGGATTAAGGCCCACCCTAATGAACTCATCTTAACTTGATTACTTCTTCAGAAGTCCTATTTCCAAATAACATCACATTTACAGGTCCTGGGGGTTAGGACTTCAATATATTTTGGGGTAGAGGACACAAGTCAACACATAAGAGGCCAAGCACAGTGGCTTATGCCTGTAATCCCAGCACTTTGGGAGGCCAAGGTGTGTGGATCACCTGAGGTCAGGAGTTCAAGACCAGCCTGGGCAACATGGTGAAACCCCATCTATACAAAAATACAAAAATTAGCCGGGTATGATGATGGGTGCCTATAATCTCAGCTACTTGGGAGGGTGAGGCAGGAGAATCACTTGAATCTGGTAGGCTGAGGTTACAGTGAGCCGAGATCTTGGCATTGCACTCCAGCCTGGGCAACAGAGCAAGACTCCATTTCAAAAACAAAAACAAAAACAAAACACATAAGAGACCAATATACAAAATATATAAAGAGTTCCTGCAACTCAACAAAAAGAACAAATAACTCCATTAAAAACTGGCAAAGGATTTGAAAAAATATTTGCCAAAGAAGATATGCAAATGGCTAATAAGCACTTGAAAAGACAGGTACTCAATATCATTAGTCATTCAAGAAATATCAGTCAAAACCACATTGAGATATTACTTCACAACAGCTAGGATAGTTATAATAAGAAAGAAGGATAAGTGTTGGAGAAGATGTGGAGAAACTGCAACCCTCATACACTGCTGATGGGATGTAAAATAGTACATCTTCATTGGAAAACAATCTGGCAGTTCCTCAGAAGGTTAAATGTAGAGTTAGCATATGACCCAATAATTCTACTTCTCAGAATATCCCCAAGAGACATGAAAACATATGTCCATACAAAAACTTACAAATAAACATTCATAACAGCATTATTCATAATAATCACAAAGTAGAAACTATCAAATGTCCAATTGATGAATAAATAAACAAAATGTGATATATATCTGATATAGTTTGGATATTTGTCCTCACCTAATCTTGTGTTGAAGTGTGATCTCCAATGTTGGAGGTGGGGCATTAGTGGGAGGCATTTTGATCATGAGGGTGAATCCCTCATGAATGGCTTAGTACCCTCCCCACAGTAATAAGTTCACATGAGATACGGTTGTTAAAAAGAGGCTAAGCCCAGGCCAGGTGTGGTGGCTCAAGCCTGTAATCCCAGCACTTTGCAAGGCAGAGACGGGCAGATCACGAGGTCAGGAGATCAAGACCATACTGGCTAACACAGTGAAACCTCATCTCTACTAAAAAAATACAAAAAACTAGCCGGGCGGGGTGGCGGGCGCCTGTAGTCCCAGCTACTCGGGAGGCTGAGGCAGGAGAATGGCGTGAACCCAGGAGGTGGAGCTTGCAGTGAGCTGAGATCCGGCCACTGCACTCCAGCCTGGGTGACAGAGCGAGACTCTGTCTCAAAAAAAAAAAAAAAAAGGAGGCTAAGCCCTTCCCCCTCTCTCATCATGAGACACACCTGCTACTCCTTTGCCTTCAGTCATGACTGTAAGCTTCCTAAGGCCCTCACCAGAAGCATATGCCATCATTATTCTTCTTGTACAGCTTGCAGAACCATGAGCCAAAATAAAACTCTTTTCTTGATAAATTAACCAGCCTCGGGTACTCCTTTATAGCGACACAAAATACAGTAACGATATAGGATTTAAAAAGAAATTATTTAGGCAGATTGTGAGGGTAAGGAAGTCCTCATTAAGGTTTTACTTTTCATGAAAAGCATCCCCAAAATCATTTTCTAACAAAGAGCAGCCTGTAAAATTGAGCTGCAGACATGGACAAGCAAACTGAAAACTTGCACAGGTGAATGCCGGCAGTTGTGCCAATAGGAAAAGGCTACCTGGGACTAGCCATGATCAAAATGGCGGCTCCATCTTCCCTTCTCTTTGCCAGCCACATGTACAGTAAGGAGTACACAAGATGGTGCTGGCCAAGTAGAAAGCCCATTTGCATATTAAGATTAGGGTGGGGTGACAAGCCTTCCCTACACACTATGTAAACATTATACCTGGTCAGAACAATCTGTTGGCCCTACAAAGTCAGACACTGCCTCTTCAATCCTGCCTATAAAATCTGCTGCGGTCTGCTACAGGCCAGCTTTTCCCTCTCAGATGTCTCTCTCTCTCACAAGAGAGAGAGTTGCTCTCCTCTCTCCTTTCTTCTGAGTATTAAACTTGCCTTCCTTAACCCACCCATGTATGTCCATGTCCTTAATCTTCTTGGCATGAGACAATGAACCCTGGATATTTCCCCAGACAATGATGCTGCTTCATTTGGGGGTTCATCTGGGATCAGAACCAGAATAGAAGGTATAATCATCAGAGTGGTAAGAATGGGAACAAACCTCAAATCTGTCCTTTAATTTTGAGGCTCTTGGCCTCCATTTTAGAATCAAATCAAACTAAATAAAAAATACTGGGCTCCCGTCAGCCATTTAAAAACATGGTTAGTATGGCTGCTAGCCTTACAAGATGCAGGGATGAGGCTTACTGGGAAGAACATGGAGAATCCCCCAGCACCCACAGGTTGCTGGGCATGTTGGCCATGTTTGAACCAGTTTCTTTTCATGTTGGGCCTAGCCACTGCATGGGGCTGAGTGAGGTCCTGGAACAACTGAGGATTTCTGTTAAGGGCAACACCCTGCTATTATCCAAAGGCTTCTGGACTAATCCCAGCCTCTGACTGCTTGACTGGGTGTTGGCAAAAAGGATGTCCAGCTACCCTGTTGCAAAATTTCCGTCTTTTCTATCCATGGTTGCCATGTCTCCTATCCTCTCAGTGTATGTAAGATACAGGAAGTTTTACAGCTCAGGGAAGTAATCCTGTTAGGCAAGATCAGGAAATGCTATAGTAAAGGATACAACTCAGGGGAATGTTGTGATTTTCTAGGAACAGAGGGTCTCCCTCCACTCCCCACAATGAGGTCACTCTCTGTCCTTAGTCTGGAGAGCACACCCACCCAGGGTGGAAAACCGCTTAAGGTGTTCTTAAACCACAAACAATAACATGAGTGATCTGTGCCTTAAGGACATGTTCATGCTGCAGATAACTAGCCAGAGCCCATCCCTTTATTTTGGCCCATCCCTTTGATTCCCATAAGGAATACTTTTAGTTAATCTATAATCTATAGAAACAATGCTTATCACTGGCTTACTGTCAATAAATATGTGGGTAAATCTCTGTTCAAGGTTCTCAGCTCTGAAGGCTGTGAGACCCCTGATTTCCCACTCCATACTCTATATTTCTCTGTGTATGTGTCTTTAATTCCTCTAGTGCTGCTGGGTTAGGGTCTCCACGACCTAGCTGGTCTCAGCACAGGTCACTCTCTGCCCTTGGTCTGGAGAGCACATGGCATTTCAAGGTCAAAAGTACCACCTAGAGGAATAAAATTCCTCTTAATGAGGCACAATGTCATCCCTTTGCCAAAGCACTCTAGCTTCCCAATTCTCCTCCCTTTTTGCACCAATATACTAAAAATCAGGCTATATGGCCCTTCTGTAAATGGGAAAACTCTGTTTTCAACAATTAGGATTAAAATGTCCTCTGGCACCGAATTTAGTCTTGATACTGTCCCATTGGCAGGAAAAACGCCATTTGGTCCCTATGTTCTTTTAAGGCACCTATTCTACCTCCAATTAGAAGAGTACTTAAATAGTAAGGGAATTTTAGGTCCAGAAGTTAACCAGAACCATTCTCTAAGGGGAAACGCTTTAGCATTGGCCATAATAGCAGGATATAGAGTTCAATCTAGTACCCTTTCTCTATTAAAGGGTACTAGATTGGCCTTGTCCAAATGCAACTATTACATAGTATTTCCTGAGATCCATCTTTGAGGGAGCCATGTAGATCACATAAGTCTAGGAAGTCAAAGGGAAATCACAAGTGGAGGACTAGAGTCACATGGGTAATTGTTACTAATCCCAATTGCTTAGTTCCTCTGGTTCCACAGCTGGGAGTCGTGCCTGCAACCATGGGTGGCACATCTAACAAGGTGCTGGGACCCAGGAACCAAGGAGGGAAAACAGTAAGGGGGATGCCCTCACTGTCTTCCCCTCCACCCTGGGTCACACTGAAAGGAAGGGGATTAAAGGGGCATCTTTTTCTCGCTTCCCTTTCTAAATGGGTAACAGATCATCTTCAGCTTGCACCTCTCTGTAGTGTATTCTGAAGCACAAGGACTCCTTTGACCCTGAGACTTTGAAGAAAAAGTGGCTCATTTTCTTTTACACAAGAGCATGGCCTTTTTACTAGATCTTCACAAGAGTTGCACAATCAACCCAACCCTTATAGCAGTCATATTAGGCAGACCTACAGAGAATGATTCCCCACAATTAGAGAAGCAACTTCCAGGAAACCATCTGAGGATCCCCCTGAGGGCCCCCTCAAGTTCCCTTCTCATTGGAGGACCTTAGGCAAATAAAGGGAGACTTAGGCCAATTTTCTGATGATGCTGATAAGTATATAGAAGCTTTCCACATTTTTTTCTTTTTTGAGATGGAGTCTTGCTCTGTCACCCAGGCTGGAATGCAGTGGTGTGATCTCAGCTCACTGCAACCTCCACTTCCCAGGTTCAAGTGATTCTCCTGCCTCAGCCTCCCAAGTAGCTGGGACCAGAGGTGCGTGCCACCACATGCAGCTAATTGTTGTATTTTTAGTAGAGACGGGGTTTCACCATATTGGCCAGGATGGTCTTGATCTCCTGACCTCGTGATCTGCCACTTGGCCTCCCAAAGTGCTGGGATTACAGGCATGAGCCACCGTGCCTGGCCTCCAAAATTTAACTCAAGGGTTTAACCTCTCACAAAAGGATTTTATGCTGTTCCTAAGCCAAACCCTAACCATGGCTGAAAAACAGCCAGCTCTGCAGACAGCAGAGAGATTCAGAGACAAGCAAAATGTATCCTATGGTAGGTCAAAAGGAAAAGAGAAAATAGAGAGAGTGAAGAAACAGGGGAACCATCATTCCCAATTGGAAGAGAGGCAGTACTTCTTGACAACCCTAATTGAAACCCTCAAATGCAACTTCCAGAAGCCCTGGTCCTTCCTGCCCACCATCTACATTGTCAGCTCCTCCAATTCTACAACACAACCCCCCTACACTTTCTATGGTATTTTTCCTTCCTTTTTTCATGGTTTATAATGTTCCTCCAAACTGGGAAAAGTTAATTTCCCCAAACCTTAAAATGCTTGGCTTAGAGTTGAGCTTGGAGGAAGGGAACCCAGAAGCTTGACATGCTGGCAAAAGGGTAAATGTTTTATGCTTTTTAAGTTTTTTTTGTTTTGGTTTGGTTTTTTGTTTGTTTGTTTGTTTTTTTAACCAGTTGGGCTTTTGGCTTCTCTCTCTCTCTGTGCAAACTGGTAAAATGAATAAGTATAACTGTTTATATTCTCTGTAAAGTTTTAATTAATGAAAGAGGATTTGTGAGGTTGGTCTTAAGTTGCAGCCAGTACAGTGTGCATTGTATGTTTTTCTGCATGATTCTGTTAAAAGAAAGGGTACCTTAGGTTAGGATACAGGCCCAGGACCTCATAAGCCTGTTGATCAAGCCAGCCCAACAAAATGTTCAGTAACAAACTTTGCTCCAGGCCTCTATCTTGTTTTATGTCCTTGGGAACATGACCTGTAGCCACATGGCAATACTTTGTTTTAGTCCCCACCATTGTAAAATGGTGTCTGTCTTCTGTGCTAAGTCAGTTCCTGGGTAGGGGTCACAAAATCAGATAAGCCAGCTTGTCGATCTGGGTAGTGCTAATTGATCCATCAAGGGCAGGGTTTGCAAAATATCTTAAGCACTGACTTGACAGCAGTTTAGGGAGAGTTAAAATCTTGTAGCCTCCAGCTGCATGGCTCCTAAGCAATGGTTTCTAATCTTGTGGCTACTTTCTTGGTCTGCTTCCCAGGAAAGAGGGATGGTTATCATCTTTGTTTTAGACTATAAACTGTAAACCATGCTCCTTCCAGAGTTGGTTCAACCTATGCCTAGGGATGGGGAAGAACAGCTTTGGGGCTGGAAGCAAGATGGAGCTGGTTGGGTCAAAACTCTTTCACTGTCTCAGTCACAGTTTTGCAATGAAGGTTTCAAAAGCTGCTTACCACTTCTTTGAAAATACCTCATATACTCGCAGCTAAGTCATAACTTAATTTAGGCTGGTTGGTTTCACCTGTGAGGTTACTTTTTTTAAAGTTCAAAAGCTGTAAAACTTAACTGCTTGGTGTGGCTAAAGTCAAGTAACAAGGGATTTAAAAGGATTTTCTTAAAGAGTGCTCAGTTTAATTAAAAGTGGATATCCAAGCAAAGGTATATTTTAAAAACCTTTACACTTTTCTCTTCTTGGATCCTGGTTTTTTGAAAAAGGGTTTTTTTCTTCTCAGTCGACTGAACTATTTTTCTTCATTTTTTTTGTCTTGCCACTCTTAATGCACACATAAGAGGCCCTAATATAACGTCTGGTCGTCTGGGACTCCTTGTGAAAAACAGAGGAGGTGCCACAGACCCTGTTTTGGGAAAAAACACACACACACACACACCGTCTGTTTTCCTCATGAAACCCCAGGAATTAAAAGCAGCTAGATCTCTCTCAAAACCAAAGGTGCTGTTCTGTTTTGCATTGTGTTATCTGATGGTTTTATGTTTTGGGGGTATCAAATTACTTTGCATTATGAGACGGCTTTGTGTAATAATAACTAGGTAAAAAATATACCTTAAGGGATGGCTAATAGTAGTTATGGAGGAATACTTAATTCTTTGCACATCTGGACCAGAGAAGCATGCTCTTGGCCACCTGGAGCATATTGAAACACTCCCACTCCAAATTAAGGGATAAGACTCCCACATGGAATGGGCTGATTACAAAATGGGCTGATTGGCTTTGGGTTGCCTTGCAATGAAATGCATGGTAGAAGCACTACACTGTCTTCTCCCCATAGTATTTCCCTCCTTTTGGGGATCCAGGATCCACTATAAAATGGCACCCTTAATTTTGAGGATCTATCTTTGCCTTCAGCTGTGCCAGCTTATTAAGCCCTAAAAATGCATGCTTTCCTGGTCTTGTTCCTCCAAGGTCTCCATCCTGAAGTCAGTAATCCAATTAAGAAACTAGCAAATGAAAAATTTTACAAGTGCTGAATCTTCTGTCTGGGTAGCTATATATCTGTTGTGTGTAATATCTATAAAAAGAGCTCTAATTAATTGGCTTAGAGAAAAATAAGTGCTTAAATATTTTTAAAGGAAAGATAAAAGCTGTAATGCCTCTTAGTTAACATGACTTTAATTTTTAAGAAATATAAAAGTCTTGCCGGGCGCGGTGACTCAAGCCTGTAATCCCAGCACTTTGGGAGGCCGAGACGGGCGGATCACAAGGTCAGGAGATCGAGACCATCCTGGCTACATGGTAAAACCCCGTCTCTACTAAAAAAAAATACAAAAAACTAGCTGGGCGTGGTGGCGGGCGCCTGTAGTCCCAGCTACTTGGGAGGCTGAGGCAGGAGAATTGTGTAAACCTGGGAGGTGGAGCTTGCAGTGAGCTGAGATCTGGCCACTGCACTCCAGCCTGGGTGACAGAATGAGACTCCACCTCAAAAAAAAAAAAAAAAAAAGAAATATAAAAATCTTAAAGATTATTGGTAAAATACAAGTGTTATCAATATAAACAGGTGATCTAAATCATATAAGTCAAATACTAGGTTTGCTAAAGGTTTCAAGGTTGTAAACCACCTGCTTCACAATTTGGTAAGCCCTGGGGATATACAAAATTAACCACCCCTGTGACTGTGCTGGAAAAAGTAAGTGACTTTCTCTGTGCCTAGTACATAATCAAAACAACTTACCAGGTTTCAGATTAAAGTTAAAAATTGCTAAGAGTTACTATCATAATATGTAATTTTGACTACTAAAAATAGATTTACATGTAAGGTGTGTAAAAACAGTAAAATGTGTTTTTTAGTAAGAGATTACAAGAAGGCATGGAAATGTAAATTTTACCTAGTGATAAAGAATTGTCTTAAATTAGATCAGACAAAACTGAAGGTTTAAGCAAGTTATGGAAAGATTATAAAAATTAATCTGGCAAAAATCCCATGTGTAAACCTTCACTAAATTCAAAAGGGTATTATATGTTTTTTTCATAAATTGAGCATTGAAATAAAAGCACAGCAAAGTTGTCTTAAGACACTAACTCACCTTTCAGCAAAAGCATTACAAAAAGTTTGTAAAGATTTCACCTCATGGTCAAATTGGTTACAATTAGATGGTATTGTCTATGATGTTTCATTAAAAAATTGAGGCTGGGTGCAGTGGCTCATGTCTGTAATCCCAGCACTTTGGGAGGCCAAGGTGGATGGATCACCTGAGATCAGGAGTTAAGTGACCAGCCTGACCAACATGGTGAAACCCTGTCTCTACTAAAAATACAAAAACTACCCAGGCATGGTGGCACATGCCAGCAATCCCAACTACTTGGGAGGCTGAGGCAGGAGAATCACTTGAAAGTGAGAGGCAGAGGTTGCAGTGAGCTGAGATTACACCACTGCACTCCAGCCTAGGCAACAAGAGCAAAATTCCATCTCAAAAAAAAAACAAAAAACAAAAAACAAAACAAAAAAAAAAACGGGGTTGACATTAAACTAATGCAAGGATAAATTTTGGCTTTGAACAGGATTTTCATGTAATAGTAAAGGTTAATGAAAGATTTTTGCTTTTTGAGTTATCATTTTGGCAAAATAAATGATTTATAGTAATCTAGACTTCTATTTCATAACATCAAGTGTTTTAAACCTCTAACATATTTATCAGGCTTCCAAAAAAATCAAACTTCAAGTTTCAAAATTGTCTTTCCTGATGCCTGGCTTTCTGGATGGTTCAGTGGGCCTCTGAATCATCCAGAGAAGAGGTAAACAGGATTATTTGACATATTTAATTACATGGAATTGCTAAAATGATGTCCAGTCTTCTTTAGGTTTTTATTTTGTTGAATAATACTAATACATGTTCCAAAATTGTATGAGATTTCTAAAATTCTAATGTCTATGTATATGCTATTAATCATAATTAAGATTGAAGTTATTGTAAACCACAAAGATAACCAAATCTCTTTGTCAGTAGTGTTTTTAAGTGTAACTATCCTGGAAATTTTGTCATCTGTAGACAATTGTTGTGTTGCTTTGTTCCTTTTCAAAAGATAGTATATAATCAAGATATAGGACTTTTACAGGTGTTCTCAAATGCACGTTTCTAACATTGGAATAGAGAAAAAACATACAGGATTCATGAGGAGCTGAAATGTTCATGAATATCAAACAGGAGTTAACTGCATGAACTACACTAATAGATGTCTGACATAATCTTTTTTAACTATTTGCTTGAAACATTGCTCATCCTTATTTTGTCCTTCAATGTCAAGGAAACTTTTATTCTAAGCTATCTACAGCTTTTAACAATTAAGTAAGATATACTCTGTGAACAAAATTTAAGGCATACTTCTTTCTCATTGCCCGGTTCCTCTAAAATTTGGAAACTATTTGTGAGTATTCTTAGCTTATGGCAATATAGTTATTTGCATCAGTACAATAAGAATCCATTTTCTTTTTCAACAGAACACAATTGGAGAAACTGGTTGTCTTTACCAAGTCTTTGACTGGAAGGCTGTATTTCTTTTTAAGGAATCAAGCTTGACTTGAAGAGCCAATAAAAACCCTTTGGGGAAGACTGGCCTCATACTCTTGCCTACACAGTCCCCCAGGTAGATTCCTGACCATGGTCAGTAAAAAATGTCACTTTCTAACATGTCCAGGTGCTCCAAGCTTATCTTAGGACCTTAAGAGGAAAGGATCACCCAACTCACAGGTATTTAAGAATATAGACCCATGGCTGAACTTGGCTTTAAAAGGTCTTACCTGAGATTTCTTCTGGAACAGAGTTTCATCAAATCCAATCCAAAAGGCCTATGTAGAAATAATTATTCTTGTTGTACTTTATGCAAATCATCAGGCCAAGTATATGACTAAACTTTATTCTACAAATAATATGGTCCCATCATAATTTGTTTTTACTGAAAATGAGGACTGGAGAGAAAAAAATTATGCTCCAAAACTTATACATTTGCCATTAAATTCTAGTTTCATTGGTTATTTTTAAGTTTTTTTGCCTACATTTTAGACTAGCTATGCTTATTCCTGTGAATCAAGTAATGATTTCCTGCAGGTTGGGAAAAACAAAAATGTATGGGTAATGTAAAAAGCTGGATCAATATGCTAGTTCTGGCCAATTATCCTGCAAATCCTGCCAGGTAATAAATGTGAGTAGGTTGCTCATAAGCCAGAGATTTCTTTGGGAAAATAAAATCAAGGAACTTCATAGACCTTCCAAAAGGGAAATTCTATATCTTGGCAACTAAAATTTTAGATGGAAATGATCTAATAATCCCACCCTTGTGGGAATCGCTACACTCACTCTACTATTTGAGGTAGAGTTATACATGGTAGCACCTTCTAACTGAAATACTGGACAGAGAGTTTCCACTGCTGTAGTATTTTGCTTAATTATTATCCTTAGAGCAGGAATAACAGCTACTGACAAGAAGTAAACATGAAGGTTTTACTATCACTGAGTCCACCAGGACTTCTTATTGGGTTTGGTAATATGTCACACCCTAGCTACGCAAAGAAGGTTATAAAGAAAATAGATTTTATGTAAGAAAGGATCTTGTATGGTAAATTCTTATCCTAAAGAGAATAACTGCTTGTTTAAAAAGAGGGATGTTTAGGAAAAGTCAGAAAGTATAAGCATGTCATAAATGGTCTGTGGAAGTTGTGAATGAACTAATAATTGCAGGAAAGATTCAGCCAAGGTTAACACTAAAGTTACTCTAGCCACCCAAATCCAATGCCACTTATCCTTCTATATTAACATTATTAACATTTGTTAATGTTACTTTTATATTAACACTATTAACATTTCAGCAGCACCTGGTGGAGGCAAACCAGTATTACAACCCATCGAAAAGGTGGACAGCAATCAAACTCCAAATGGTACTGTGGACAGAACCATGCATGGACATGCCTTTCTTCTGAGGACCCTTAGACTGACCCCAGGAGAAGCCCTAACTGGCAGGGCACCCCTTTTTGGCAGGAAGTAGTCAGAAAGAGTCATCATCTAGTACCCCTTAATAACAGTTAGGGTTACCACTCCTGAGGAGGGAATAAGATAGGAGTTAAAAAGAAATTATTTAGGCAGATAGTGAGGGTAAGGAAGTCCTCATTAAGGTTTTACTTTTAATGAAAAACAGACCCCAAATCATTTTCTTCTCTAACAAAGAGCAGCCTGTAAAATTGAGCTGCAGACATAGACAAGTAAGCTAGAAGCTTGCAAAGGTGAATGCTGGCAGTTGTGCCAATAGGAAAAGGCTACCTGGGACCAGGCATGATCAAAATGGTGGCTCTATCTTCCCTTCTCTTTGCCAGCCACATGTACAGTATGGAGCAGACAAGATGGTGCTGGCCAAGTAGAAAGCCTATTGGCATATTAAGATTAGGGTGGGGTGACAAGCCTTCCCCACACGCTATGTAAATGTCACACCTAGTTGAACCAATCTGTGGGCCCTACATAAATCAGACACTGCCTCCTCAAGCTAGCCTATAAAATCTGCTGCAGTCTGTTGCAGGCTGGCTTTTACCTTTTGGATGCCCCACTCTCTCACAAGAGAGAAAGCTGCTCTCCTCTCTCCTTTCTTCTGCCTATTAAACTTTCCACTCCTTAACCCAACCACGTGTGTCTATGTCTTTAATCTTCTTAGTGTGAGATGATGAACCCTAGGTATTTACCCCTGACAACAATGCCACTTCACTAAGGGTGGGGTGTAGTGGCTCATGTCTATAATCTCAGCATTTTGGGAGGCAAAGTGGAAGGATTGCTTGAGCTCAGGAGTTTTAAACTAGCTTGGGAACATAGCCAGACCTTATCTTTACTAGAAATCACATACATTAGCTGGGTGTGATGGTGCGCATTTATAGTCCCAGCTACTCAGGAGGATGAGGTGGGAAAATTGCTTGAGCCTGGGAGGTCAAGTCTGCAGTGATCATGTACTCCAGCCTGGGTGATAGAGTGGGACCCTGTCTCAAAAAGAAAATCCATACAATAAAATATTCAGCCATAGAAAGGGATAAAGTACTAATTCATACTACAATATGAACTTTGAAAAACATTATGCTAAATGGAAGAAGGCAGACATAAATGTCCACATATTGTATGGTTCCACTTATGTAAAATGTACAAGATAGCCAAATTCAAAGGCAGAAAGTACTTTAGTGGTTGCCAGAGGCTGGGGGATGGGGCAGGTAGAAAAATAAGAAATGAATACTAATGGATATAGAGTTTTTCTTTCTTGGGGGATAAAAATTTCCTGACAAGAATTCACAAGGGAGGTTACAAGATGGCTGAATAGGAAAAGCTCCAGTCTACAGCTCCCAGTGTGAGCGACACAGAAGACAGGTGATTTCTGCATTTCCAACTGAGGTACCAGGTTCATCTCAAAGGGGCTTGTCGGACAGTAGGTGCAGCCCATGGAGCGTGAGCCAAAACAAAGCAGGGCATTGCCTCACCTGGGAAGTGCAAGTGGTCAGGGAATTCCCTTTCCTAGCCAAGGGAAGCCATGACAGACGGTATCTGGAAAATTGGGACACTCCCACCCTAATACTGCAGTTTTCCAACAGTCTTAGCAAACGGCACACCAGGAGATTATATCCCATGCCTGGCTTGGAGGGTCCCATGCCCATGGAGCCTTGCTCACTGCTAGCACAGCACTCTGAGATGGAACTGCAAGGTGGCAGTGAGGCTGGGGGAGGGGCATCTGCCATTGCTGAGGCTTCAGTAGGTAAACAAAGTGGCCAGGAAGCTCGAACTGGATGGAGCCCACTGCAGTTCAAGGAGGCCTGCCTGCCTCTGTAGACTCCACCTCTGGGGGCAGGGTATAGCTGAACAAAAGGCAGCAGAAACTTCTGTAGACTTAAACGTCCCTGTCTGATAGCTTTGAAGAGAGTAGTGGTTCTCCCAGCATGGAGTTTGAGATCTGAGAATGGACAGACTGCCTTCTCAAGTGGGTCCCTGACACCCGAGTAGCCTAACTGGGAGTCACCTCCCAGTAGGGGCAGACTGACACCTCATACGGCCGGGTGCCCCTCTAAGATGAAGCTTCCAGAAGAAGGATCAGGCAGTAACATTTGCCATTCTGCAATATTTGTTGTTCTGCAGCCTTTGCTGGTGATACCCGGGCAAACAGGGTCTGGAGTGGACCTCCAGCAAACTCCAACAGACCTGCAGCTGAGGGTCCTGACTTAGAAGGAAACCTAACAAACAGAAAGGACATCCACACCAAAACTCCATCTGTACATCACCATCATCAAAGACCAAAAGTGGATAAAACCACAAAGATAGGGAGAAACTAGAGCAGAAAAGCTGAAAATTCTAAAAATCAGAGTGCCTGTTCTCCTCCAAAGGAACACAGCTCCTCGCCAGCAACGGAACAAAGCTGGACGGAGAATGACTTTGATGAGTTGAGAGAAGGAGGTGTTACACCTTATAATTTCAAGACTTACAATAAAGTTACAGCATGGAATTGTTCTAAGAATAAACACATGGGTGGGTTAACAGAACAGAATACAGAGTCCAGAAGTAGACCTTTATAAATTTTTTTAATAAAGGTGCCGACCTTTATCAGTAAGGAAATAACTCTTTTTACCAAATATTTCTGGAATAACTGGATATACACTGAAAATGAATGAACCTCTCAATTTTACCACACAGTATATACAAAAATTACCTGCAGTAGACCATAAACCTAAATGTAGAAAGTAAAAACTATAAAATATTTAGAAGAAAGTATAAGAAACATATTTTGTGACTTTAGAGTAGACAAAGATTTCTTAAATAGGCTTTTTGTGTCCCATCACAAAATTATAAAAGAAAACATTGATGAATTCACCTCTATCAAAATTTTAAAACTTCTACTCTTTATAAAACACTATGAAGAAAATGAAAGACATGTCATAGAATAAGAAAAGATTTATAATACATATATCTAAAACAAAGGACTAGTTTGAATATATATAAAGAACTCTTGGCCAGGTGTGGTGGCTTATGCATATAATCCCAGCACTTTAAGAAGTCAAGGATGGAGAATCACTTCAGGCCAGGTATTTGAGACCAGCTTGGGCAATATGGTGAGACATCATCTCTAATATGTAAAAAACAAAACAAAACTACTTCTACAACTCAGTATAAAGAATACAAGCCAGAAACAGTGGTGCATGCCTGTAATCCCAGCACTTTGGGAGGCAAGAAGGTTACCTGAGGCCAGGAGTTTGAGACTGGCCTGGACAACATAGTGAGACCTCATCTCTACAAAAAAGATTTTTTAAAATTAGTTTGGTGTGGTGCTGCATGCCTATAGTCCCAGCTATTTGAGAGGCTGGGGGAGGAGGATGGCTTGGGCCTGGAAGGTTGAGGCTTCAGCGAGCCAGGACTGTACCCCTGTACTCCAGCCTGGGCAACAGAGTGAGAATCTATCTCTAAAAATAATAATAATAATAAAAATAACATAAAATATTTTTAAGAATACAGACCACTCCACTAAAAACATAGAAAAGATTTGAACAGATGCTTCACAAGAGAACATATAAATGGCCAAAACATATTCATGGTCATTAAGACACCCTCAAAAGGCAAATTAAAACTACTATTTACTAGATATGCCCTGGCACTTGCATCAGTCTGTCTTGGGTTTGATTGCTTTGCTCACCACTTCAGAGGCTGATCATGCTGAATATAGTAGATACTGTACACACTGGAGCCTACACCTTATTAGTTCTCCATGATGTGCTCAAATTGGTTGTATCTTCATAAGATTCTTTTCAGAGAAACAATCTACTATATTCTCCAAATTAATTGCTCTTTGTGAGGAAGAAGTGAACAGAAACACATCCTCTGTAGCCCTCTTTCCTCTTCCACTCTAATTAGCTGAGCAATAGAAAAAGCCCAATAAGAAGAGTAGCAAATGATTAGCACCAATTATTCTAGTATACTCTGTAAAAGTGCAACTTAAAAATTAGAAATCAGAAAGAACAGGACTTTAAAATACAATACCTGTTCTCTCTGTTCACCACCCACAGTTTTTCCAGGGGAGTGGTTTCCAAGTTGCTTGTTCTCTTGAGATTCACACACCTCTCCTTTAAGTCTTTCAACCTTAAATACAAAAGTAAAAGTCTTGTAGACTTCTCAATTTTTGTTTGGATAAATCATTGCTTTGTTTTTTAATTATACAAGTAACATACAAATACGCTCTCCTTGTAAAACTTCAACACATAGGTATACAGAATAAAAAACTGTATTTTCCTTCATATTACAACTGTTCCTCCCTTTCCAGAAATAACACTGCTTGGAATGTACCCTACCTGAACTTTTTCACGCATACATACATGTATTAAATATATAAATGGGTTAGATACATAAATTTACAAAGACTTAGACAACTTACCAATCTTCACTTATTTATTCATTCTATTTATGATTGCATTTTTACTGTGGTAAAATACACATAACACAAAATGTACCATGTTGGCCATTTTTAAGTGTACCAGTTCAGTGGCATTAAGCATCATTAAGCATATTATTAAGCACATTGTCAAGCACACTGTTGTACAACCATTACCACCATCCATCTCCAGAACTCTTCATCTTGCACTGAAACTCTATACCCATTAAACAATAACTCCCATTACTCCCTCTCCCCAGCCACTGGCAACCACCATTCTATTAATACTTTCTGTCTCTGTGACTTTCACTACTCTAAGCATGTCATATAAGTGTAATCATATATTATTTGTCCTTCTGTGACTGTATTATTTCATTTAGAATAATGTCTTCAATGTTCATTCATGTTTCAGCATGTGTATGAATTTCTTTCCTTTATAAGGCTGAATAATATTCCATTGTATGGCTATACCACATTTTGCTTATCTGTTCCTCTATCAATGAGCATCTGAGCTGCTTCCACCTTTTGGCTATTGTGAATAATGCTGCTATGAATATGGATGTACAAATATATGTTTAAGTCTCTGTTTTCAATTCTCTGGGGCATATATCCAGAAGTGGAATTGTCAGACCACATGGTGATTCTATATTTAACTTTTAGAGTAACTGTTTTCCATGGTGGCTGCACTACTTTAGATTCTCCCCAGAAATGCACAAGGGTTCCAATTTTTCCACACCAACATTTGTTATTCTCTGTTGTTTTGCTAGCAGTCATCCTGATGGATCTTTAGTCATTCTTGCAAAAAAATTTCTAAAGCACCTAGTATTATGCCAGGTATTTTGTTAGATATTAGATATATGATTATTTAATGAATATAAAGTACAATTGAAGAGATATATTTAACATTTGGAAGTATATATTTTTAAAAATCAGTAAATTGCTAAGAAGAAATGGTTAAAAATATAAACAATTAAAGATTGAGTATTAATAATCTTAAACTTATCCAATGTAATAGAGTAATATTTTCTATGTGGTGAATGTGTTAACTGTAAACTATTATCTAATCCCTTATTTAAAAGATCCTAGATTTACATATAGCAACAATGTTGCTGTGTAGCATAGGTAGTTAAAATGTATAAAATGTAAGTACTGATAGAATACATCTAGGTCAAAGCATGGCATCCCCCTGAGATGTTACAGCCACCAGTATTGGTCCCTGCTAAAGACCAACTTACATGTTGTATATCTGTGTTGCTTATGCTGTTGATTGTTATGGTAGACACATTTAAATAAGTTCTAAGAAGTAAATTAAACTTACCATTTCACCAAGCACCTTTTTTTCTGAGTCAAGTGATCGAACCCTATTTCTTAAAGCCAGAATCTCCTCATCCAGTCTCTGATTGTGTTCCTTTGCTTTCTGTAGGTCAGCTGCATCTAAAACAGAGAAGAACACAGTTTATTCAACTGGATCAAAGTTTTAGTTTTAGGGGCACTAACTCTAAAAATGAAGGAAGTGCTATTGCCTGCCCTTCTTGTTAGTCCTATCATGTCTCTGCATATGTGGCTGACTCTGTGCAGGAGAGCCACAAGGCTCTCAAGTCTAGTCCTAGAATGTTCTACCAACCCAAAGAAACAACAGAGAAAGTTTTATATTACTCACACCAGACCAATGAATTGGACTTTTTGAGTGTAGGGTTTCCAGCAATAGAGGTTCTTCTAGGACCTAGAATTTTAAAACAATTTAGCCTAGCCTGCCTTTTAAAAGTTAAATGACCAAAAAAAATGGTCTTCCTACATGCCTTTCAGTCCTGTCTCTTTTACATACCTCTTAGTCCATTCGTTTACAAATCTGTTCTTAGAACAATTCCATGCTGTAGCTTTATTGTAAATCTTGAAATTGTAAAGTGTTAACACCTCAACTTTTATTGATCACAAATGGAACACAGGCTTTTTGTTAATCAAACTACATGGTTTTGTTCAAAGTGAATATTTTTAACCCACCTTCAGCTAGTACCATGTCCCAAAATAATATTTTTAACACATAGTAAATATTTTCAGAAATATATATATATTTATAGTAATATACAAACAGACAAAGTTATGTTAAAAATATTTAACAACTGGTTAAGCATGCACCCTCATCTATAAGAATGTAGCTCTGAAGTAGAGTTCTAGAGAACATTTTGCTGTGCTAAATATTATCTCTTTAGTGGCTGGGAAGACATGGGGCTGGAAGGAGATAAGACAATTAGGGCAGGTAAGAATGTTTGGAAGACTCAGGACAACAGCTACTTATAAGTCAACACAGAATTATTCCAGTACCTTCACAACTTTACTGGCATACTAGTATATACCAGCTCACAGTAGTCCTGTGGGTACACACACACACAGACTCCACAAATAAAAAACCCAAATGACATTATACCACACATCTTACTCTACAACTTGCCTTATTTACTTGATAATATATCACAGAAATCTATTCATGTCAGTGCACACTTGGCTCCATGTCATCTTTAATATCTGCAAAGTATGCCTTGTATAGTCACTTATTTAACAATCTATTATTGGTAAACATACTGCATTTAATTTTACTACCCAACAAGTTATTTCTTATTCTCTGTACTTCTTTGTTAACTGGCCACTTAAAAAAGTGGGAAGTATTCTCTCTTCTTCAATTTTCTGGAAGAAATTATATAAATTTAGTACTATTTATTCCTTAAATAATAATTCTTATTAGAATTCACTAATGAAGCCATCTGAGCCTGGAGTCTTCCTCATGGGAAGATTTTTAATTTTAATTTTTAATTTTATTTTTCATTTGGGTCAGAGTCTTGCTCTGTTGCCCAGGCTGGAGTGCAGTGGTGCAATCTCACTGCAGCCTCCGCCTCCTGGGTTGAAGTGATTCTCTTGCCTCAGCCTCCTGAGTAGCTGGGACTACAGGCATAGGCCACCACACCTGGCTAATTTTTCTTTTTTTTTTTTTTTTTTTTTTTGTATTTTTAGTTGATACAGGGTTTCACCATGCTCGCCAGGCTGGTCTTAAACTCTTGACCTCAAGTGATTCACCCCCTCAGCCTCCCAAAGTGCTGGGATTACAGGCATGAGCCACCATGTCTGGCCCATGGGAAGGTTTTTTTTTTTTTTTTTTTCAGAAGGACTTTCGCTCGGGGCCCGGGCTGGAGTGCAGTGGCCGGATCTCAGCTCACTGCAAGCTCCGCCTCCCAGGTTCACGCCATTCTCCTGCCTCAGCCTCCCAAGTAGCTAGGACTACAGGCACCCGCCACCTTGCCTGGCTAGTTTTTTGTATTTTTTAGTAGAGACAGGGTTTCACCATGTTAGCCAGGATGGTCTTGATCTCCTGACCTCGTGATCCGCCCGCCTCGGCATCCCAAAGTGCTGGGATTACAGGCTTGAGCCACCGCGCCCAGCCGATGGGAAGGTTTTTAACTAAAAATTCTGTCTCTTTACATAGATTTAGAGCTATTTCTTCTCAGGTGAGGTTTGGTGGTTTGTGTCTTTTAAGGAATGTGTCCACGTCATCCAGGTCGTCAATTTATTGGCATAAAGTTATTCATAATATTCCCACATTATCTTTTTATTCTATAGAAATATTCTGTTATTTTTTATATTGGTAATTTGTGAGTTCTCTCTTTTTTCATGACCAATCTAGTTAAAAGTTTGTCAATGTTGTTCTTTCTGAAGATGCAGCTCTTGGTTCCACTGATTTACTCTATTGTGGTTCTGTTTTTACTTTTGTTGACTTTTTTTTTCTTTTTTGAGATGGAGTCTCGATCTGTCGCCAGGCTGGAGTGCAGTGGCACTATCTCGGGTCACTGCAACCTCTGCCTCCCAGGTTCAAGCAATTCTCCTGCCTCAGCCTCCTGAGTTAGCTGCAATTACAAGCGTGTGCCACCATGCCCAGCTAATTTTTGTATTTTTAGTAGAGACAGGGTTTCACCATCTTGGCCAGGATGGTCTTGATCTCTTGACCTCGTGATCCACCTGCTTCAGCCTCCCAAAGTGCTGGGATTACAGGTGTGAGCCACCGCGCCCAGCCACTTTTGTTGATTTTAACTCTTATTTTAATATCTCCTTCCTTCTGCATGCCTTGGATTTAATTTTCTCTTCTTACTCTGTTCTTATTCTTCTTATTCTTATTATATTTAATTATATTTTTGTTATTCTTATTCTGCTTACCTTATTCTGGGTTTCTGAGGTATAGACTCAGATTATTTTGAGTACTTTCTTGATTTCTAATATAAGCATTAAATACTATAAAATTCCCTCTACTGATTTAGCTATGTCACAGAAATGATGATATTGTTGCATTTTCATTTTCTTCAATTCAAAATATTTTCTAATATCTCTCAATTTTTTTCTCTGAAGGCATGGTCTTTTTATAAATATCTTTTTAGGCCAAGTGCAGTGGCTCATGCCTGTAATCCCAGCACTTAGGGAGGCTGAGGTGGGTGGATCACGAGGTCAGGAGTTCAAGATCAGCCTGGCCAACATGGTGAAACCCCATCTCTACTAAAAATACAAAAATTAGCCGGGCGTGGTGGCAGGTTCCTGTAATCCCAGCTACTTGGGAGGCTGAGGCAGAGAATTGCTTGAACCTGGGAGGCGGAGGCTGCAGTGAGCTGAGATCATGCCACTATACTCCAGCCTGCGCAACAACATGAGAATCCATCTCAAAAAAAAAAAATATCTTTTTAATTTCCAAATATTTCCAACGAACTTACTTCTGTTACCAATTTTTAGTTTAATTCCATTATGATCAGAGAACATAATTTGTATTTCATTTTTTTCACAGAGATTTACTTTATGGCCCAGGATGGCCTCTCTTTTTTAAATTTTGAACTTTAAATAGATTCTTGGACCAATGCTTCATATCCATCAGCTTATTCGACTTTAGCACCTGTCTCATCCCCAGTAGCTTTTCCAGAACAATTACCTTCATGAATTTTCCCCAATCAAACTTGGGCATTTTCAGCATTTTTACTCTTCTAATAAAGACATGGAGAAGACAACTGGACTGGCAAAGCTTTTCTCTTTTCCAGTACTGTCTGGAATCAATCTATTGACCACTTCTTTCAAGTCATTCGCACCGTTCAGGTCATGATTTCCATCATCTTCTTCTGGATTTCGCAGACCTGTTGGTGCTGAGCATAAGAGGCCTTCTGTGTCAGATTGTTGTGCTTTTTAGTAAAATCAACGCAGAATAGATGAAACAAATAATCATCGGTAGTCTTGACATCAGCGTGAGGTTCAATCATGGTCTGCCGTTTTTTGACAATGGAACACATTTTGTCACGGGTAAATCCATGCCTTGGAAGTTAGTTGGTTTTTGTCCTGAACATCTTCAGCATCAACTTGAATTTTCTAAATGCAACTTCATCATTCTGCAGATCAGCAAGACTCACTTCAAACACACGACCCTTGAGGCTATCAGATGCAATTTTGGTTCCTTGAGTCCTGGTGACTAGCGTCTCTCCAATATTTCTTATATTGAACATAGCAAGTGCTTTTACATCACACCAATCTTTCTTAGAAAATGGATCAACCACTTTATTTTCAGCTCCCTTTTTGCTACCTTTCATAAGGTGCTTGTTCTTGCCAACAGCCATGGTGCTGCTCACAGAGCCAAAGGCTACATGAGATGTTTTGATACAGGCATGCAATGCGTAATAATCATGTCATGGAAAATGGGTTATCCATCCCCTCAAGTATTTATCCTTTGTGTAACAAACAATCCAATTATACTCTTTATTTTAAAATGTACAATTAAATTATTATTGACTGTAGTCACCCTGTTGTGCTATCAAATACTAGATTTTATTCACTCTTTCTTTTTTTAGCCATTAGCCATTCCCTGCCTCCCGCTGAAACTGCCCCTCTACTCTCCTTCCCAGCCTCTGGTAACAATCTTTCTGCTCTCTATGTCGGTGAGTTCAACTGTTTTGATTTTTAGATTTCACATATAAGTGAGAACATGCAATGTTTGTCTTTCTGTGCCTGGCTTATTTCTGTTAGCATAATGACCTCTAGTTCCACCAGGATGGTCTCTCTTGGTGAATGTTTCATGGGTATACAAAAAGAATGTGTGTTCTGGTGAAATTTTCTATAAATATCAATTAGGTCATTTTGATTGCTAGTATTTTTAGGGCTTTTATATCCCTACTGATTTTTTTCTGTTTACTTGTTCTATTAATTACTAAGAAAGCAGTATTCATTTTATAATTGTATTCATACATTTTTAAAAGGAGGGTATGCCTAGTTGTAGAATTATTTAAAAACTGGTAAACATATTTAAAAAATTTTTAGCTGTTACCATTAAAATATTCAAATTTCATTATTTTATTGATAACTGGTAGCATTTTTATATAGGCAAGCTAGGGTCAGATTAATTCACCACTGATTCAAGCCTACTGGCTTCCCAGTGAACAAATATGTATAAAGTATTGTTAAATGCATTATAAAGTATATTGGTGTCAGTGGTCCCAGTAAAAGATGCATGATTTGTGTTGATCACAGGTTTGGGAGTCAGACACATAAAGATTCAAATACCAGCTCTGATACTTACTGTAGCTATTGGATAACTCACTTAACTTTGCCATGACTCAGTTTGCTTATCTAAGAAATGGGGATACTACTACTCACCACTTGTAACTGCTATGAGGATTAGATGAGATATGTGTGTTCAGGGTGGTATGGCCACAGACTGTTGTGAGGATTAGAGATAAAGCATGTGAAGTGCCTGGCAGAGTACCTGTCACTTAGTAAGCACTTAGTACCTGTCACTACTAAATGGTAGTAGTAGTGGTAGTAATAATAACAGTAGTAGCAACAGTAATAATAGTAGTAGTACTTATTAATTCCTAAATATTATTATTTTAAAACCTATTATTAATGTATATTATATTATTTCTTAATGTATTATTATTAAATAATAATTTTTTAAAAAATTTATTCTTTTGAGACGGGGTCTTGCATTATTGCCCAGGCTGGAGTGCAGTGGCACAGACATGGCTCACTGCAACCTCCAACTCCTGGACCCAAGCCTCCCAAGTCTTTGGGACTGCAGGCATGTACCACTGTTCTTGGTTACTAAATAATAATTATCATATCTTCTAGAATGACTTACCATTTTCTTTCTGCTTTACCAAATTTTCCTTCAATTTGTCAATTTCTAGTTGAGCCTTCTTAAGTGCAGAATCTAAAAAAAGAAACAAAATATTTGTATAAGGAACAAATCATTAGTATAATAATCAAATTTCAAATGACTCTCTCTCTCTCTGGAACACTTTCTTTCACCTGGCTACTGTCCTTGGAGTTTCTGCTTAAATGTTAGCTCCTCAGGGAATTTTCCCAGACTTCTCTCTTAGAGTTCCTACTGCACGCTATATTTAACCCTATCCCTGATTATCTGATCTTGTAGTTGTCTTTCCCTAATAGTTTCCTCCATCAGATTTCATGATTAAGAGGACTTTAAACCACTGTAAACAATAGGAAAAGCTGAAAGTTTTTAGGCATGGTACTACCAGTTTAGTGAAAAGAAACTACACCCAGAAAAAAGTAAAAATAATTCCTGCAATCAGTCATATTTAGAATTTTGCCAATAGCTGCTAGAAATACCAAAATAACAAAATTTCAGGAAATAGCTTTTGATACTATGCGAGAATTGTATAAAGATGGCACAATGATATTTAGGAAGACATGACGCATTGGAGTCTATTGGATTTGGATTCTCTACTTCAGGTTTTATCCCTTTGTCTCCTGTGGTCTCCTCATCACCAGCAATATTGCTGGTGGATCTCCTATATTATCAGAATGAAGAACCTCCCAGAAGTAAGAGACTAACATGAATCTTATAACAGGTCACTTCTAACCACAGAATGAGTTCATCAGCACAATTGTGAAGGTTTTATTATTACATCCGTTAACACTCAGTTCTTTAGAGTAAATCCCAGGATAACCTACCAGATTCACCTAAAACTGTATTCCTAACTATAGCAATACTATTACTACTACTGTTACCATAGCAGCAACTAGCAGTGCCAGATAAATGTATCATCATAACAAAGCTGCAAAGTAGATATTCATGTTTCCATTTTATAGATAAGATAAACAAGACTCAGAAAAGTTAAGCAACTTGCTTAACATTACACAACTAGTAAACGGTATGACTGGGATGTGAACCTAGGTCTGTTTACACTGAGTCAGAGACGTAAAAATAGCTTCTGTTTTACTAAAAGAACAGTTTTCCAAATGTATTCCTCTATGGAAGAAGGAGAGAGAGGAAAGTGAGGGCAGGTGGAAAGGATATTCTACAAAGAGGGAATAACACGAGTAATACAGGAGGTAGCACAGAACAAAGGAGATGACATAGGAGGGAACACTGAGTAGTTCAGGAACTACATATAGTCTAATACTGCCTGGTCTGTAGTGCAGAGAATTAGGGAAGTGTGGGATATGAGCTGGATACATAGGCAGAGGCCAAACCAGAAAGACCTTATTTGCTACACAAGAGAGCTCAGAATTTATTATGTGAACAGGGGCTTCCAAACTGTATTTTGTGAACCTCAAAGTTCTGAAGAGGTACTTCAGGTGTTCTGAAAACATTTGACTTAATTGCTATTTGAAAAAAAAAAAAACTATTTTTGGAATAGCACACCTAGTGAAATATATTGCTCCAAATTTAAATAATATCGGACTACCAAATTTATTAACTTGTATAGTCAGGTGAGTTTCTGCCATGTTTGTGAAGATACTTGAAAACTATGGCTTTCTGGGGTTGGGCACAGTGGCTCACACCTATACAACATTTGGGAGGCTGAGGCATAAGGATTGCTTGAGGCCAGGAGTTTGAGACCAGCCTGGGCAAGTAAAACCCCCTTCTCTACAAAAGATTTAAAAATTAGCCAACTGTGGCACTACATTCCTACAGTCCTAGCTACTCATGAGACTGAGGCAGGAGAATCACTTGAACCCAGGAACTCAGTGAGTGAGTGATGATCATGCCACTGTACTCCAATCTGGGCAACAGAATAAAACCCTATCTCTAAAAAAAGAAAGAAAAAAAAAAAAAAGAAAATTGTAGCTAGTTGTAGCTTTCCAATAGTCCTCTTAAACTAGTAATATTTCTAAAACTGTATTGGTTGTAACTTTTCTTGAGATCTCTCTACCAGATTAACAGTTTTACTTTCTGAGTCTCTTTCTAAGTCTCTTTCTAAGTCTGGTTAGCATAGATTTAAAAAAAAAAAAAACTTTTCTTACTGATGGAAGACTTCATATATATACAAAAGTAGCTAGAACAGAGTTGTGGTAATACCTACATCCATTACCCAGCTTTTAACAATCACCAACTCACGGTCAATCTTGTTTCACTTATACCCTTACCTATTATATTAATTTTATAATGTTGTATAACAAATTACCACAAACCTAGTGGCTTACAACAGCATCCATCTACTAGTTCACAGTTCTCTAGGTCAGGAGTCTGGGCATGGTGTGCCTGGGTTCTGTGATCAAAGTCTTACAAGGCTGAAATCAGGGTGTTGGCCAAGCTATGTTTCTCTCTGAAGGCTCTGGAGAAGATTCAGCTTGTTAGCTGAATTCAGTCCATGAGGGTGTAAGACTGAGGTCCCCACCTCCTTGCTGACTGTCAGTTGGAGGTCTCTCTTGGCTCTTGGAGGCTGCCTGCATTCTTTGTCACGTGATCTCCTCCATCTTCAAAGTCATTATTTCTTTTTTTAAGTCATTAATGAAGAGTCTCCCTCATGTTAAATCCCTCATGCACTTCAAATCTTTTTTGCCAGGAAATGTCCTGACTCTTTCAAGAGCTCACCTGATTAGATCAGGCTCATGCAAGATAATCTCTCTTCTTTAAAGTCAGTTGGTTTGGGACCATAACTACACTTACAAAATCTCTTCACAGCAGCATCTAGATTGTATTTTGTTGAATCACTGGGAAAACGTGTGTGTATACCGGGGGTGGGGCTCTTGGAAGCCACCTTAGATTTTCACCTAATATACTTATTTCCCCCGGTTCTTATATTTTTAACAGCTTTATTGAAGTACAGTTTACATACCTTAAAAATTACCTATTTCAAGTGGACAATTCAGTGGTTTTTAGTATATCTACAGGTATGCCACTATCACAATCTAATTTTAGAACATTTCCATCACCCTATTAAGAAAATCATACCCACTTAGTCAATCCCAATTCTCATCCCTAGCCCTAGACAACCACTAATCTACTTTTTTTTTTTTTTTTTTTTTTAGACAGGGTATCACTATGTTGCTCAGGTTGGACTCAAACTCATAGGCTAGGTGATTCTTCTGCCTCAGCCTCCCAAGTGGCAAGTAGTTGGGGACATAGGCATGTGCTACTGTGCCCAGCTATGCCAATCTACTTCCTATCTCTATAGCATTGCCTTTTATGTACATTTCATCTCAATGGAATCACACAATACATGATCTTTTGCATCTGACTTCTTTCACTTAGCTTGTTTTTGAGATTCATCCATGTAGCAGGTGTAAGTACTTCCTTCCTTTTTACTGGCAGATAGTATTCTATCATATGAGTGCCAGGAGTCCTCAAGATCACCCCCAGATTTGGTGATGTGCTAAGAGGACTCACAAGACTCAACATATGTTCATACTCAAAGCTAAGATTTCCTACAGCAAAAAGATGAAGCAAAATCAAAAAGATGAAGCAAAGGGAAAGGATGCACAGGGCAAAGGCCAGAAGAAACCAGGAACAAGCTTCCAAGAGTCTGCTCCCAGTGGAGTCACACAGGATATGTCTCCAGCAGTGAACTGTGACAATACATGTAAAATGTTGTCTACCTGGGAAGCTCATGAAAGACTCAGCACCTAAGCTTTTGTTGAGAGCTGGTCACACACACACTTTCTGCCTAGCATATACCAAGACTCTTAAAGGAAAGTAGGTATTCTGCATGGACCACATTGTATAAACAGCTTAGGCACAGTGAGCCACTATTGGTTAAGGAATGGTGGAAACCCTCCCAAAATCCAAGTTCTCAGATGTCAACCAGATGCTTGTGACTGTTATAGCAGTCCTTTCTCTAAGGATAGCAGTGTTGGATGTGCTGTTAGCTACTTTCTGCCCAGTATGGATATACTGCATTTTGTTTATCAGTTCACCAATTGACAGACATTTGGGTTGTTTCTAACTCTTGGCTATTGTAACTAATAGTGCTATGAACATTTACATACAAGTCTGTGTTTCTCCTGGGTAGATAGCTAGGAATGGAATTTCTGGGTTGTGTTTAATATTTTGAGAAACTGTTAAATGTTTTCCAAAGTATCTTCACTATCTTACCTTCTTACCAGCAATGTATAAGGGTTTTAACGTTTCCACATCCTTGACAACAATTGTCACTGTCTTTTTTAGCACAGCCATTCTAGTGGGTATGAAGTAGACTCTCATTGTGGTTTTGCTTTGCACTTCCCTAATAATTAATGGTATCGAACATCATTTTTTTTAATCGACAAATAATAATTGTATACATTTATGGGGTACAATGTAATGTTTTGATATATGTTTATATTGTGGGGTGATTAAATCAAGTTCATTAACACATCTACCATGTCACATACTTAGCAATTTTTGTGATGGGAGGTGCTGAGCATCTTTTCATGTGCCTGTTGGTCATTCACATATCTTCTCCCTGGAAATCCCTTTTCAAATCCTTTGCCCATTTTTTTTTTCTTTAAGACAGGGTCTCACTCTGTCACCCAGGCTGGAAAGCAGTAACAATCATCGCCCACTGCAGCTTCAAACTCCTGGGCTCAAGCTATCCTTCCACCTCAGCCTCCCAAGTAGCTAGGACTACAGGCACATGTCACCACGCCCAGCCCCTTTGCTCATTTTTAAATTGGGCTGTCTTTTAATTATTAAATTGTAAGAATTTGTTACATATTCTGGATGTAAGATCCATATCAAACACATGATTCACAAATATTTTCTTCTAGTCTGTGAGTTGTCTTTTCACTTTCTGATGGTATGTTTTGAAGTGTAAAGGTTTTAAATTTTGATTTAGTCCAATGTATTAGTTTTTCTCTTCACTTTTGCTTTTGGTGTCATATTTAATGTATCACTGCTTAACCCAAGATCATGAAGATGTATTCCTTGTTTTCTTCTAATAGTTTTATAGTTTTAACTTACATTTAGCTCTGCGATCCATTTTGAATTAATTTTTGTGTAGCTGTAAGGTAGAGACCTGTATTATTTTGAAGCAAATCCTAGGCACCATTTCATTCACTTATGAATGTTTCACTATATATCTCTAAAAAATAAGAACTATTTTTAAACAAAAAATTAATTTAACAAAAATTTAACAATAATTCTTTAATTCATATGTCTAGCAAGTGTTCAAATTTCAAATTGTTTTGTAAATGTTAAAAATTTGAATCAAGATTCAATAAAGGCCACACATCATAATTGGTTAATAAGTCTCTTAAATCTTTAAAAATTCATCTTTTTTCTTGATATTCATTTGTCAAGGAATAAATATTTTATATGAATTCTTTTTCATTCTTGAAAAATTATCATTGAAAACATTTTTCATTTTCATACAAATTTTATGATGTGATAGCGAGCTAAAGAATAAACTAAAGAGAGCTAAAGGGATTTATTTTAAAAAGAGTTTGTTGAAAGAAATAAGCTAATACTTGGGAAACACTGTCATATTACACATGCCTAGCTACAAATTCTGCTGTAAGTGGATGACTCAGGAAGTTACAGATGGTGCACAGATTGATACTGCACACAACATTCCAAAAGGACTTGCTAATTCAGCTTCCCAAAAGTCCTAACAGACTCACTGTAGAGGTGGCTTTCAATTGATACGTTTGGGATTTACCCTATAGCGCAACTGCTGATAGAAGAGATTGCTATGTGACTGTGTTCTGTTGTGTCCAAATATAACCACTAAGGGTACTGAATATCCTGCTTTTCCTTTTTCCTCTTGTATTGCAAGCAGCAAATATTGCTTCTCATCACGCTCATGTGGCCAAATTTATTTTCTTTTTAAATTGTGTTTACTGAGAAATAAATTGCATACAGTAAAATTCACCCTTTTAAGTGTATAGTTTGATGAATTCTGACAAATATGTACAATTGTATATCCACCAACCCAAACAGGATATGGAACATTTCCATCATTCTGAAAAGTTATCTGTGTCCACTGTTTAAAATGTATTTATAAAAAATTTACATCCTGATATTGTTTTTTTATTATTTGTTATTAATCACACAGTTTGGCGTAATCATTATTGTTTTATACATTTAACATTTTTAATGTTTATGATTCTAAAGCAACCTACATATTGCATTTGTAAAAGAATCAGTCACGGAATAAAAATATAGAAAGGAGATAATTATAATTTTAAAATTTTATACTAAATTCTAGATAAAGCAAAGATGTAAATATAAACAATAAAAGTACCCCCCTCCAAAACCACGGTAAATATCTTCAATAATCTTGTAGTGAAGAAAAGGCTTTAAACATGAAAACTCAGAAGGCATAAAGAATAATTCACTTAAACCCAACTTGATCAATATTAGCATTTATGGTTAAAAAAAATAACAACATAACATTTATAACCAACAAAAGGCTGATATCCACAATATATAAAGAACTCCCACAAATAAATAAAATAGGAAAAATGTACAAGAGACTTGAGCAGGAACTTCACAAAGTTGTATATCCAAATGAGTAACAACAACAACAAACATACGAAAAGATTTTCAACTTAATTAGCAGTCAGGGAATACCAATTAAAGCAACACTTAAATACCACTATGCACTCAACATAAAAGGTGAAGTGAATAAGACTGATAGTACCAAGTATTGAAAACCAAGGTGGAGGAACTAAAATCTCACATACAACTGAAGAAAGCTTAAATTAGTATAACTACCTTGGAAGACCAAAGTAGAACCTGCCCATAACCGTTGGATTCAGTAATTCTACTCTTACCACAATCAGAAATGTGTAATAAGCACACTGAGACATATACCAAAATGTTTATAGCAGCAATATTCATAATAGACAAAAACTGACAACACAATTGTCCATCAGTAGAACGGATAGATTGTAGTATGTTTATTAATGAAATATTATAAACAGCAGAGTGAACAAACAACTGCTACATATAACAAAATGAATGAATCTTGTGAGACTGAGCAGGAGAAGCAAACCATAGAAGGCATACTGCATGTAGTCAAACACAGAAACTGCATTCAAAGTCAGGACAGGAGGAGGAGGATGTAGAGACAGAGAGAAGGAACACAGCGGGCTTCTGAGAGGCTGGGAATTTCTTGTGGTGAGTGGTAAACACTTATGAGTTGTGAACTTTTGGTAGATATGTTTGGGCTTTGACAAAAATTCCTAGCATGGTAGAAAATGAGGCTGTTCATCACTTTCATGTGTTTATCTTAAAGACTTTTTTCTCAGTGTTTTTTTTCTCATGTTCCACCCTGAGATGAGATCAGTACAGTTAAAGCATGATCAGAAATGGTCATCTGAAACCACAGCTTACCTAATTTACACTGTTCTTTCTCCTTCACTTGTAGTTCATCAGTGAGTCTTTGAATCTCTTCATGGGCCACCCCTAACTTCTTTGCTACTTGTTCCATTCCTTTTCCTAGGTAGTTTTGTGATGTTTTGTCTTTTTCCAGGTCTTCATTATGAGACTGAAATAAAACTTCTATTAGTAATAAAACAAAGAGCAAATGTACTCTCATGACATTTTGCTATTTTCTATTAATGTTTTAAAGAAAATTAGCAAACAATATCTATGTGTATTTCCGTGTGTGTGTGTGTGTGTGTGTGTGTATTTCTTTTCTTAGGTTGAACCAAATAAAACTGGTAATATTTGATTGTTTTTACTTATAAACATACGGTTTCATATGGTTCAACCTAACATCCAAGAGATATGAGTGTATTATTATATTTCTTTGCAGTATTTTTTATTCATATACATTTTTACATAGTCATAATACTAATACATGTACAAGTTTCTGTCTGGCTTTTTAAATTTAACATTATACAGGAACACTTCTCTGTAAATTCCTGTACAGGTTTTGTAATGATAATTTTTTTTTTTTTTTTGAGATGGAGCCTCGCCCGGTCACCCAGGTTAGAGTGCAATGATGCAATCTCAGCTTACTGTAACCTCCGCCTCCCAGGTTCAAGCGATTCTCCTGCCTCAGACTCCCAAGTAGCTGGGATTACAGGCACGCACCACCACGACCAGCTCATTTTTTGTATCTTTAGTAGAGATGGGATTTCACTATGTTAGCCAAGCTGATCTCGAACTCCTGACCTCATGATCTGCCCACCTTGGCCTTCCAAAGTGCTGGGATTACAGGCATGAGCCACCACGCCCAGCTTGTAATGATAATTTTTAAAGGCTGTATTGTGTTCCAGCATGGCTATAATATTATTTCTGTCTCACTTAAAAATTTGGATAGCTTCCGATTTTTGCTATTGAAAATAATACTGTGATGTACAGTTTAATCTTGGGTTACCTCCCATGCTTAAATTCATAGTGTACACTTTATTACCAGACTTACCTATTAATAACATTTCTCTAGATCAAAAACATTAAATTCCATGGACAGAATTGAATATATTTAAAATAATGTGCTATATACTCTAAAGAACTCCTTAAAAGGTGAACTACAAACATATTTGTAAATAAAAAATATGTATAGTCCCAAGGTGATTTTTTTTTTTTTTTTTTTGAGATAGGGTTTTGCTCTGTCGTCCAGGCTGGAGTGCAGTGACATAATCTCACTTCACTGCAACCTACACCTCCCAAATTCAAGTGATTCTCCTGCCTCAGTCTCCCTAGTAGCTGGGATTACAAGTGTGCATCATGATGCCTGGCTAATTTATGTATTTTTTAGTAAAGACAGAGTTTCACCATGTTGGCCAGACAGGTCTTGAACTCCTGACCTCTGGTGATCTGTCTGCCTCGGGCTCCCAAAGTGCTGGGATTATAGGTATGAGCCACCACACCTGGCCTAGTCTCATGGTGATTTTTCAAAGGACATAACATACATAGATTGTTTAAATTTTAATACATTCAATAAAAATCAGCTATGATGTTAAATGAGTGATTTTTTCCTCTTCAAATTTTTGTGATGTGTTCATAATACTTTTATGCATAATTTGATAATTTTTACAACATGACTCTTTTTTTTTTTAAAGAGATGAGGTCATGCTCTGTCACCCAGGCTAGAGTGCAGTGGCGCGACCATAGCTCACTGCAGCCTCCAACTCCTGGGCTCAAGCAGTCCTCCCACCTCAGCCTCCCATGTAACTGGGACTACAGGCATATACCACCACATCCAGCTAAATTTTTTTATTTTTCATAGAAACTGAGTCTCACTATGTTGCCCAGGCTGGTCTTGAACTCCTGGCCTCAGGTCATCCTCCAGTTTTGGTCTCCCAAAGTGCTGGGATTATAGGCATGAGCCACCACATCTGGCCATGAATCTATACATTTTCATATATTCAAACAAAATACGTCCAAGGTAAAAGCTGATTTGTAATTAGCCACAATTATGAAGTAAAGGATTATAATTTCTTTTTTTACCTCACTTAGATTTTTTTAGACTGTTACACAGGTTCTGGACAACCTGGACAGAGAAAATGTTTAACTCTTCAACTAAAGTATAAAAATGCATGATAAATTTTAGCAAGATTGCTAGATATAAGGTCAATATATAAAAATAATTATAATTTAAAATACCAGTGACAAATAAGTAGAAAATTAATTTTTTACTTGTTGTTGTTGTTGAAACGGAGTCTCGCTCTGTCGCCCAGGCTGGAGTGCAGTGGCGCTATCTCGGCTCACTGCAAGCTCCGCCTCCCGCGTTCACGCCATTCTCCTGCCTCAGCCTCCTGAGTAGCTGGGACTACAGGCCCCCGCCGCCACTCCCGGCTAATTTTTTTTTTTTTTTTTTTTGTATTTTTAGTAGAGACAGGGTTTCACCGTGTTAGCCAGGATGGTCTTGATCTCCTGACCTCGTGATCCACCCACCTCGGCCTCCCAAAGTGCTGGGATTACAGGCTTGAGCCACCGCACCCAGCCTGTTACATAGATTCTTGATGTTCTCTTTGTAGAGACTGGTGGATTTGTTCCAATTTCTTCTTAACAAAATTCAACATATAAATGAAATGTACATAAATCAGTCTTCATGAACAAAAATGTCATTTTGGCTGGGTATGGTGGCTTACCTGTAATCCCAGCATTTTGGGAGGACAAGACAGGAGGATTACTTGAGCCCAGGAAGTTGAGGCTGCAGTGAGAGGAGATCGTGCTACTGCACTCCAGCACTCCAACCTGGACAAGAAAAACAGAGAGAGAGAAAATGTTTAACTCTTCAACTAAAGTATAAAAATGCATGATAAATTTTAGCAAGATTGCTAGATATAAGGTCAATATATAAAAATAATTATAATTTAAAATACCAGTGACAAATAAGTAGAAAATTAATTTTTTAAAAAAGATAGCAATCATTAATAGCATCTAAAAATATGAAGTACCTCGGAATAAATCTAAGAAAAATGTGCAAGATCTTTGAGGGGAAAATTATAAAAATTTACCTATATACATTAGTAAATTAATAGATATTTCATAATCACAGATATCTAGCAAACAATTTGAGTTTATATATGGCGTGAGATAAATTTATTGCAAGGTCTAAAATTTCATGTATGGACTTGACATCTTTCAGCCTCACAGAAGCCCCAAAAAAGCCTAGCCATCAGTTACTTGGCTAGCACCAGAGATGTCCCCCATCCAGAGAGAAAGAGTCTCCATCTGGCCAGTTCCTCTATCAGCCGGAGCAGCTGTACTCCACCCAGTCCTCAAACTAATGGGTTTCACTTTTCTGCCAGCCCACGGAATTTTTCAGACAAGCCAATCACATATTCCCAGGGGAAGCAGGAGGCACTCATCTTCTTGTCACTACAAAGCCTGCCTCCCATACCCTCTACGAGTTCATTCTATTCCTGAGAGTAACCCCTTGTGGCCCTGCATAGCATAGCATATCTATCCTCTTCCCATAGGCTGTGAGTATATGTGACTAATAAACTGTTATCAATCTCATTTCTGTCCAGTGTCAGGTGTCATGTATTTGGCTATCTTGTGGTACTGAGGGCAGGCATTCCTCACCAATGGGAAACAGAATTTCGATCAGGATTTGGGGGGCTTTTTTTTTTTTTTTTTTTTTAGCATATGTCTATATCTAATTGTTCCAGCATCATTTGTTGAAAAGGTTATCCTTTTCTCATTGAATTACCTTGTCACCTTTGTTGAAAATCTGTTGATGGTGTACTTGTGGGCTTATCTCTGAACTCTCTATTGAGAGTTCCATTGATCTATAGATCTATCTGAATGCCAAGAATGCATTTTGTTTTTTTGAGATGGAGTCTCACTCTTTAGCCCAGGCTGGAGTGCAATGGTACAATCTCGGCTCACTGCAACCTCCACCTCCCATGTTCAAGCGATTCTCCTGCCTCAGCCTCCTGAATAGCTAGAATTACAGGCGCTCACAACCACACCTGACTGATTTTTGTCTTTTTAGTATAGACGGGGTTTCACTGTGTTTGCCAGGCTGGTCGTGAACTGCTGCCCTCCGTTGATCTGCCCACCTTGGCCTCCCAAAGTGCTGGGATTACAGGTGTGAAACATTGCATCCAGCCCAAGAGTATATTTTATTGATTGCTACAGCTTTATGGTTAAGTCTCGATACCAGGAAGTGTTAGTCCTCCAACTTTGTTCTTTTTCAGTTTTTTGACTAGTCTAGGACCTTGCATGTCCACATCAATTTTAGAATCAGTTTGTCAGTTTCTACACATAAAAAAAGTGACTCTGCTAATTATTTTATGCTCAGGCTTTTTACAACATTAGTTAAAACAAAATATTAGCTTTAAGCAAATTGGGAATGTAACACAAATGTTACAGGCCATATTTTATCATAAAATGAGTATCTGCGTTTTTTTTTTTTTTTTTTTTTTTTTGGTTTTTGTTTTGTTTTGTTCTGTTGTTTGAGACAGGGTCTCACTCCATTCCCCAGGCTGGAGTGCAGTGATGCAATCATGGCTCACCACAGCCTTGACTTCCCAGGCTCAGGTGATCCTCCCACCTCTGCCTCCCGAGTAACTGAGACTACAGGTGCATGCCACCATGCCTGGTTAATTTTTGTACTTTTTGTAGAGATGGGGTTTCACCATGTTGCCCCGGTTGGTCTCAAATTCCTAGGCTCAAGCAATATACCTCCCGTGGCCTCCCAAAGTCCTGGGATTACAGGCATGAGCCACCATGCATGGCTGGAGAATCTGTGTTGATTCTTTCTGGCTATTATTGGAAAACTATGATCTAAAAGTGATTGAGTAGATGGCATTAGAGTCATCCAAGATTTCATCCACCATTCTCAATATGTTTTACAGATTCCTTTTCATTAATAACTTAGTTCATCTTCCCTTCACCGTTTACACTCTGAGCCTTGTTTTCGTTCTCCTTCTTTGATTATTACTGCAAAACTACCCCTAAGTTTCCCACTTCCAATCTGGTCCCTATGTAATCCATCCCCCTACTGTTGCTAGAGTAATTTTTCTAAAACATGAATCAGATCATGTTAACTGCCCTCTTAAAATGATTTAGTGATTCTCCAGATCTTTTATAACAAAGTCAATAATTCATATATTCAAAAATATTTTTATGCCTTTAGCATAATCCAGGAACATCAAGCATAGCCCAGGTGTCAAATCCAAATGCCTTAGTTTAGCATATGGTTTCACCATGATGTGGTTCCTGAAAATATCTCCAGCCACATTTCTTCTTAGCATTCACTCACGTGAACCAGTATGTATTATCGACTCTGTTCCCTTTGCCAGGAATGCCTTTCCCAGCTTCTTAATCTAGCTAGCACCTTTCAAAACACAACTCAATACAATCTCCTTTGGAAGCCTTTTCTGGTCACCCTACCCATCATGTCTATCTCATCACCTCCCCTGAATTTTCCTAGTGTTCTGTGCTTTCCCTTAGCACAGGACTATCCACACTGAACTACAACCACTGGCTTATCTCTTTCCTTCATAGTTTACAGATTTATTGCAAGTTCAGATTAAGTCTAATTTGAGGAATGTGGGATGAATAGGATTCATGTACAAACTGAGGCTTACTGGTAGTCCAAATCATTAACATGCTAGGGAAAATTGTATAGGAACTTCTGAATTATAATGACATCATTCTCCTATTATCAATCATCACGAGCTAATTTATATTGCAAAAACACATGGCCTGTAATCCCAGCACTTTGGGAAGCCAAGGCAAGCGGATCTTAAGGTCAAGAGATCAAGACCATCCTGGCCAACATAGTGAAACCCCGTCTTTACTAAAAATACAAAAATTAGCCAGGCATGGTGGCATGCATCTGTAGTCCCAGCTACCAGGGAGGCTGAGGAAGGAGAATCCCTTGAAGCCGGGAGGCAGAGGTTGCAGTGAGCCAAGATTGTGCCACCATGTTCCAGCCTGGGTGAAAGAGTGAGACTCTGTCTCAAAAAAACAAAAAAACAAAACAAAGAAAAACACATGTTGGCAGAAGGACATACAGCATCTTCTGTTTTTCGCAGTGTAGTAGATTAGAACCCTTGAACAACCTTCCTACTGAGAATTACCAGAAATGCTGGAATTTTCCAGAAGCTTTGTAGAGGAAAAAAAAAAAGTTGGAATTAAAGAAAATTCTTAAAATGCAACCATTATGCAAACAAAAATATAATATAAACTTTAAATCATCAGAAGAAAATTCAGTCTACCCAGTAGAAAGCAAGAAAGGAAAAAATGAGGGTACAATACATATGTAACATGTCCTATGATTAACTCAATTTTCTCTGCACCTGAGGCAAAAAAAAAAAAAAAAACTTCCATCTTGTAAAAGGAATTTCTAAAGGGAAAAAGGAAAATGATCCCGAATGGAATATCTGAGATGCAAGGAAAAATGCTGAGGTAAAGAAAATAATAAATGTATGGTAAATATAATCACTGACCATATATAATAATATGTATAGTAATAGCACCTAATATTTTAATCTTTTTTTTTTGAGACGGAGTTTCACTCTTGTTGCCCAGGCTGGAGTACAATGGCAAGATCTCTGCTCACCACAACCTCTGCCTCCCAGGTTCAAGCAATTCTCCTGCCTCAGCCTCCCAAGTAGCTGGGATTACAGGCACGTGCCACCACGCCAGGCTAATTTTGTATTTTTAGTAGAGACAGGGTTTTTCCATGTTGGTCAAGCTGGTCTCATACTCACCACCTCTGGTGATCTGCCTGCCTCAGCCTCCCAAAGTGCTGGGATTATAGGCGTAAGCCACCACGCCCGGCCTAATAGCACCTAAGTGTGTAGTTACACAAATATAGAATATTCTAAAGGGGTTCTATCTGTATTTTCCTTTGAAGTTTTGAAGTACTTAATATTTTCTAAGTCCTTAATATGCTAGTGAAGGAGTTAAAAATATACCACTCTGGTGTATTGACTATTTTGAGTTAAACACACTTGAAAAACAGCAGGTGCAAGATCATTCTGATCTTCCTTCTATTTCTTAAAAGCAAGAGATGAAATTCCCAAGTTGAAAAATGCCCTCCCTTTGCTAGAAGGAAAGCAACACTCTTATAATTAAGGATGGGAAGTTGAGGCCAAGAGAATTCTGTACAGACCTTGTTAAAGTAACTCTTTTATCTTTTCAGCCTTTCCATATATTTAGTAGCTTTTTCACAACTTACTATTATCTGTCCAACTCAGTATATGAGAGATTGATTCTAATTGCTTCTTTGGGTCTTCATTTCCATTTATTTCCAATTTAAATATGTTTGTATGCTTTTCTCCTGTTAATCTGTCTTATATCAACTTAATTCTCAGGCCCAGCTGGGGAAAAAAAAAAAAAAAAAAAAAAAACCTAAAGAGGAAGAGGTAAAGTTTTGCCTCCCCTAAACTAGGTACTTTATAAGCCAGGTACTGAGAGAGACACAAATCACTAAAACTAGGGCATGATCTCTACTCCAGAGGAGCTGACACAGATTATAATATAGAGTGGTAAGTGCTGTAATAAACACTAAAAAAAAAAAAAAAAAAAAAAAAAAATTCCCTACACTCTCACACACATTTCAGACTATTTCAGAACACATACATTTAAAAAAAGACAGGCAGAAAATACACCTGAAACATTAGAAGTATCATACTTTTCTTGGGGTAGAAGATACAATTTTTTCCTTCTTTATACTTGTATGCATTTCTCAAATTTTATATAATATGTTAATTTCTAGAATTAAGGAAGTTTAAAATGACATTCCCACAAAAGGAAAAACAACTCTGTTTGACTTGGAGCTCTTTAAACTCATGTCTAAGTTATTTATTTTCCTTTTCATCATAACCATGGGAAAATGCTTCTCTTCCCTCTGTTAGGTTACAAATATAGTTTGCATAATTTTCCACCAAAAAATAACACATTTTCTTACTTTTAGTCCATGGCTCATATTTTAATCCACATTAAAGGTCCAGGAAGTAAAAGAACAATTAAGAGATCACCATTCTATCATGACTATAATCTGAGAAATCAATGGAAAACTCAGCTTTCCTCAAGTGTTGGCATCTGGCTCTAAACTTCTTTCCAGCTGTCTTACATTATCATACACTATGTTTCCCATAGGTATGATGATACGTAGCCACAAATTTCTGGGACAGTCCCAATCTCTAATATTTTTTTCTATCAACATACCAGGTTTCAAATCAAGTCTCCCTATCTGTGGTTTAGGAAATATGGTCATGATATCCATGAACAGAGAAAAATCTACATAATAATTAGGTTTATACTGCTATGCTGAAAACTGATGGCTAAGATGATTAAATGTTAACAGGAGATTACATTAAAACAAATTATTGGGTATTCTTTGAAAATAGTTTCCAGTTAATATAACGGCTTCACAAAAAGCTACTTTTATGTGCATAGTAACAGGTAGAAAGTTAACATGTTCCAGGCACTACATTAAGGACATCAAATATTTAATTGTCACCACAACCACATGGGACTATTATTCTCCCACTTTGGAGGTGAAGAAGCAGGCTTAGAGAGGCTAAGAGACTTGCCTTATCACATAGGGAATAAGGAGAGGAGCTAGAATTCATACTCTGATGGGTAGAAACCAGAGACTGAGCTCTAACTATGCCAAAGTGCTTAGAAGTAGACTATCAAAATAACTGAATTGCATTTTGGTGAATTCTTTGGAAGCCTATAGGAAAACTCCTCAAAATATGTATAAAAAGTTTAATCATATAGAAGAAACATAGGAATCACAGTCCAACTTTATCACTTCCTGGCAAACTTTAGTTTCCTCTTTAAAATGGCAGGAACAATATCCATTTCTAATGATAATAGCTATCATTTATTGAACACTTGCTAGGTGCCAAGTACGTGGGTAATTTATACACACTAACCTGTATAAATCTCACAAATCCCTTTGAAGATGCTATTAACATCTCCATGTTACAGACAGAAATTTCAAGCTCAAAGCAGTTGAGTAACTTGCCCAGGGTTAAACAGAAAGATAATGCTAAAGGCAATTTTTCACCCCCATCTGCCTAATGTTAAAGTTCACACTCTATGAGGCTATACCGCTTTTCATTCTAAAGGAGCTGCATTCTTCTTTAGAATTTGGAAATCGAATTGTCCTTTAAGAATTAAATTTAAAAATATTACCTGTGTGAGCTGTGAAAACATAGCAGAGTGATTCCCAGACAACCTGAGATAATTCATTAGCTCATTTAAAGAAAGTATGTAGAAAGTATGTTGATCAGGGCGACGCGGGGTCGGAACGCGAAGAGGGTGTTGGAGTCGGGTTACCCATGGATTTTCCTTCCCTGACTTCCCCCGAGCCCTTGGGCCCACTTCCCGCCTGCCGCCTCCGTCCCCGCCCGACTCTTGGGCCAGCGCCTGGGCCCACACTTTCCTATCCCCCGCAGACGCCGGTGGCCGTGGGTCCCTACGGACAGTCCCAGCCAAGCTGCTTCGACCGCGTCAAGATGGGCTTCGTGATGGGTTGTGCCGTGGGCATGGCGGCCGGGGCGCTCTTCGGCACCTTTTCCTGTCTCACGATCGGAATGCGGGGTCGAGAGCTGATGGGCGGCATTGGGAAAACCATGATGCAGAGTGGCGGCACCTTTGGCACATTCATGGCCATTGGGATGGGCATCCGATGCTAACCATGGTTGCCCACTACATCTATCCCTTCCCATCAATCCCAGCCCACGTACTAATAAAAGAAAGTCTTTGAAAAAAAAAAAAAAAAAGAAAGAAAGAAAGAAAGTATGTTGATCAGTATTGGAAACATCCAAAAGAGTAACAATACGGTCAAAAAATAGCTTTATCTACTCCTCTAACAACTAGGTGCCTGGTCCTAGGATATGAGGTCCAGAAATGAGGGTAGATATAGATAGCCCTATTGTGGAAACCTGGCTATCTCAGTCAATGCTATAAAAATTTACAATCATGGCCGGGCGCGGTGGCTCACACCTGTAATCCCAGCACTTTGGGAGGCCAAGATGGGCAGATCATGAGGTCAGGAGATGGAGACTATCCTGGCTAACACGGTGAAACCTCGTCTCTACTAAAAATACAAAAATTAGCCAGGCGTGGTGGTGGGCGCTTGTAGTCCCATCTACTTGGGAGATTGAGGCAGGAGAATGAGGTGAACCTGGGAGGCCGTGCTTGCAGTGAGCGGAGATCGTGCCACTGCACTCCAGCCTGGGCTACAGAGCAAACCTCTGTCTCAAAAAAAAAAAAAAAAAAAAAAAATTAGAATCATTTGTTCACCAAGTAAACATCTAATTAAAAGTTGGCTTCCCACATAATGTGTCTGTAAGAGAATACATCAGCCACCAAAAATACAGGTTTAGTTCCTCTGGCAATTATATTTCTTATTGTCAACTAAAAAGGAGGTGTCTCATCTCTATGACTTTGGTTGATACAAGTCCACCTTTGAGAAGCAGATCCACTGATACTATGCCGACATTAGTTTCTAAGCCTTCAAAGAAAAGAGTCACCTAAGCTACCTGGAGCAGTCCTATTTAGATGTTCAACCAGTTATCACTGGGCAACATCCTATACATGTAGTCTTAATGGAAACCAATAGAGACGGTTGCCATGTTTCATTAAAAAAAAAAGTCTACACGTGGGTGCTTTTCCAACTATACAGTGATAGCCAAACATTAGTTCTAAATATGTCAATTTAATGAAGGACAATGAACAAAATCACAGGCGTCTTTAAAATTCTATACTATTAGTTCTTACTTCTTTTGTTCCGTCCATGTGCTTCACTACAAGCTCTTCTACATCTTTGGTAGCGGTCCTCAGCCTGTCTTCACTGTGCTGGCTGGAATAAGCACCAAACAGAGTTGTTCTTCTGTAGTAGCAACGGGACTGATTTCTTCTTTTTCAAGATGGTGAAGTATGTCTTCTAACTGATCTTTTCCCTTGATAGAAGAAATAAGCATATGTGTATATACACACACACACACACACGACTGAGGATGCAAGATATCTATGTAGGTGCCACCTTAGGCTCCTTATTAGAGTACTAGTCTTTAGGGTACTAGTGATAGAAAGCTAGTAAGCCACCTGATCCTTCATCACACTTATGTATGTGTATGTATATACAGCTTGGAAAATCTAAGATATTTCTAAAGAACAAAATACAGCTGGCAATACACATACAAAGCTGCTATGTGAGGAAAATTGAGAGCAGGAATAAAGAAGTCTATGTATATATGACTAGAGTCAGACTCTCTACAATGCATATTTTACTTTTCCTACTGTTATCTAGGTATGAGCACTTAAATGAAATAGCTGCTAATACTGAAAAATTTAAGCTTTGAACAACTGTATATCTTCTAAAATAACAAATGACATATTTAATGAAAATTATGTACAATGGAAAGAAAAAGCTTTTCTGTCTGTTCTGAAGTTTGCAACTTTTATCTGAAGTCTCCCAAAGGGCTCTTGTTTCTTTTTTAAAGTCCAAAGAAGTCTTTGTTCCTTTTATTGCATATTTAGAAATAAAAGGACTCCTCTGGAAGCTAGAGAGGCCCCTAATTCTATACTATCCAGGATTGATTTTAGTCACAGAATATGTCTTATAATTTATGTTGACTTCTCATTAATTCAGTTCTCTTCTGCACCTTCTTGATCTAAGTCTGCTATCGATATTGTCTTTAGTTTTTTTAGGTTGCAAGTAATCATGACATAACAGTTTGCACTATGACAGTATATGAAAGATAAATATCTGCTGATTGATGAAGTGATATCTTTGTTACTAGAACAATTAACTTTTTTTGTTTTTTTTTGAGATGGAGTCTAGCTCTGTTGCCTAGGCTGGAGTGCAGTGGTATGATCTCAGCTCACTGCAACCTCTGCCTCCGAGGTTCAAGCGATTCTCCTGCCTCAGCCTCCTGAGTAGCTGAGATTACAGGTATGCGCCACCACGCCTGGCTAATTTTTGTATTTTTAGTAGAGACAAGGTTTCATCATGTTGATCAGGCTGGTCTCAAATTCCTGACCTCAAGTTCTCAGTGATTAGAACCACTAACTATTAATAGGACTTGCTGTTCTAATCAAATACAACTTTTAACCAAGTTAATCTGACCCAAATTGCACTGACAGATATAATTGTTATTGTGCTTCAGTCCACATAAATACTCTATTTTGCTTTTTAAAAAGCAAAACCATATTTTTATTATTTTTCTCCTTGATTGCCAAGCTTTCTAGAGTCTTACCATTTCTACATCAACGGTATTTATAGACGATACATGGTTTTAATTATCAGCTGATACTCATACTGATGAAAAAGAATGCAAGTCTGAATCCCGCACCTCTGTGGGTCCTCCTCATGACATGTAACTAAAAATTTTCTTTTGTTCCCCCAACCTTCTTCACCTGGTCCCCACTCATATCTTCCCCCTTCTCCCTACCAGGTCTCTGAGCATCATAGTTACTTGTGGTTTTAGTCCTGGGTAGCAGAGAGCCCAAGATACTAAGAATACATAGCATCCTATGAGGACTATTTGGCAATATGCAAAAATGCTTCTGTGATAATGCTAAGAGGAAAAGCAGAATGCAAAAGTATTATTATAACTATGTGAACACCAGAGACAAAGAAAAGACTGGAAGCAAATACCTCAAAGTGCTAAAAGCGGTTGTGATAAACTGATGAGGGGATTAGAAAATAAATGCTTAAATTATGATAAGTCCTGTACTGTGGGTTGCTTGCCCAACAGCATAATCCCCATGCTGTAGGGGTGGAGTAGGGGAGTCTTAGATTGGAGGATGTTGAAAGGAAAAATGGATCAGCGATATTGGAAAAACCTTTGGATCTGATCCTTGCTGATCAGGAGGACAGTATAGGCTTCAGGTCAATACTCGAGTGCACAAACCACCCAAGCTCCATCACTTGACCATCCTCCCAAAGCCAGTGATCTTTATTCACCATTTTCTAGCCGCCCAGCTTCATGGCTACCCCTAAGTCCTTATGAACAGCCTGAACTAATGTTGAAACCCTGCCATCCTAAATTCCATGTGTCTCCCTCTAACACCTTCTATGCCTCTTCCCCTTTTTCTTAATTGCTATAAATATACATAACTTAAAATTTACCATTTTAACCATTTTTAACTGTACAATTCCATGGGATGAAGTACAATCACAATGTTGTCTAACCACCACCACTATCATTTCCGAAAGTTTTCATTATCCCAAACAAAAACTCTACACCCATTAAACAGTAACTTCTCATTCCTCTCTTTCCCAGCCCTGGGAATCTCTATTCTACTTTGTCTCTATAAACCTGCCTATTTTATATCACTCATAGAAGTGGAATCATACAATATTTGTCCTTTTGTATTGGCTTATTTCACACAGCATAATGTCTTCAAGGTTAATCCATGTTGTATCACTAATCATAATTTCATTTATTTTTAAGACTGAATAATATTCCATTGTATGTACACAGCACATTTTATTTATACATTCACCTGTTGATGGACATTGGGGTTGTTTCCACCTTTCAACTATTGAGAATGATGCTGCTATGAACACCGGTGTTTAAAAGTATCTGAGTCCCTGTTTTCAATTCTTTGGGGTATATACATAAGAGTGGAATTGCTAGATATATAATTCTGTGTTTAACTTTTTTTTTTTGAGGAACTGTCCTACTGTCTTCTACTGCAGCTGTACCATTTTATGTTCCTACCAGCAATGCAGAAGGCCTTAATATCTTCATATCCTTGTCAACACTTACTTTGGGTTACTTTAAAAAAAAAAAAAAGTCATCCTAATGGGTGTGAAGCAGTTGCTCTCTTAAACTAAAGGAATTCTACAATTACAATAAGACCTCCAGTCTCTGGACCATTACATCCTCTCTCAAACTACCAGATACTCTTTGGCTTCGCTTGTTTGCCCCTCAAGCCTAAACCCAACTGTTGATCATTTCAGTCCTTCACCAACATCCCCAGTTATCTTACCCCTTTGTCCCACCTTCCTTGCAAATCTCAGCCCTGGAAAAGTTCATGCATTTGACTATTCTCCACCTATTTTAGGTTGCTGAGTGCTGGTAGAGAACAAAATCAAACAAGTATGCAAACTTGAACCATTACAAATTCATGGCCTCTGGTCTGAGCCAAGCTTCTCAACCACTGGGTCATTTATGAGTTGCTAGTTTCTGTTACTATTTCACTCAGCAACTATTCGAAACTTTCACCTCTCCATCAAACTGAATATCTCACCTCTCCCCTCACTCTTGGCAAACGACCTTGTCTCCCAGAGAACTAGTAAAGCTAAGGTCATCATAAAACTGTCAGCTGCTTCTCCTCACCAACATACCAACCTTCATCTTTACCAATCTTGTCCTCTTTCCCTTCTCATTGGAAGAGCTTCCTATCCTCCTGATCAAGGTTAATCCTGTTACCCGTATTCTAGGCCCCATCCCATACTGCTTCCTTAGGGAAGCATTTTCTCTTCTGTATGTTCCTTATCTCCTTCTCTACTGTTCTCTTGTCCTTAGCTCAAGATATCTCTGGTCTTAAAGATACAAAAAATAACCTTCCTTTAGCTCCACCATATACCTCTCTAGCTACGTCCTCTTTTGGACAATTTGTCTCCCACACTCCTATATTGTGGCTTCTGTGTTTGGCTTCCACACTCCCACATTTGCTGCATTTTGCCTTCTGCTCTCACCATTGTACTCAAATTATCAGTCAACAATGAACTCAAAATGCCACATCCATAGCTCACTACAGTTTCAAACTCCTGGGCTTTAGTGATCCTCCCGTCTCAGTCTCATGAGGAGCTAGGACTACAGGAGTGTGCCACCATGCCCATCTTGTTTTTTAAAATATTTTTTGTAGAAACAAGGGTCTTGGTATGTTGCCCAGGCTAGAATTGAACACCTGGGCTCAAGTGATCCTCCCATTTCAGCCTCTCAAAGTGCCGGGATTACAGATGTGAGCCACTGTGTCTGGCCCTGTTTTTGTTTGTTTTAACATATGATCTCTTTGGCATACCTCTTCACTCCTTCCCTGAAAGTTGAAGGCATACCTTTTGGCATACCTCTTCACTCCTTCCCTGAAAGTTTTTTTTTTTTTTTTTTAATTCTATTCTGTGATGTCACTTTGTCCTGTTTTGACTCCTATGTCTCTAGCCTTTCCTTCTCAGTATTCTTCCTGGCTTCCTCCTCTTCCATCCCTTCAAATGCTGCCATTTCCAAGAACCCTGCCTTTAGCTCTCCACCCTTCTCACTACCATGTCATTAACAGCTTGGGCACAAGAGTCTAACATATCTTGGCTTAAACCTTGGCTTTGCTACTTTGTAATTGTGTGACTTACACAAGTCAGGTAACTTCTTTAAATTTTTATTCTGTGTGCAGAATAAATGTAATAGTATTGCCTACCTCACTGGGTTGTTTGGAAGATTAAATAAGAATCTCTCTCTGCTATGCTATGCAGATCAGTCTAGAAGGAGTGGCAAGAAACAGAAACACATTGAAGTTGGAATACAGGTGAGGGTGGCAGAGACTGCTGGTATCCTTTAATATTTACTATTCCCTTCTTCCACAGAAATAAGACATTTAGTGTTTTGACTGATCACAAGGCTGACTTCCTTACTGATAGATACGGTCAGGTGATCAAGTTCTGACCAATGGGTGTAAATGGAATTATGTGCTGCTTCCAGAAACTGTCCTTAAGGAACATGATACCCCCTTTCTTGCTCCTTCCTCCTTTCTATTAGCTGGAATTCAGACAAGATAGCTGAAGCTTGAGCAGCCATCCTGGGCACCATTAGCTGGAAACCATATGCCATGGATGCTGTAATATCAAGAGAGAAGAAACCTGGGTCTCTGACCATTTCAAGGTGCTGCTCTACCAGTTACAGATTGCTTTCTTCTTGACTTTTATGTGGGAGGAATACATTTCTTTCTTTTTCAATGCATTATTATTTTGGGCTTTCTGTCCCTCACACAACCAGCCAATCCCAACTACTATATGAGGGTTATTGAGTGGATGAGGTACAAGGACATACGCTGGAAACTAAATGTGGCTACACAGGAATTGGATACGGAACTACACAGCCATTAACGGTCTCTCCTGACCCATGAGGTCTTTTGTCTCTGAGCTTCCCTGTGAGTGTGCTCCTCTTGCTTCTCTACAGAGGTGAACTTCCTCTGCTTGCTCATCAGCAAGGCTGAAAACAGCTATTCAAGTCCTTAGCCTATGTGACTTTTTAGATTAAGTCATTTCTATCTTTGTATCTCTTAGTTCAAATTTTTGAAAGAGACAACTGTTTGTTGCTCACCGAATAGGCTGTGCCCGCCTCCTCAAAGTTACCTGTATTTTCCCCAGTCAGCTGTACATGGAATAACGTTGAAAGTAGGGGTACAAATATGGCCTCCGAGGGCCTACTCTTTAAGCAAGATTTGGCAGAGAAATGCAAGTTCCAGAGAAGAAGCTATAAGCTAGGAGGGCAATATAAAATGAGTCTACGGTTTAAGACCAATGCATTGCAGGTGTCTAGTGAACAAGTCAGCTTGAACAATCCATTCATCTTTTCCTCCTTCTGTATTTCATAGTTAAAATCACTGTCAACAGTTTCCCAAGCCAGAAACCCAGGATTCATCCTTGACCCTCCTTCCTATTCATTCTACTCTGGTATGCAATCAGTCACTGAATTTGCAGTATTTCTTTCATCATTTTCTAATTCATCCTCTCCGTGTCTAGGGTTACTGCCTTAGTTTAGGCTTCCCTCACTATTGGTTCAGTTTAGTGTAATAGCGTTGTTAACTGATGTTCCTGCTGCCAGGTGGCCCCCATCCAATCTATTCTCAGCAAAATTCCAGACTGATCCTCCCGAATGCAAACCACTTGCTGCTTAACCTTCTCGTCGCTTTCAGGTAGAGTTCAAACCCTTTAGCTTGGGACCAGATATTCTTCGCAATCTGGTTCCTCCCAGTCTCTCTAGCCTTGTCTTCTGCCACGCCTTGACATTAGCCATTCATGTCAGTATACTTATTGGTCCCCATCATGCTGCTTATATTTTCACAAATTTTGACATTCAAGTCACTCTGCCTGGAATGGTGCTATGAGATCCCCAAACAAATATTTTCCCAGTGGATTTATTGAGACTTGATGATTAACTTTCAAATTCTGGTAAACTAGATCTTGAAGTAATAAAACTAAACTATAAATGCTCTGATATCTAAACGGTACCTAAAATTGCCCACACAACAAAGTACATAAGAATACTATTCTTGGCCGGGCACGGTGGCTTACGCCTGTAATCCCAGCACTTTGGGAGACCGAGGCGGGTGGATCACCTGAGGTCAGGAGTTCAAGACCGGCCTGGCCAACATGGTGAAACCCCGTCTCTACTAAAAAAAACAAAATTTAGCCGGGCATGGTGGCATGTGCCTATAATCCCAGCTACTCAGGAGGCTGAGGCAGGAGAATCACTGGAACCCAGGAAGCAGAGGCTGCAGTGAGCTGAGATCTCGCCACTGCACTCCAGGCTGGGCAACAGAGCAAGGCTCCATCTCAAAAAAAAAAAAAAAAAAATTCAATCAACAAAAACCAAAAAACTATTCTGTCCAAAGTAGATACTAAGTAAATGCTCATTAAATCTCTTAAAAATCCAATCTCTAGAAAGAAGTGCATCCTGAAATGGTTTTAGGCCTCCAAAAACCTTCTAGATATAAAGAATAAAGTGGTAAAGCAAACTGAGACAAAGAATTTTAAACGAGAAGAGGGCAAGGATAACGGGTTCTGTCTACCTGTTGTTTTTTCTCCTAGTAGGTACTCTCCAACTGCATTGCAGGGGCCAGGACCCTGTCTTATGCCATAGCACATCTCCTGCCTCTGAGCAAAGGCTGAGCTTTGGATTCCAAAGTCTTTGAGTGACACTAGGGAACAAAGTACATAGCACAGCCACAAAAACTGAAATATCCAGTAGGTGACTTTTCACTGTAACCTTTCTTTCTTCTATCTTCCACTCGTTTCACACAAATATAATTTAAAACTCACACACATCTTAAATACAATACATATTATGCAGTTTTTCAATTCCCAAATAAAATTAGTATACTTTTTTCAAAAGTTGAAAACAGTGTAGCAATGTAAAAAATGTTTAAAATATAAAATTAAGTGAAAAAGAAAGGCAAAATGTACATAACTATGTAAAAATGTACACAGCTGAGCAAGACTGACACAGAACAAATAAATGAACTATTGATGTGTTAAGACAGAGTTTCTCAACCTTGGCACTACTGACATTCTGAGCTGTTGTGGAGGCAGTTCTGTGTATAATAGGATATGGAGCAGCATCCCTGGTCTCTACCAACTAGATACCAGTAGCATATCCCTAGCTGTGACAACTAAAAATGTTTACATACATTGCCAAATGTCTCACAGGGAGCAGAACCCTGTTCCCCAGGTTTAAAACTGTGCTAGAGGCCAGGTGCCGTGGCTCACGCCTGTAATCCCAGCACTTTGGGAGGCTGAGGCGGGCAGATCACCTGGGGTCGGGAGTTCGAGACGCAGCCTGACCAATGTGGAGAAACCCCGTCTCTATTAAAAATACAAAATTGGCAGGGTGTGGTGGCCCATGCCTATAATCCCAGCTACTCAGGAGGCTGAGGCAGGAGAATCACTTGAACCTGGGAGGCAAAGGTTGCAGTGAGCCGAGATCACGCCATTGCACTCCAGCCTGGGCAACAAGAGTGAAACTCCATCTCAAAACAAAACAAAACGAAACGAAACAAACAAAACAAAAACAGAAAACTGTGCTAGAATGACAGGAATTTATTTTTTTGAGACAGGGTCTCACTCTGTAGCCCAGGTTGGAGTGCAGTGGTGTGATCATAGCTCACTGCAGCCTCAACCTCCCAGGCTCAAGTGATCCTCCCACCTCAGCCTCCAGAGTAGCCAGGACTACAGGAGTGCTCCACCATGCCTGGCTAATTTTTTGCATTTTTTGTAGAGTCAGGTTTTTGCCATGTTTGCCCAGGTTAAATTTTTTTAAATTTATGCCTTGCTATTCAATAAATACATATTAGAAGAGTAAAGGAAAGGAAAGCCCCTTGCAATACAGCATCTAACATACTCTTTTTTCAAGAGTTAGGGTTTATCCAGTTCCAATTTAATGTGCAAGATTGAAAAGGCTGCAGAACTTGTTTTTGTTTTCTGATCTGTTCTAGAGGAGAAAGCTGAATTTCTCAATATTTAAAAACTTGACCTGGCTCTAAGCATGAGACATCACAAACAACTGCTTCGATTGGACTGAGAAATCAAAATATCCAAATAATCGTAGCCCTAAACAGCTGTTTAAAATGTATATGTTCTGTATATCCTCAAAATAGGTTTACTTTTAAATATGAATACTGAAGAAGAAATAGTAAGATTCAACAAGGAATGCATATTGTAAGACAACTTAAGGCAAGCTTTCCAAGCAAAAATAAAATTGCACTGGATCTAAGTTAATCTTATGCCATATTTAAGACTCTGTTCCAGTCTTTTTAGAACTATTGTGTCTGCTCCCTTGCCAAAAATATTTATTTTCAATCACTCTTTATTGTTTTTGTTTCTTGGCTTACGTCACAAAGAATGTTTTCTGATTCAGAAATTGTCAGGAAAAGAAGGCACAAGTACTGTTTCAATGATCTCCTCTCCGGAAAATTACATCATATCCCCAATGTTGGGTTCGTATGGGCTTAAAGTTGAAATCCTGTCTTACATGATCATTTTGAATGCCCTTTTCACATTGATAAACACATCAATAAAATTTAATTAAACAAGGAACAAGCTTCTTTCATTATATAAGCCTGAAATGGGTCCAATACTGCAATTTTTATTTTTTTTCCATTTTCAAAACACACTAGGCCTGCAGTATTTAATGTTTATATTTACCAATGTGCACTTCTCCTAGTCTCTAGTTTACCCAAGACTGAAAGGTTGCCATAATGCAAAGAAAAACAAAAATCTTCCCAATGACTGCAGAGCTGGAGAATGCGAAATACTTAGGTACACAAAGCTTTGCAGCAGGAATGCAGAAGGAGGTGGTCTATAGATGACAGAGGTGGTGGAGACAAATGGACATTCAATAATGTGCAGCGTTAACAGGGAAAGGTTAAAATGGCTGTGAAATAAGCAGGATGAGAAGAAAACTGGTGCTTGGAGTGATGAGTGAAGTGGAAAAAGTTGTAGCTTGAAAGGCAGAAGGTAACTGACTTCATGACCTCTGATGCTGAGGATACAAAAGGCCTCCAAATCTTCATCGGGATTCAAGGTTCTGCATGACGAACATCGGCCAAAACAAAACAAAACAAAACAAAACAAAAAACAGAACACGGTAGTTCTTTGTTCGCGGGCCTACACGCAGGGGAAAGCTGCGCCTCCGTGGACTTCACAGTGGCCTGGACCTTCGGGCGCTGTCTGTCCAGGGACGCGCCTCTACACCTCACCTTTAAGTGAGAAAAGGAACGCCGACCTACCTCGCTGAGGATGTTGTAAGCCCGCTCTAATAATAGGCGGCAGCCTAATACTAAATGTGGCAGCTGGGTCCGGGGAAAAAGGGCTAATTCTCCTTCAGGCGGAATCACTGCAGCCAGGGTCTAGAAAGGCCGGGCCAGGAGGGTTTCCCCTCCTGTAGTTTCGGGCCATGCTGGGGAGAAGCAGAAAAGGCCCGGAATGCGGAAAAGAGGGGAGAATGGGTGCTTTCCTCCTTAGGGCTGAGGCAGGAACCTCAGGAACCAAGTCGGAAATTTTCCTGCGGAGGGTGCCGCGAGGGTCCCGGGGTCGCTCGGCCCCTAGGCGCCCAGCTGCTAGCGGCAGGTGCAGGAGACCCGGGCGTCATAGCAACCGCGCTCGCCGCAGACACGCAAGGAGGTCCTTCCGTCGGGAACCATAGAGACAACGCACGCCAATGGCGCCAGAGACTGCGCTTCTTGTGGAGATTGTTATTATAGCTCATACCATTGGCCTTCGGGTCGGGGGCGGAGTTGTCCCGGCCGTATCGATAGTACAATTCATTCCATTGGCTTTGGAGACAACTGTAACCATGGTAACGTCATGTCGCGCGTTTGCGACTTGGCGAATATATTTTGTCTTGGGGCATTCTAGTTCTCAAAGAGCTTCCCGCCAGGCCTTAACTACAGCCCGTGCCTACTAAACTTGGATTTATTTTTCTGTAAGTTCCTTCATTCTTAAAGGGGCAGGGAGTGCTAGCTCATGAGTTCTGAATTTTAGGCCTAGATCGTGTCACTAGCCACGTGGGGCACGCAAGATAAATCACAATCTTTGGACCGAGCTTATTATTGTAAAAAGGAAGACACTGGGCTTGACTAGAATTATCCCTAAGGCTGAAGCCCTTTAGAAGTCCTAAGCACTGAAAATTCAGGTAAGGTGAACCTTATCTCCCCCACCTTCAAAATAAAAACTTATAAATGACACAAAATTTAACATACTCAATTGATATCATCTTTTTAGATGCCCTTATAGCAGAATTCTAGTTAACTATCAAAACTCGATTTTACTTATGTTTTGGGGGCCCTTGCTTTGCTGGTATCCCAAACACAACATTTCTTGGTCTTAACTCTAGTTCCCCAAGAGGATACTTTCCAAATCTTTGCTGGTTCTACATGCATTATCTGGACGTATCTTACTCTTTATATAATAAAGTGCTTCAACCTCTCCTTCTGGCACTAGACCTCTTGCAAGAGTTTTTTCTGAACTAAAATGCTCACCACCAGCACTTGTAGCCCACTTCACTCCTGTTTATCAGTTTAAGCATCACCTACTCAGGGAGACATTCCTTGATCCTCCATCCAAGATCAGGTTCTTTCTAACCCTCATTGACTCATGTTCCTTTTCTTTATACACTTCCATTTGCTGTTAAAACACACACACACGCACACACTCTCTCTCTCTCTCCCCCACCCCCCTGGATTTTTTACTTGTGTAAATAATCTTTTTAAGTGCTCTGAATATAAATTATACTGAAGTGGAAAACACTAAATAATTTCATGTAGAACACTGAGTGTTTTTAAGCGTTAACAAGGCAGGCTATAAAATGATTCCCAAGGGAGGTAATAATTATGGTAAAGACAAACATTAAGATCACTTCTACTTTTAACCCCACATATGCCCATTGTACATTCAAAGATGATGACAGTCATCATCCACATGAAGCTATGAATACAGAGAAGAACATATTCTACTACTTGCCCTTCAGTACTGCAGCCACTGACAGAGCCCACTGCTTTGGGGGTTTTGCAAATTGGACCTGAAGTTCACTTAAAATTATTGTCAAAGGAGCCTGGGTAACATAGTAAGACCTTGTCTCTATGAAAAATAAAATATTTAGCCTGGCATGGTGGCACATGCCTGTAGTCTCAGCTGCTCAGAAGGCTGTGGCAGGGGTGCTTGAGTCCAGGAATTCAAGATTACACTGAACCATGATTGGACCATTGCACTCCAACCTGGGTGACAAAGCAAGATTTTGTCTCTAAGAAAAAAAAATGTTTGTTCTAAGGGACTGCTGCTTCCAGAACAGTCTTGACTGCTGCAGTTATTTTTCTTCTGTTCAAGGTCACACTTCCTGATTAATGAAGTACTTCAGCCTTAGAATTTCTGTCAAATCTTCTCAATTAAACGTATTGTACTTCTATTATCAGAAAGACACAGGGGCTACCCTTCCCTACTCCATGAAACACCATGAATTGTATTTTAAGTCAAATATTTATGTGAAACACAGTACCTGCTTCTACCTTAGTCATTAATGCTAACTTTTCAAATTGTACCCTGGACTATCCTACAGATCATTTAGGGAATTTTTTTGCACTATGCTACTTGTGCACTCCCAACCCAAAACCCAGGACAGCAAGAGATGTATTCAAAGTTTTTCAAAGATTCTCAAGGATTCAAAGATTAAGCAGGGCACTGGTGTAACACTGCTTTGCTAAGTGAGAAAAACAATAATTGCAACCATTTAGTGAGTGTCAATCAAGTGCTAGGCACCAGACTGATGCTTTTTGTTTGCTATTTCATTTAATCCTCACAATAAATGGCATTACTTTGCAGAGAGATTATCCCCATTTTATGCATGCAGACACTGAGATTAAGTCAAATGCCTAAGTTTATAAAACTAATAGGTGGCACAGCTGGCTAAGTTGGCTCCTAGCCCATACTCTACCACACTGTGATGCCTCCCTCAGGACAGAGATCACCAAGTGGCCCCTGCCTGGTCCCAGGTGGAAGGACATATGAAGTTAACCTGAAGAGCAGTCCTAAAATACTTGAATTGTAAACTGTTACCCAAATATGAGGTGAATCTACAATAAGAAGCAAAAAGTAAATGCAGTGAAAAGCTCATCATTCTACAATCTATCTTCAGGGAGGCATCCTTCTTTCCTACTCCTGTGTTTGATAAATTTCAAACAAAACAAAACAAAACATCCTTTCCATTGGGTCAGCTTTTGGACACACACTTTATTGCACTTAATTTTTTATACATCCATTTCCTAAACAAGACATGTTTATTCATCTTTTTAATCCTCATGGCTCAGCACAGGGCCTGACATACATAGGCATTCAACCAATATTTGATCACCAAAACATGACCATTCATGCATCCATAATCTTCTTTTTATAGTATAAAGATGGCTGATATTCAGGCCCCCATGTATATTTTAAGGAATATATAATTCCCAATAAGCTGTTCTTTTTAAAGGTGAGAAACAGTTCTAGTGTTCAATTTCAAAATCAAAATAACATTCAGGTGAGTGTATCAGGTGTCATTAAAAGACAAATACCAAACCATATTTGCCTGCATACCACTGCCTTTTCCCTTTCTTTCATTTTCTCTGTCCATATGAAAGCCACGGTTTTATTATAGTTTTCACCATCTCTAAGAGCCCTGAACAATTTTTGATCCTGTAAGGGCTTTTTACTTCAGTTTTTGTCACCTATAAAAGCTGTGTGTCGAGACTGAAGATTATCCACTATCTTCTCTTCTATCTCTATGCCTTTTTCTATTTCTTCCTCTGATAGCAATAACTTGGTTTCCGAGTCTTTAGTTACAATAAACACAAAGGACTGTCGTGACTCAAGGATATTAGCCACCACCACTTGATGCTGATAAACTTCCAAAGCCTTCCGAGCTCGATTAATTACAATGGCAGGGTCAGTCTCCAACTTAAAGGAAATTATAAATGCTTTGGGAGCCCAATCTTTAACCAAAGGAGAAAGCAGTTTTGGCACCATCTTCATTGTTATCTGTATTGGAAAAAGAAAAGCTTAATAAGCAAACAATGACCATTATCTACCAGGTCAATCTCATGGGAAACTACAGAAACTAAGGAATCAAATTTAAGTGGGATTTCTCAACTATCAAACTTTTCAATTAAATGCTTAGTTTAAAAAGCCTTAGGGGAACACAGTGGCCTGGCCTGTAATCCCAGCACTTTGGAAGGCCAAGGTGGGTGCATCGCTTGAGCCCAGTTCAAGACCAGCCTGGGCAACATGGCAAAACCAGGTCTCTACAAAAAAAATACAAAAATTAGCCAATCATGGTGGCACCCACCTGTAGTCCCAGCTACTCAGGAGGCTGAGATGGGAGGATTACTTGAGCCTGGGAGGTTGAGGATGCAGTGAGCTGTATTCGTGCCACTGCACTTCAGCCTGGGCAACAGAGCGAGACCTTGTCTCAAAAAAAAAAAAAAAAAAAAAAAAAAAAGCCTTGGTTCTGTGGAGTTCACAGTGATGCCTAAATTCAAGGCTCCATACATATTCTGGGGCAAACCATGTCTTCTGAATAAGCTCTGCCCTGCTCTGCCACCCTTACCACCATTAATATTTTCTCAAGCATGTCCCTTTATTTTTGAACCAAACCCTCAACTAAACAGATACAAAGAATCTGTTCATAAAAATGTTTGGCAGAAGCTGAAATAAAGTTGGGTTTTTAAACCTCTCAGCCTAAATATTTCTTGCATTGGTAGAATGGCTCTTAGATTCCATTTTAAAATGGTCACTTGTAACACAACTTAGCAGTGAGGAAACTGATTTTATTTTCACTTGACCAAAACTCCTAGTACCTCATCCCCAATCCCTTCTCAGGGAAATGTTCAGTTGCTTTGTTACTTTCAAGATAGAAAAACTATGGGATAAACTAAAGATCCCAGAGATTTAAAAGTGTGAAATCACTAAGCTAATCATCAGAATTTCCCCTAAAAAAAAAAAGCTGTTAGTGTGATAGGGATCATATACCTGTTTATTTATACTTTATTTTTCTTCTTAGCATTTATCACTACCAAATGAGGTATGTATTTGACTTAATTTATTGTCTCCTCTGCAGAGGAAGCAACACAAGGGCAGGGTGTTTCTTTTCACTGCTTTCATCTCCAGGTCTTACAGCAGTGTAGGACCTCAATCAACTATTCTACAAAGTCGGCAAATGCCCCACAGATAAGAGTTTCTCCTAATAAAATCCTACCTGTATCACCCAATAAATGACTAAGAACTCCCGAAGGTTCCAGGAAGCCAGATCATCTAAAATCACGACCTACCTTATCCATATTTCTTCCTTAATCTACAATAGCCCCCAACTAATCTACCCACTCCACTTTCTCCCTCTCTAGCTTCATCTTTCATACTGATACCAGAATGTTGTTCTCAAACAAAAACTTTATCTCATTCTCCTACTTATGTGTCCCTTAGCTCCACAAGAAAAAGTCTAGCCCCTTAAAAAAGGAAAACAAAGTCTTCTACAAAGCAAGCCATCTCTTCAGCCAGCTCTCCAGCCTTACCAAAGCACTTCGGTTCAGAGCCCACTGCCCACTTCCAAATGCCAAGTGCCATACTCCACTTGGAATGACCCTTCCCACTTCGTACACCCTCTGCTCATTTTGTTTTGTCTTTTGTTTTTTTTGAGACGGAGTCTCACTCTCGTCACCCAGGCTGGAGTGCAATGGCATGATCTCGGCTCACTGCAACCTCCGCCTCCCGGGTTCAAGCGATTCTTCTGCCTCAGCCTCCGGAGTAGCTGGGATTACAGGCGCCTGCCACCACACCTGGCTAATTTTTGTATTTTTTTAGTAGGGACCGGGTTTCACCATGTTGGCCAGGCTGGTCTCAAACTCCTGACCTCAGGCGATCCGCCCTCCTTGGCCTCCCAAAGTGCGGGATTATAGGCGTGAGCCACCGCGCTCGGCTCTGCTTATCTTTTAAAACCCAGTTCATCTCCTCCAAGAAGCTTCATCGACTCCCCCAGGATTCACTCGCCCCATGATCTGACTGCACTTTGTACATACCTCCACTAGAGCATTTATCACTCTTTATTGTAATTATGTCTGTGTCCAGCTCCCTCACTAGATTGTGAGGTCCATGAGGGAGGGCGGTGTCTTATTCATCTCTGTATCCCCTGTGCCTAGCGAATACAGATGCAGAAAGGCCATCTCCAGATCAAGAGGAAAGTAACCCAAGATTGGTTATATGAGATTAGATCTCTGGAAGAGAAGCGCCCATCACCTGCAGTGGGCCCCCAGATGACTGGATCTTGTGTTCAGGCATTTCAGAGACAGGAACATAGAAATCTGACACAGCCGCAGCCAAGTAAAACATCGCAGAAGGGCCTGCAAAGAGAAACACAAGGTGTAACAAATCGGCGAGGTACGGTATAGGATCAGCTTCTTCTCAACTCGGGTTCCCCAGCTGAGATCCGCGAGTAAGCGGAAGGTAAGGGGATAAGTGGCTGCAGAGAAAGGCTGTGCTTCCAGGCAAAAGGGGTACTCCTAGGGCACGCACCTAGCGGATTAAGTGCCTGGGCCGCAGCCTGCAACAGATGCAAATAGTCCGCCAAAGTGGTGAACTCCACCGCCAGGAAGGTGCCTGCAGCCGCAGCCTCCTGGTAGCATCTCAGAGCCTCAGCAAAACCCGGAAGTGCATTCTCCTCGGCCTCCAGGCTCAGCAAGCCCGAAAGGGCTGGGCCCGAAGGCCGCAGAGCGGACAGCCAAGTCTGGGGTGGGAAGCGGTGGGCATAGGGGAAGGCGGAGCGAGCGCGATACAAGAACAAGACCCCGTAGCCGGCTGCTAGGAAGACCTCGGCCGAGGTTGCACCACGCCGCCCGCTGCTGAAGTTGTCCAAGAAGCGCACCGGCCGCGCTTCCAGTGGGACCTTGGTGCCGCCTGACGTGACCAACACCACCCGCCGGCCCTGCGCGCCCAGCCTGGCCGCGAAGCGAGCCATAACCTCAGCCCAGCGCGCAGCACCGGGAGGCTGGGGAAACTCGGCTACCGGGTCCATTTCCGCCATCTGCTCCGCAGCAGCCGGCGCCTGCGCACGCTCCGCGGCCGACGCGCCACGCCCCTTTTCCCCTACCAGGTGTAAGCGCCGGGCCGCAGTGAGTGGGCGGTTCACTACCCTCGTTTTGACACTAGGTCCCGATCTCGACAAGTCTGGAAATGCGCAGTTGTTCTGCCCCAGAGCCCAGCGAAAGTGACACTGCAACGAGGGGGATCCTCGGCTGCGTGGGCATCTGGTAGGGTCACGTTCCCTCACGTTCATTTCCTAGCCTGGGTGAAGTGGCCATGTTTGACCCTTACCGGCCACTGTACGGGCCTTCATGGACTTGGACTCCTGGGGAGTCCTTTCTTGGCCATTTGACCCGTGGGACATGTGGGTTTTGTGCTTCTTTTTATTTCTTTCTTTCCCTTTTTCAACTTCAGCGATAGACTCAGATGTTAGTCGAGTCACGTCCCACCGCCCTCTGCCCTTGAAATGCTGGCAAGTACGCGGGCCCGCGATTGTCACGTGACGCCGGGGTTCAGCGTATCCTTGCCGGGCAACCGTCTTAGAGACCAGCATCGCTGGCTGCAACATGAATGTGATCTATCCACTGGCGGTCCCCAAGGGGCGCAGGCTCTGCTGTGAGGTGTGCGAAGCCCCAGCCGAGCGGGTGTGCGCGGCCTGCACAGTCACTTATTACTGGTAGGCCCTGAAACGTGGCACCTGGGCGCTTTAACTCCCTTCCTCTCTCCCATTCCCGGATCTGGCTTGGGTACCTTGCGTTAGCCGTGGCCCCTGATTCTGCAAGGGATACCTCAAAAACAGGGGCTTTAAGACAGGCCCCTAAGACTCCCGTGGCCTCGTCTGCCTCATCTCCCACTTACTCATTCGTCATTCATGTTTTCTGAAGGCCTGCTGTGTGTTACGCACTATTTTAGGTGCTGAAGTTCCTTTGGCAGCTCGGTAGATCAGTTTCTTCAAAGATCTAACATTCTAATGTGGGAGACAAATCAGTAAAGAAATAGGCCGGGCGTGGTGGCTCACGCCTGTAATCCCAGCACTTTGGGAGGCTGAGGCGGGTGGATCGCCTGAGGTCAGGAGTTCGAGACCAGCCTGGCCAACGTGGCAAAACCCTGTCTCTACTAAAAATACAAACATTAGCTGGGAGTGGTGCTGGGCGCCTGTAATCCCAGCTACTCCGGAGGCTAAGGTGGAAGAATCGCTTGAACCCGGGAGGCGGAGTTCGCATGAGCGGAGATCGCGCCATTGCACTCCAGCCTGGGCGCCGAGAGTGAGACGATAGTGAATGGGGCAGTGTGTGGAAAGCTTTCTCTATGGAAGAAACATTTGAGCTGCGTTTTGAGAGAGCAGTCAGAACCTGCTGTGCACAGGAGTAGTGAAGAAGGGTAGGGCATTCCCGGCACCCGGGACTGCTAGGGCAAATGGCAAAAGAAGAGAGTCTGGTAACAGCTGAGTGGAGAACATAGTAGTGGAGGGAACAGTCAGTGATTTTCAAACTGCAGGCCAGGGCCCTTTAGCAGTTTATGAATAAGTCACAACCACCATTTAGAGAAAACAACAACAAAGAAGAGCATAGAATGAGTAGAAAGTATCAGATTAATCCTACCTGAATTGTTTCTTGAAACTTTTGTCTTAGTGTTTTATGTGGGCGTGTTTACGGGGAAAACGTATTTCTTGCTATAGGTTGAGTCAAAATTAGCCAGGTGTGGTGGCGCGCACCTGTAATCCCAGCTACTCGGGAGGCTGAGGCAGGAGAATCGCTTGAACCCGGGAGGCGGAGGTTGCAGTGAGCCGAGATCGCTCCATTGCACTCCAGCTTGGGCAACAAGAGTGAAACTCTGTCTCACACACAAAAAAAAAAAGAAAAAAAAAAAGGTTGGAATATCGTTGTGATAGGTAAAGGTTAGGACCAGACAGTGACATGAGATCAAGGGTTTGGAATTTATCCCCTGGGAAACCATGGATGGTTTTGAGCTGACATGCTCTCATTTGTGTTAACGAAAGAGGATGGGCTGCAGTGTGGAAGTTACAGAGGAAGGTAGACACTGACGGCTGCATAACAGATTAAGAAGCTGTTGCAGTACCTTCTTATACTGGCCTAGGTGTCCTTCCTCAGTGCTCTCAAAGCACTGAGTATATTCCCTGTCCTAACACTTAGAACATGGACTGAAATCATTTATTTATTTCCTTCATTAGGCGTATGCCCCACAAGGGCAGGGATGGTATCTGTGTTTTCATTGCTATCTCCTCTTTGGTGGCTTCATTGCATTTAGAATATAATTCAGAATTTGTAACAGAAAATACAAGGCCCTGGCTATTTCTCTACCTTTACTTCCCACCGCACTCACCCCATTTTTTTCTTTGCTGTAGTTATAGAGAACTGAAGTTCTAATTTGCTAAGTCCTTTCTTCCCTCAGTTTCTTTTCCCAGACTGTTCTCTCTGCTAGGAACCTCCCCTCAACTACAAGCCTTCCTGGCTCTCTTTCATCCTTCAGTTCTCAGTTTAAATGTCGTTTCTTCAAAGAGGTCTAAACCCAGTCTCAGCTGTCCGTCATACTTTTCTCACTCACAGTACCACTTTTCTTTGCTTTTTCTGTACTTTTATATTTTTGTGTTTGCTTATCTGATGTCTCTGTCTTTTACTAGACCCAGTGCCCACACATACCAGACACTCAATGAACATTTGTTGAATAAAACTAAATGGATAATAAACCCATTAACTTGGGCAAGGAACACAGGGGGAAAAGATGGTGGGCGTCAGATTTGGTTGTGGGCGTAGAGTTTGAGAGGCCTTTGGGTCACCCCTGGAGAGGTGACCAGTAAACAGCCATGAGTAAAACCTGCCACTCAGGCTTGGGAAAGATTCAACCCTTTGGCCTGATATGAGCACTGACTTTTTCCTTAAAACACCCCTGTCCTCTTTATCCCTCCAGCCGGAATTAATTCCTTCTTCCTCTGAACTGACTTTACAGTACTCTGTATCTCTCAGATGACTCATCTCATATTTCCCTTCATTTTAATTGTTGGTGAATGTGTTATTTCAATTGTGTTACGCTCCATTAATGCTAGATACTATGTTAAATGTGTACAGAGGGACTGTCAAGTATACTAACTTTTGATCTATGTCTGACCTGTCATTGTATGCCCCGTAGTCTCTAGCAGAGTGTCATGAAATCATTGGCATTTGTGCTTTTATCCCTTGGGCCAAAAAATAAAAAATAAAAACATGACAAAAAGAAAGAAATCGTTGGCACTAATATCTGATGAATGCATGTATAAATTATCATCTTTTATGCCCTTCTATTTTTTTTCTTTTACTTATTTTACTTGCTTTTAATTCTCTTTAACACCTTCTCCTTTTGTTTTTTTTGCTTCCTTTTCTCCAGATTTCTATGTCTTTGTGTCTTGGAGTTTTCAAGATTTTTGATAAAACAAAACTGAGGTCGTTGTTCTATAGGTTTTGATGGTTGAATGTAAAGCACCTAGTACCCTGCCTGGAACCACATTGGCACACAGTAAATGTTCTTTTTCATTATCCCAAGTTTAAGGAGCAAGAAAGTCAGTTTGAGTTTGTGAAAGTTTTTTTCTATAAAAGAATTTTTTTCCTGATTATAAATACAGTTCATGCTCACTGCAGAAAACCTGAAAATACAAAAAATAAAGAAGAGAAATAATCCATAATCCCACAACCCAGAGATTAATAACGTGAAATTTTGATGAATATCCTTCTTTTCTCTGAATACATTTATTTTATATATTGTGTGTAATCCTGTGCATATTGCGTTATAGTGGATTAAGACCATTCTCAGAGAATAGCACATTTTTATTTACTTAGAGACACAGTAGAACTTTTTTTTTTATTTTTTTTTTGTGACAGAGTCTTGCTCTGTCACCCAGGCTGCAGCGCAGTGGCACGATCTCAGTTCACTGCAACCTCCACCTCCCAGGTTCAAGCAATTCTCTTGCCTCAGCCTCCCAAGTAGCTGGGATTACAGGGATGCGCCACCACGCCTGGCTAATTTTTTTGTATTTTTAGTAGAGACGGCGTTTCACCATATTGGTCAGGCTGTTCTGGAATTCCTGACCTTGTGATCCACCCTCCTCGGCCTCCCAAAGTGCTGGGATTACAGGACATTAGAACAGTTTTAAGAAAAGGTAATTTTATGGAAGTACATACTAAAACATTGGTGACAGGTAAGAGAGACTTCAGTACCATAGGTTTGCATGAATTTAAATGTCTTTAGTCAGGGCATACATTCTGTAATTCACTACAAATACTGCTGCTTCCTCTTCTTGAATACCACTTCACCGTTTGTTTTCTCCTCCTGGCCAGTGAAGGCATTTAAGTTTGTGCTCCATATGTCAAACAAAAGGAAAAATTATTGCAAAAAATATTGCAGATTACTAACAAAACAAACAGTGAAGTGGTATTCAATAATAGGAAGCTATAGGATCAGTGGTGAATTGTAGAATGAATGCCCTGCCTAAAGACATACAAATTCAGCTTAAAAAAACATGATAATAGCCAAATAAAACATGTCTGGCTCACAAGCTACTTAATTGTGAGCCCCGATGGAGAGCATTTATCCATTCCTACTTTATCCCTGACCCTGTGTTACGAGTGGGACAGATCAATAAGCAGGGAGCCCGCAAATATATAAATAAGCTCACTTTGTTTAGAAAGGCAAAATATGTCAGTTGCTCTCAGTGGAACAAAAGTTCAGGCATCTAAGTTAACATTTCCATTGCTTACAAGCCCCACTTGATAAATTCCCTGTGGAACTCAGCTATTTCCTGGCTAAGTGCTTTTATTGATCTGTTTATAATAATTCTCTACCTCCCCAAAAACATTTTTAAATGGTTTCTGTTATTTCTTTGGTAGCAGTCACAACTTATAAAGAAAATACTTTAATTGCATTTCTGTTGTCCAAGAAGGTGGCGATATTGTCCAAGAAGGTGCTTGAACATGGCTGTATATTGTCTGTGGCTGCTTTTGTGCTACAACAGCAGAGTTGAGTAGTTGCAACAGAGACCCTATAGCTCTCAAACCTAAAATATTTATCTGACCCTTTACAGAAAAACTTTTCTGACCCCTCCTCTAGATTATTTTTACCTGTTTTGAAATATGTATAAATGGAATCAAACAGTTAACTCACATTTAAGTGAAAATGTGTAATAAGCAATAGAAATGCAAAAACTCATAATTGTATGCATCTAACAACAAAGCCTCAAAATACATGAAGCAAAAACAGACAAAATTGGAGAGAAAAATAGACAATTTAATAATAATAGTTGGAGACTTCAATATCCTACCTTCAGTGATGAACAGAACAACTAGATGAAAGATCCAATATCCCACTCTTAGTAATGAATAGAACAACTAGATAGAAGATCAAATATCCCACTTTCAGTAATGCATAGAACAATTAGACAGATTAGCAAGGAAATATAAGACTTGAACCATACCATAAACCAACTAGACCTAACATATCTATAGAACACTATTCAATGACAGCAGAATGCCTATTCTTCTGTAGTGCATATAGAACATTCTTCAGGATAGACCATATGTTAGACCATAAAACCAAATCTCAATAAATTTATAAGGATTGATTTCATACAGAGTATGTTCTCCACCTACATGGAATGAAATTAGTAGTCAGTAACAGAAAGAAATTTGGTAAATTTACAAATATGTAGAAATAACACACTCTTAACCAATGAGTCACAGAAGAAATTACAAGGGAAGTTAGAAAATGCTTTGAGATAAATGAAAACAAAAACAACATACTAAAACTTAGATGCTGGCAAAGCAGTACTCAGAGGGTACTGTATGAATTTAGTACTCATATGAATTTATACTAATATACATTACATTAAAAAGATCTCAAAACAGTAACCTAGCATTTCATCTTAAGAAATTAGAAAAAAAAAGAGCAAACGAAAACATATTTATAAACTCCTTTATGCACAGCCCTGTGTTGGGTATAGACACAAGCTAGCAGAAGAAAGGAAAATTAAAGATTATAGCAGAGATAAAACAGAGAATAAAGAAACTACAGAGAGAACCAATGAGACCAAAAATTGGCTCCTTGAAAAGACCAACAAAATTGACAAACCTTTAGCTAGGTTAACTGGCCTAGAAAAGAAGATTCAGATTACTAAAATCAGAAATGAAAGTGAGGACATTACTACCAACCTTGCAGAAATAGAAGAGATTATAAGAGAACACTATGAGCAATTGCATGCCAATATCCCTGTGTGACTTCAGAATGTGAATGTGTGCCTGCAGAAACGATATACTCTCCAATCCCAACACAGTTTATACACCATCAAATAACCACATGAAAAGAAAGAGATTTGAGTCTCGGAAATGGCTTTGAGCTCCCTGCCTGGTTTGTGTTTGGCTTACTTTTCTGGTGTCCAGGGATAGGTCAGTAGGAGGGTTAATGGAATCTTAAGTCATGCCAAATATAAAGATCATGAAGTCTATGTTTCTGTCGTCAGTGGGGTGGTACATCAGAAAGCTGACTGGGACAGCATCCATGAGAAAATATGTCAGCTCTTGATTCCACTGCGCACTTCCATGCCCTTCTACAATTCAGAGGAAGAACGGCAGCATGGCCTGCAGCAGCTGCAGCAGCGGCAGGTAGGGCCTACGGCACTTTCCAAGGTTAAGTCGTAGGTGCAGTGAAGCTGCCCAAGACAAGGGTCGAACTGTGTTGAGATCACTAAATTGTAACTTCACTGAGGGCAGAGACTTTGTTTTATATCTTTTTAAGTCCCCAATACCATTCAGTCCGTTGTTTTCCACATTTACTAAATACTCACTGTATTAGTGTGCTAGTGCTGTCACAACCAAATACCACAAACTGGGTGGCTCAAACAACATACATTTATTTCCTCACAGCTCTAGAGGCTGGGAAGTCCAAGATCAAGGGGTCAGCAGGTTTGGTTTCTTCTGAGGCCTCTCTTCCTGGCTTGCAGATGGCTGCCTTCCTGTGGTATCTTCATGTGGTCCTTTGTGTGCAAGCATCCCTGGTATCTCTTTGTGTGTCCAATTTCCTCATTTTATAAAGGTACAAGTCAGATTAGATTAGGGCCCATCCTAATGGCCTCATTCTAACTTAATCACCTCTCTACAGGCCCTAGCTCCAATTATAGTCACATTGTGACAGACTGCAGGTTAGGGCTTCAACACATGAATTTTGGCGGGGGACCCAGTTGAGCCCATAACATCCACAGATGCCAAGAGCCTGGCCATATAATAGGAGGGTTAAGAATGATGTATGGATATACTACTGAATAAATAAAGGAGGTTAACAAAACTTGCCACTATTCTTATGTATAATGTTGAGTATTACTGAGTATTGAGCATCTCAATCACTCTAAAAAATTAGCGCCTTATTATAAGCCATAAATCCCTAGACATAAGATCCATCCATTTTAGTGTTATGATACTTTGATAGTGGCCTTAGAACAATGCAGAGTTAAAGTTTTTTGTGATGTTAGCTAAACAGGATAATTCTGGAAGGGAAAATGAGATGTTTCTCTCAAAATTAACTCAACTATGAAGGCAGAAAGTTTCTGATTATCCTGAGACATGCTAGCTTTGCTAAAGTAAAGTTTTATTAGAACTATAAGAATAATACTCATTTATTCATCTGATAACTCTATATTGAACGTTCATCTATGCCAAGCACTGAACTAAGATGAAAAGACACATGTTCCTGGGCCTTAACAAACTCATAGTCCAGAGTTTACCTTCTTATATCACTTATGTGGGGCTTCACGTCCACTCTAATACAGGGAGGCTCACTATGTGCCTTTAACTGGGTCATTAGGTGTTGGCCTTATCCCCAGGGCCATCTACATCCACCTCTGCCTTTAACTTCAGACTGTCTCAGATAGTCTGTTTCTCTCTTCCACAGAAGTATTTGATTGAATTCTGCTACACCGTAGCCCAGAAATACCTCTTTGAAGGGAAACATGAAGATGCTGTACCAGCAGCTTTGCATTCCCTTCGCTTCCGCGTGAACCTGTATGGCCTGAGCTCTGTAGAGCTTGTGCCTGCTTACCTGCTGTTGGCCGAGGCCAGCCTTGGTGAGTGAAACTGACTTGAGATCCCTGGATCCCTTAAGTGGTGCTATGTTTGGGTTACACTAATGATCAAAGAGTCACCCTTGACAGTGGCACCAAGACACCTATTGTAGAAGGAGCAGGGTTGCTGTAAAGTTTAGCACAAGATAGGGAAGGAGATGTCACAGACTTTTGTCTACAACTGGCAGAAATCCACTCAAGCTGGCCTGCACAAAAAGGAGGAACTTTGTGAGGGAACTGTAGTATCCTACAGGAGCTGAGGCTTCATGAGGGACTAGAATTGGAATGCTGTAAGGTACCAAGGCTGGTGTCTTTCGTTCTCTCTCTTGGGCCTTGTCTCCTGTCTCTACTTCTCTCTGGGTGTCTGCTTCACTCTTTTCCCTCTCTGCAGACCAGATTTGTCTACTCTGTGCTCACTGTAGAAGACAGCTACCCCAAAATGTCAGATGGAGTTTTTCAATTTACATGTTTTCTTGGTTTGAGGTAGGCAGTAGAAACTAATTAGCTTCTGATTTCCAATTACAAATTCGTAGAAGACAGAATTTTGTTGACATAACTTGAGTGTGGGATCCACCTTTGTTCCCTGGGATCAGAGTCACATAGTTCAGAAATACAGGAACCTACCCCTATAGATGGGAGAGGCAATTCTGAGAGTATGAAGCAGACTTAGCAGACACCCTTCGTGGTGGCTACTACAAAAGGAAAACTGGCATTTTGAGAGGAATTGATATTCTTGAGCATCTACAGTGTTTTAGGCACTGTGCTACGACTTCATATATTTTAATAGCTACCATTTAAAAGATGCTTCATACGTTTTAATAGCCACCATTTAAGAAAATACTTTTTTAAAAGTAAAACTTTTTAAAAAGTAAAACTGTTAAAATTAAGTACAGTGTAAAGAACTTTTATCCCTTGAGTTCTCTAAGAGTAAGTTGCCTTCCTGGTTCCCTATCGTTAGAATACTTCAGTGTCCCCTTAGTAAATGAGATAGATTGTATTGTGGTTAGGAAGGAAAATGTCTTTGTGGGAACCACACAAGGGGACCCTGTCATCCAAGAAGACCCCATGCAAGTTTCTCAGATTTTCCCAATAACATCTTTATAGCAAAAGGATACAGTTCAGGATCACACTTTTCATTTTGTTGCCATGTGTTGGCAACAAAACTCTGGAATAGTTTCTTAACCTTTTATTGACTTTTATGACCTTGACACTTTTAAAGGTTACAGGCCAATTGTATAAAACATCTCTCAGTTTGGGTTTGTCTGATATTTCCTAAAGATGGGACTTAGGTTATGGATTTTTGGCAAAAACGGTACAGAGGTGATGCTCTGTTCTCATCCCATTCTATAAATTGGCATGTTTTCATTTTTTTTCATTACTGATGATGTTCATTTTAATTACATTATTAGGATGGTGTCTGCCAGGCTTCCTCCCTGTAATGTTACTCTTTCCCCCTTCTGTAATTAATAACTTTAATTTTCATCTCATGGAGAGGTCCTTTGAAACTATATAAATATTCCATTCCTCATCAAATTTTCAACGTATTTATTTAGTTATATCAGTATTGCCTCTTTATTCAGTGGGCTTAAATCCATTACTATCATTAATTTGATGCTCAAACCATCCCTGATTTGACCAGTGACAGCTCCCACTCAAGCTGGCTTCTGCATCTCCTAGATACAACCCCTTTTGCTCTTTGCTCACTTTCCTGCTTTCTGGAACATACCTCTAAAGAGCCCTGATTTCTTTCAGTGGAAAGTGAAATTCAGAAGCCAAAAGCTGTGCACTAAATGTACTCATGCCTTTGGGGTGTTACTGTTCCCAGGCCTTCTCAGGGGAGTTAGGGAGTAAGTTTAAATATAATAATGGGTGTATGTATGTATGTATACATTACATCTGTATTTATTTCTATATGTATATATCTTTTTTTGGGGGGGGGACCGAGTCTCACTCTGTCACCCAGGCTAGAGTGCAGTGGCACAATCTGAGCTCACTGCAGCCTCCCCCTCCCTGGTTCAAGCAATTCTTCTGCCTCAGCCTCCCAAGTAGCTGGGACTACAGGTGCGCGCCACCACACCTGGCTAATTTTTGTATTTGTAGTAGAGACGGGGTTTTGTCATGTTGGCCAGGCTGATCTTGAACTCCTGGCCTCAAGTGATCCACCTGCCTCAGCTTCCCAAAGTGCCGGGATTACAGGTGTGAGCCACCGTGTCCGGCCTATATCTATATATCTACATCAATATCTGTATGACCACTGGTCTATACTGTTTTACTGTTTGATCCAGATCTAATACAGCACCACAGGGTTCAATCTGATTTACTCCCATAATTGCAACTCCCTTTGCTGACAGCTTTCACTTTCATTAGTTTATTTATACGTTAATCAGTTCCCCTATATGAACAAATCCCTGCTCTCTAACTCCATCCTTTCCACCTTACAGATACCTTCTCCCCCTCCATGGGCTCTGACTCCTCATTCCAGGCTGCCTCTGCTGTGTGGATCCCTTCTCACTTGTGGGGGTTCCAACCCCCGATACCAGGCTGTTTGCCTGCAGGAATGCCCTGCTCACCCTGCTCAGGTCTGACACCCCATTCCAGACTGTCTTTCCTCCAAACTAACGAGAAAAGCACTGGACAAGAAAATACAGCCCAGGTTCTGTTTATCTCTGACACTGGCTAGCTATGGGATTCTGGAAAACTCACCCTAGCCCAAGTCTCATCATCTCTCATCTAGACCACTGCCTACTAACTGGTGTCCCCACATCTTCTCTGGCCTCCCTCCAATCTGGTTTGCATACAGAAATGTGACCCATCACTCCTCTGAATAAAGATCACATTTCTAAAGCAACCCATGAGGCTGTGCTTGATCTAGCCCGTAGCAGGTTGTCCCACCTCAGTTCTATCACCTTGTCTCTCTTGGATTATTTTCTCTCTCCCTTCCGGTTACGCTGACTGGCCTTCTCTCAGTTCCTCAGAAGCACGATGATTTCTTTGTTCGGAAAGGCTTTTCTGTAGCCACTCTCTCTGCTTCTCCTCCTCTTCCCTTCACCGAATTAACTCCTCGTCATCTTTCAGGTTTCAGCTCAAGGGTGACTACTGCCTTGTCTAGAAGCTTTCCCAGGGCTCCAGACCAGGTTGGGTCTCCCTCTTTTTTTTTTTTTTTCTTTTAGACAGAGTCCCAATCTGTTGTACAGGCTGGAGTACAATGAATGGCCTGACTTTTGCTCACTGTAACCTCTGCCTCCCAGGGGCAAGTGATTCTCCCACCTTAGCCTCCCCAGTAGCTGGGACTACAGGCACACGCCACCACGCCCAGCTATTTTTTTGTATTTTTAGTAGAGATAGGGTTTCACTATGTTGCCCAGGCTGGTCTTGAACTCCTGACTTCAAATGATCCACCCACCTCAGCCTCCCAAAGTGCTGGGATTATAGGCGTGACCCACTGCACCCAGCTGGGTCTCTTTTTTAATGTATTCATTTAAAGACCTACTCTTTTCTTCTAAGCACTTACTCCATTAATAATTGTATTCATTGATGAGATTATTTAATTGTCTCCCTGCTCCAGTAGACTGTAAGCTCAGGGAGAACTGGATCTGTGTCTATTCTTACTCATCACGGATGTCTTCATGCTCAGCCCAGTACTTAGCACAGAGAAGGTACTAAAAAAATAATTTCACAGTACCTGAAACCTAGTGAGCACTGTGTAAGTATGTGTTGAATCTGAGTTCTCTTCACAGGATTATTTTAAGGACGAAATGAGTTCAAGTGTAATGACCATGAAAGTGCTTTGAAGTCTGGAAAGTGCTGTCTGAATGGAAGATTTCACTGTAACTCTACAGCCATTGATTTGAAACCTTGCTAACCTTTTTGGAAGTCTAAAGAAATCACTTTCCTGTGTACATGTTTCTTTCCCATCTTAGAGATTCCTTCAGACTGGAGTGGACAGATAACAGATATTCAGCTTTATTTTTTCTTTTTAGTAAAACTTTGAAATTTTAATCAACTAGAAATGACATTTTCAGTAACACTTCAAGGAGGAGCCACCTACTCATCTTCCCCTACTGTTATCAGCGCTTTGGAAGCAGGAGAGCCTGGGTTCAAATGTCAGCTCTTTCTTTACTGGCTGGGTGATCGTAGGCACCAAGCTCTTCCTCACTCAGAGCTTTCATATATATGGCTCCTTCTGCCTGGGATGCTCTTTCCTTTCTCATACATGGCTGGCTTTTGATCATCCTTCAGGTGTCTGCTTAAACTGGCCAGGTGTGGTGACTCACACCTGTAATTTTAGCACTTTGGGAGGTCAAAATGGGAGGATCTCTGGAGCCCACGCATTCAAGATCAGCCTGGGCTACGTAGCAAGACCTCATCTCTAAAAAAAAAAAAAAAAAAAAAAAAAAAATTAGGTGGGCATGATGGCATGCACTTGTAGTAGTCCCAGCTATTTGGGAGGCTGAGGTGGGAGGATTGCTTGAGCCCAGGAGGTAGAGGCTGCAGTGAGCTAGGATTTTGGTTACTGTGTTCTGTTCATTTCCTTCACAGCACTCAAGTTTTTTCTATTTATTGTTTGCCTACTTCACTTGATTTTAAGCTTCTTGGAGTCAGGGATAATGTCTCAGTGTGCATTGAGCATCACACATTGTGATAATCAATTAGGTGAATATATGGTTGGTTGAATGAATGAATGAAGTTGCCTCCTCTTCGAATTCCTCATCTGATAATTATTTCACAGGGCTGTTGGCAGACTTAGACCACAGATGCAAAGGGACTAGCACAATGTCAGGCAAATAACAGGTCTTCAATAAATGCAGATTCCCTTTTCTTCCCCTGGGCACCTCACAGCCGCAACCTTTGACTCAGCTGTAACTGCTGTATGCTGCATTCCTTCACTTTCATCACCAAGTCCTGCAAAATCTTCCCCCATAATATGTCCCAGATCTGCCATTAACCCAGTGTAAGCCTGTTGCCTCACCCTTCAGACAAGTACCACTGGTCTGTAAGTGGCTGTCCTTTCTCAATTCCATGAACTATTAAAATCACCCTAAGGGATAGTATCACTTCCTTTATGTCTTCACTACCTCCACTTCACCCTATGCCTCTCCAGGCAGGCATTGTCCATAAGAGGCAGGCCTGAACTTACACACTCACTGGTCACAAGCTTAGTTCTGACTGTAATCTCATGGGCTAGTAGCAGCCCATTCTTCTCACCTTTCTCTCTCTCTCTAGCCTCACAGTTTATTCTCCCAAGTAGGCCTTTTCCTTTAGGACTGATGCTTGTTTAGATGCTGGTTCAGCTGGGCCTTAGAGTCTTCCTTCTTTGGCATTGCCTCCTTGAGTGAGAACTGGATGTTGAAAATTTTAAATTTCCAATATCTGTCAATGCCCTGTGCTCTTTTTCCCATCTAAACAATCTTAGTTAAGAGTCATTTGCTTCTTCAAATTTGAGAGGACTTCAGTCTAAACCTCATATTTTATAGACAAAGCCTGGAGGGAAGATGTGACTAGCCATGTTCACATGAGCCAGGATCAGGGACTAGGCCTCATGCTCCTAATCTAGTAGTTTCCCATTTTAGTTTGCCCTTTGACCTTCCATCAGGCAAAGTTACTTGCTTCTCCTTGTAGACTGCTTCCTCTTCATCTCTTTTCCTTTTATTCAGTGATGTAGGGTTACAACTAGAATAAAAGCATGCTTACATATGAACTAGGTCTGACAGGAAGGACACAGAGGAGAAGGGGGTTGACTTATGAGGGGTCGTGTCCTTATCTCCTGACCCTTCATTGGTGTGGTTTCTGCTGCAGCAGCTGTCACACCAATGCTTCACCCCCAGAGCACACCTCCTGCCCTGCAGCACGCTGACGTAGTGGCTTTCTATTCAGTTCTGACACATTTCCCTAGGAGCCAAGCAGGTAGGCAGGCCTCTGTATGTGTAAAGATGGTAGGTAATAAAAAGCTTTAAGTGTCAAGAGTATCTGAATATTAGCAATAAAGGTGGCTTTCCTTTCTCTTACCTTCCACATTACTTAGTAACCGTGTGTTGTCCATTCTACTTCCTGTCTCTTTTGGATTGCCTCCTACTTAAGTAGTTCACTGTCTTGTTTCAGGCTCTTAAGTGTGCTTGTCCAAACTGTTTCAGACATCTTCCAATGAATCTTCTACCTTTATTCCTCCCTTCTGATCCCTCCTCCACATTGGTTCCAGAGGAGCTTTCTAAATTTAAATCCGATTCTCTTACCCTTTTTGAAAATCCTCTAGTTTTTATTCACATGCATCAAGTTCCTTGGCATAACTCACTAAGCCCTCCATGACTTGCCCCCTGCCTACCACCGTAGCCTCATTTTCTGCCACTCTGTCCTTCACAATTTGTGCTCCAACATCACGGGCCAATACGGTTGGCCCTCCATATTTGCAGTTTCTGCATCTGCCCATTCAAGCAACCATGGATCAAAAATATTTTTTAAAATAACACAATGATTAAAAATGATACAAATAAAAACAATACATGATGTTACTTGTGGGCTTATAAACAAAAAAAGAAAAAATTTAAAACTTAAGAAAGACAAATGATATAGTAGAACAACTATTTACATAGTATTTACATTGTATTAGGTATTATAAGTAATTTAGAGATGATTTAAAGTATGAGGAATGATGTGCATAGGTTATATGCAAATACTGCACTACTTTATATTAGAGCCTTGAGCATCCTCATATTGAGGTATCTGATGGGAGTTCTGGAACCAAATCCCTGCAGCTATGACTCTGTATAGTTCTATGAACATAACATATTATTTCATATTTCTGCGACATTGCACATGCTGTTACTTCTGCCTGGGATGCTCTCCCTGCCTTATCTACCTGGAAAACTTCTATTCATCCTCAAAACCCAGCTCAGACTCTGCTTCAGTGTCACTCTCATCTCATCTGTAGAATTAAACATTTCCTATCCTCTGACACTTCCAAAGCTTGTGTTTCTACTGCAATTATACTATATTGTAAATATATTTGTTTTCATGTTGCACGTTGAATCCCCATCACTCAACACAAGGCCTGGCACATAAAGGGTATTACATATGCATATATATATTTCACAATTGAGATATAATTCACATATCATAAAATTCACTCTTTTAAAGAATAATTCAGGCCAGACACAGTGTCTCATGCCTATGTTCCCAGCACTTTGGGAGGTCAAGGCGGGTGGATCACCTGATGTCAGGGGTTTGAGACCAGCCTGGCAAACATGGTGAAACCCTGTCTCTACTAAAAATACAAAAATTAGCCCGGTGTGGTGGCGCATGCCTGCAGTCCCAGCTACTTGGGAGGCTGAGGCTTAAGAATCACTTGAACCCTAGAGGCAGAGGTTGTAGTGAGCCGAGATCATGCCACTACACTCCGGTCTGGGCAACAAAGTGAGACTCTGTCAATAAATAAATACATAAATAAGTAAATAGACAACCCAGTGGTTTTAGCACATTCTGTAGGTTGTGCAACAGTCACCATGATCTAATTCTACAACATTTTCATCACCCCTGAAAGAAAGCCTGTAATTGTCAGCAGTTACTCCCTCTTAGTGCCTCCCTTGCGTTGGACCCCCTGTGGTTGCCTGGCCACCACTAGTCTACTTTCCATCTCTATGGATTTGCCTGTTCTAGACATTTCATATAAATGGAATCATATGTGGCCTTTGGTGTCTGGTTTCTTTCACTTAGTGTAGTGTTTTCAAAGTTCATCCACATTATAGCAGGCATCACTACTTCATTCCTTCTTGTGACTAATATTCCACTCATGGATATGGAGATGGAGATGGAGATGCCTCCTTTTGTTCATCCACACATCAGGTGATGGACATTTACATTGTTTCTGGTTTTTTTTTTTTTTTTTTTTGACTCTTCCAAATAAGCTGCTATGAACATTCCTGTGTGAGTTTTTGTGTGTCAATAAATAATTGAGTCAATGAATACATAAGTGAATGGGTAATGACTCATATTTCCTCTCGTGTTCTTTGACCCGGATATGAATTATAACCTTCTTTTCTGCTTTTGGGCAGGTCTGGGCCGAATCATTCAGGCTGAAGAATATCTATTCCAAGCCCAGTGGACAGTCCTCAAATCAACTGACTGTAGTAATGCCACCCACTCTTTACTGCATCGGAACCTGGGACTTCTCTATATAGCTAAGAAAAACTATGAAGAAGCCCGTTATCATCTGGCCAATGATGTAAACAAGCTAAGTTATAACACCTGGATATTTCCAAAATCTAAATTATAACACCTGTATATTTCCAAAATCTGTTTGTTTTTTTTTTAAAAACTGTGCATTTCTCTAAAACTTTCTATTTACAACTGATTATTCGGTGGGATGTTAGCCATAACACAATTCTAATGACCTGAGATCAAGCATTTCTACTTCCTAGCTATTCAACCTTGGCCAGGTCACATGTTCCTGAAGTTTCAGTTGCCCTGAAGAGTAAAGGGAGGCAAAACAGCATACTCATTAAGAGAAGGGCTTTGCTGGCTGGGCATGGTGGTTCATGCCTGTAATCCCAGCACTTTGGGAGGCCAAGGTGGGCAGATCATGAGGTCAGGAGATCGAGACCATCCTGGCCAACATGGTGAAACCCCGTCCCTATTAAATTACAAAAAATTAGCCAGGCATGGTAGTGCGTGCCTGTAGTTCCAGCTACTCAGGATGCTGAGGCAGGGGAATCGCTTGGACCCGGGAGGTGGAGGTTGCAGTGAGCAGAGATCGCGCCACTGCACTCCAGCCTGGCGATACAGCAAGACTTTGTCTCAAAAAAGAGAGAAAGGCTTTGCTTCCAGTCACAGGTCTGTTGTTCCACTAGCCATGTAGTCTTGGAAAATTTGTTTAACCTCTTTCATCACCTGCAAGACAGGAATAATAAAATAGTCTCTGCCTCATTGCATCATTGCAAAGATTAATAATAGGACAATATATATACAGTACTTTGGCTATTGTTTTAAAGAATAACAGTAATATCTCTACTTCAGAGTGTTGGTTATTAAATTTAAAAGAGCTAGATGTATAAGAAAGCACTTATCAATTATAAAACTCTGTACAGAGCAGCCGGGCACGGTGGCTCAAGCCTGTAATCCCAGCACTTTGGGAGGCCGAGACGGGCGGATCACAAGGTCAGGAGATCAAGACCATCCTGGCTAACACGGTGAAACCCCATCTCTACTAAAAAATACAAAAAACTACCAGGGCAACGTGGCGGGTATCTGTAGTCCCAGCTACTCGGGAGGCTGAGGCAGGAGAATGGCATAAACCTGGGAGGCGGAGCTTGCAGTGAGCTGAGATCTGGCCACTGCACTCCAGCCTGGGCAACAAAGCGAGACTCCATCTCAAAAAAAAAAAAAAAAAAAAAACAGTACAGAGGTTAGATGGGATGTTGAGGGTGATAACTGAATTGTTCTTTCAAAATTTAAGGGGTTTCTATTAGGATTTCAGTATTGGAAAATATTACCAGAGAAAAGAGTTCCTGGGTGTGAAATCTGAGTTAGCGTAGGGTCGGACTGCAGTCTCCATGCAGGTTGGTTGTCTCTTCAACCTCTCTTTTGGCCTCTGCACCAAGCAGCCCTTCCTCTGGTTGCCTGCATGTACAATGTCCATAAATCAAATTTTACTCTGGTTATTCTTTAAATTCCACTACCCCATATCCATTCTCTGCCCTACTCTATGCCCTGGGAGCCTGACCTCTATGGACTACGCAACCTGTGGACTCCATTGCTCTCTGGCTTTGGTTGGGTTTGGAGAGTGGAAGGCATAGCAGGGAAGTGGAGAGTAGGAGGAGAAAAAGGCTGGGGTACTGATTCTCCCTGCTGCGTCTCTGCGCCACCCCGATCTGGCAGGAACAGTGTTCCCCTGTGGCCACAGCTCCTGTCAGGCAGCCTTCTTCCATAGTTCTAGCTCTTGCTGGGCCCTGGTAACCTTGTTTCTTCCCCTTGCTGTTTCAGGTGTAGGGATGGTAATAGTTTCTTGCTGTTGGTAGTCCCTGGTGTTTCACTAGGCCTTGTTGGTTTTACTTTTAGGGCTTTTCCCTAGCCCTGGTTGGTTTCTTAACCCTTCTACATGTCAAATAATAATTCCACTAAACTGTCTTCAGGCAATCTTATTGAAGGTGCCATCTAGTTCCACCTGGGCCCCTGACTAATACAATTCTTTGTGTTTCCTCTCTATACTCTACATCCTCCAACAAATTAAGCAGAGGCACATTCTGTCCTGAGCTAGGCCACACAGTTAAGAATTAGTAGGCTGGGTGTGGTGGCTCATGCCTGTAATCCTAGCACTTTGGGAGGCCAAGGCAGGCAGATCATGAGGTCAGGAGTTCGAGACCAGCCTGGCCAATATGGTGAAACCCTGTCTCTGTGAAAAATACAAAAATTGGCTGGGTGCAGTGGCTCACGCCTGTAATCCCAGCACTTTGGGAGGCCGAGGTGGGCAGATCACCAGAGGTCGGGAGTTTGAGATCAGCCTGACTAACATGATGAAACCCCATCTCTGCTAAATATATAAAATTCGCTGGGTGTGGAGGCATGTGCCTGTAATTCCAGCTACTCGGGAGGCTGAGGCAGGAGAATTGCTTGAACCTGGGAGGCAAAAGTTGCAGTGAGCCGGGATTGCACTCAGTCTCCAAAAAAAAAAAAAAAAAAAAAACAAAACAAAAAACAAAAATTAGCCAGGTGTGGTGGTGTGTGCCTGTAGTCCCAGCTGCTCGGGAGGCTGAGGTGGTGTGTGCCTGTAGTCCCAGCTGCTCAGGAGGCTGAGACAGAAGAATCGCTTGAACCTGGGAGGCGAGGTTGCAATGAGCCAAGATCACACCACTGCACTCCAACCTGGGCGACAGAGGGAGACTCTGTCTTGAAAAAAAAAAAAAAGAAGAAGAAGAATTAGCACAAGCTCAGATTCCGTAGCCTCGCTTTTTAAACACACACACACACACACACACACACACACACACACACCCCTTTATTGATATATACCATAAAATTCACCCATTTTACATGTACAATTAAATTTTTTTTTTAGCAAATTTACAGAGTAGTGCAACCATCAGCACAATCAAGTTTCAGAACATTTCCATTACCCCAAAGAGATCCCATGTATCCATTTGCAGTCATTCCCATTCCTGCTCCAGCCCCAGGCAGCCGCTTCTTGTTTCTACAGATTTGCCTTCACAGGACAGTTGGAACAGACAGAATCATGTGTGGTCCTTTGCCTCTGACCTCTCTCACCTAGCATGATTATTCTGAGATTCATCCATGTCGCTGCATGTATCAATAGTTCATTCCTCTTGTTGCTGATTAGCATTCCATTCCTAAATATACCACAGTTTGTCTGTCCATCAGCTGATATCCATCAGCTGATGGATATTTTGGTTGTTTCTCTATGTTTAATTTTTTAAGGAACTAACAAACTGTTTCCACAGAGGCTGCACCCTTTTACATTCCCACTGGCAATGTGTGAGTGTTTCATTTTCTCCATATCCTTCCCAACACTTTTTATTTTCTGCATTTGATTCTAGCCATCCTAGATGCAGTGATATCTCATTATGGCTTTGTTTTGCATTTACCTAATTACTAACTATGTTAGCATCTATTCATGTGCTTATTTTTCATCTGAATATCTTTTTGGAGAAATGTCAATTCAGATCTTTTGCCCACTTTTAAATTGGAATGTTGTAACAGTTTTTTATATGTATTCTAGATACAAGTCCTTTATCAGATATATGATTTACAAAAAGAACTCAAGCACTCTCCTTCTTCCTCCTGCTATAGATTTATTTTGCCAGTTGTGCATTTGGAACAGAGGACATTAGGACTTCAGGAGGCTACTTCCACCTGGCTAATATATTCTATGACCTTAAAAAGTTGGACCTGGCAGACACATTGTACACCAAGGTGAGCTGGGGAATGTGGGAGTTGAGCCTTCACTCTTAGGCTTGGTGTCTTACAACTTATATTAGACTAATCACGAAAAATATACCATTCATGAGAAAGAGAGGCACAGAGAGATGAAGTGGCTTGCCCAAGATTATATAGCCTGATACATGATATACTCCATTTTCTTTCTTCCCATGTCGCCACTACCAAAATAGACTAACCCTTAACATCCATAGGCTGATTAATGAATAATGAAGGATAGGTCAGTAAGAGCCAAACCCCTTCAAATAGACTGTTGTATGCTGTGTCATACCCATAGCAGCAAGCTAATATGGGTATACTGAAGTGTGCAATAGAGAAGAAGAGGTTTCCAAGGGAAATCTATTGCTACAAGATCCTGTCAAGGGATCCAAGAACATGAGAAATTTCCATATTTACATAGAAAAGATTTCAGACTGTTTCCAATATATTAAAATGTCATTTGTATCCATATAGTAACACCTCACTTAGCAGGCAATCATTTGTGTAATGAATGTGTAATACGAACTTTCTGCTGATTATTGATTCATTTTTTAGACCTGCTTCTTAGAAAGAGGTATTTTGCTGTAGCTTAAAAGCTTTAGAATCAGATAGACCAGGGATTAAATTCTGGCTATGCCACTTAACAGCTCTTACCAGAAATCATGTGTGATCTGAACTTCTCTGAGCCTCAGTTTATTTACATGTAAAATGGGAATAATAAGAATATTACATCGGGATGTTATGAGGATGTGAAGGTTTCGTGTTGTATGTGCTGCACAGAAGATAACCACTGTTATAAGACCCCACTAGGGCTACCCCAAGATGAGCTGCCACAGGCCCTTTGCATCACTTGTCACACTTACCTTGGTCAGGCCTGTGTGGGCTCCTAGGGCTCCCTCTGCCTCCAGGTACAGTAAGAGAGAGAACCTCCAGTTGTCCAGAAGCTGGGCCAAATGCACTATCCTCCTCACCTACCTGGTCCGAATGCTGAGATCTGGTCTGCTTTTCGTATTACCTTCTCTTTTCCCAACAGGTCTCTGAGATCTGGCATGCATATTTGAACAATCACTATCAAGTCCTCTCACAGGCTCACACCCAACAAGTGGATTTACTGGGCAAACTATTTGAGAATGACACTGGCTTGGGTAAGTGGCAGTTTTCCCTGAAGGCAGAGCAGTGACTTCATCTCACCCAATACACAGACCTTGTCCCTAAGAGGGAAAGCAGCTGTCCCTGTCATGAGGCATACCATTGCCACCTTCCCCATGTTGCTGATGGAGAAAACTGAGACACGGGGATCAAAGAGATTTTACCAGTGTTGGGAAGAATTCAGATCCCTATCATCACACATAGCCATTGGGGGGTTACTAAGGGACAGATTTAGAGGAAAAAAAGACCCCATCAAAACCCCCTGTGACTTTTGCAGAGCATCCATTTCTTATGTTATCCCTCCAGGGCAGCAGTCCCTATCTTTCTGGCACCAGAGACCTGTTTCATGGAAGACAAGTTTTCCATGGACTGGGGGGTAGGGGAGGAATGGTTTCAGGAGAATTCAAGTGCATTACATTTATTGTGCACTATGTTTTTATTATTATTAATGTATTGTAATATATAATAAAATAATTATACCTTGCATCATAATGTAGAATCAGTGGGAGCCCTGAGCTTGTGTTCCTACAACTAGATGGTCCCATCTGGGAGTGATGGGTGACAGTGACAGATCATCAGGCATTAGTTTATCATAAGGAGTGCACAACCTAGATTCTTTGCATGCACAGTTCACAATAGGGTTCGTGCTCCTGAGAGAATCTGATGCTGCTGCTGAACTGACAAGAGGTGGAGCTCAGGTGGTAATGCAAGCAATGGGGAGTGGCTGTAAATACAGATGAAGCTTTGCTCACCCCCACCACCCCTGCTCACCTCCTGCTGCGCAGCCCAATTCCTAAGAGGCCACAAAACAGTACTGGTCCATGGCCTGGGGGTTGGGGACTCTTGTTCCAGGACATGTAAGCCAAAGTAGACTCTACACAGAAGTTGCATTGCTGATTTCTTCTGGTGCCTTAGCTTCATGCTCTACTGAACAGTGAGCTGTTCAGTGGCAGGGCCCAACTGGATTAAACTGTATTCCCCAGCGCAGCAAAGGGCTAAGTGTTGAATAGTACCGTACAGCATCATGCCGTCAGAGACAATGAAAAGACACAGAAGATCCAGTTTCTGCTCAAAAGAGACATACAGTGCAGTTGGTGATATAGAATCTATAGGCAGTAACAAAAGAACTTTCCTGTGAGTACAAATTATATTACAGGATGAGTCCCAGAATGAAGAGGTGAGGACAGCTGGGTGGTGTTGAAGAAGGAAGACTCTTTGGAGGAGAGGTTTTGAGCTAAAGTTTAAAAAATTAATAACTATTGAATTTTCTCTAATTATGTAAATAGTTCGTGTTACAGCTGAAAACTTGGAAATCATAGATATCCAAAGATAGCCAACCTTAACATGATGGTGTATATCCTTTTCATCTTTCTCTCTAAGCTTAGTACATGTATAAGTGCTTTTAAGTGCATGTTGTAACTTCTCAGTAAATGATGACTAAAGTAGGACCAAAAACTACTGGGGAAAATAGTAAACAGACTCTCAGAGGGAAGCATGAAGGTTGTTGCTTATGCATCTTTGGCCTAGACGAGAAGAGTTAAGCTGCTACAGCTGCAAGAAGTCCCTTCCCCAAGTTCTTTCCTCTCAGCTATAGAGTGGAAGCTGAATTGGACCCAAGGAATCTGCCTGTGACAAATTCTCTGTGTTTGCAAGTCCAAGAGATCTAGAGTTCAGGACTCCGAAAGAGAGAAACCTTAGCAACTTTGGGACCTGTGGGAGTGAGCATATTTTTAGGCTACTCTGATGATGACATGCTAAGCAAAGCTGGAAAGTGGATTGAAACTCCTGCTTCCACACACGTGGAGGGAGTCCTCCAGGTAAAAAACTTGCTGTAATTGGTGCTACTTCCACCAGTGCCCCTGGGAAGGCTTCAGCAGACCAGGCCCTTTAACAGCTGAGTGCTTTTGATGAGGGCAGACAGACTCAGTTGCCAAGAGCCTGTTTTTTCTTTCTTCCCCTTCCAACGCAGATGAAGCCCAAGAAGCAGAAGCCATTCGCATCCTAACTTCAATCTTGAACATTCGAGAATCTACATCTGACAAAGCCCCTCAAAAAACTATCTTTGTTCTGAAGATCCTGGTCATGCTTTACTACCTGATGATGAATTCTTCAAAGGCAAGTTTCCCTAAAAAAGCAACACGTCTAAAACGAAGGTAGAAATTCGTCTAGTTGAACTCATTTGTGTTTTGCCCAATTCCAATAGCTTTTGCCCTCAGGGCAAGCCCTCACTCCGAGGACATTCAGATGCTCACGTTTCTCCTGTGTTGAGTCCAGCCTGCATAATGGAAGCTGGATTGTCTTCTTTCCCCGAGGGTTCCCAGGCTTGCATAGACAAAGGGAGTCTGGGGCGGTGCTGGGAAGCCTGCAGGGCAGGAGGGCTCTGGGGAGGCTTGGAGGGATGAAGTCGCAGCTCTAACTCCACTCATTACTGAGTTCCCCGTTGATGCGGGGATTCAGGCAGAAATGCATTGCCATGAAATGATTCAAAAAGTAACTGTTTTTGAGTACTTTTACATAGTAGTTGTTGGCCTAAACCCTTTACTTAATTATCATACTTAATGCTTACACCAACATTGATAAGGTAGGTATTTTATTATCTCTACTTTACAAACAAGGAAACTGAGGCACTGAGAGGGTCAATTCTTTGCCCAATGTCTTACAGACAATAAGTGGCATATCTCAGGTTTATTGATTTATTGGTTGATTCTCTCATTCATTCAAACATTTATTGAAAACCTACCATTTGCAAAGCACTATTCTAGGGACTGGGGATACAGTGGTGATCCATACGTTTCTTATCTCCATGGCACTGGTGTTTTTTGGAGGAGTGGAAATAAACATATGTATGTCTAATATAATTTCAGATAGTAGAACTGCTATAAAGAAAACTAGGCCAGGCACAGTGTCTCATGCCTGTAATCCCAGTACTTCTGGAGGCCTAGCCAGGATGATTGCTTATGTCCAGGAGTTCAAGACCAGCCTGGGCAACATAGTGAGACCCACTCTCTACTAAAAATTTTTTAAAAAATAAAAAAATCAGCCGGGCATAGAGGTGTGCACAGCTACCTGGGAGGCTGAGATGAGAGGATTACTTGAGCTCAGGAGATTGAGGCTTCAGTGAGCCGTGCTTGTGCCACTGCAGTCCAGCCTGGGTGACAGCAGGATCCTGTCTCAAAAAAAAAAAAAAAATTAGAAGAAGAAAAAGCAGTAGGTGGGGGAGAGAGAGGAGTCTGGTTGGAGGGAGGCCTTTTTGTGTGGGTGACATGGGAAAATTTAAGACTCCTTTCCTCTCTCCTCCCTGTCTTCTTTTGTTTCTTCAGCTAACTTTTACTAAGCACCTGCAGTATACCAGGCCTGGAGGAGCTCACAAGTTATAATAGAGTGTGAGAGTGAAGCCCAGAGCACTGTAGGAGCACAGAGGAAAGGCACTAACCCTCTCTGGGATAGGAGCAGGAATGAGTGAGGAATAGGAAAATATTTCCACTGAACTTTCAAATTTACATTGGACAAAACCTCTTTTCTACAGTGCAATGTCCAATTTTCCACTGTATACTCAAGGAAGTCATTACCCCAGGGTGTGTTAGATCTAAAGAGGCCTTAGACAAAAGGCACACATCTATCTATCCATCAAGACTGGCACCTCACTTCCTTCAGGCCATCACTTGACTCAGCTGTTTTCTTTTCAGTGAAGCGTTCCCTGCTCTCCCTGTCTAAAACTGCAACCCCCCACTGCTACCTCTAATGCTTCCTATCCCCTTTCATGCTTTATTTTTTTCCTTAGTATTTATCCCTACTTAAGAGACTATTGTGTTTTACTTAATTGTCTTCTTTATTGTCTTTAAGAGACTATTGTGTTTTACTTAATTGTCTTCTTTATTGTCTTTCTCCTCTACTACACTGTAAGTTCCATGAGAATAGGAAGTTCTGCCTATACTCACAGGACCTGGAACATAGCAACCATTCAATAACTATTTATAGGAAGGTAGGAAGGAAGGAAGGAAGGAAGGGAGGGAGGTAGGGAGGGAGGGAGGGAAGAAGAAAGAAGAGCTTCTTACCAAGTCAAAACTCTGGGCCACATGGCCCCCAGGACCACCCCAGGGTGGTAATTTACTTGTGGCACCTGTCACCTCTATGCCTTCCAGTGATGGCCTCTAGGGCCTGATTAAAGTCCTACAAAGATCTCACTTTGTTAAGAAGGTATACTTAATTTGTGCTTCGTTTGTCAAGTCAGGTGGCATTTTTTGCTGGTGCCCTGCTGCCCTGCCCAGTGCACATGTGGCTAGCTGTAAGAGCCCAGTGTGTTTACAGGTTTATCAACAAGAGCTCAGTGGGTGTTGTGAAAAGGTGATGAGTTCTCTCTCATGTTTCTGGAGTTGAGCACAGATGGGGCTTCCCAGTGTTATGCTATCCTGTGACAATTTCCTTTTGTCACTACAATTCTATTTCAGGCACAGGAATATGGCATGAGGGCCCTCAGTCTAGCCAAAGAACAACAGCTTGATGTCCATGAGCAAAGCGCCATTCAAGAGTTATTAAGTCTCATTTCAACTGAAGACCGTCCCATTACTTAGTGACCCATGAGCTCTGCATCAAGGGTTATTCCAGGGGCTACGGAACGTCGATATTCCAGCCCTGCACAACTGCTTTGAGGTACTGTAGACAGCTGAAGTTTCCACCTTCTTCCCCTGGGATTGCACACATAGCTGTTATTTTTTTCTTACACAGCATATTGTGGGAATATAAAGCTTTAGGCACAGAAATCAGTAAAAACTGTGTTTGTCATGACCTTTGTACTTGATTTATCATGATTTTGTGTGACTAATATGTAGTCAGATCACTAATATGGTATTTGTAATTAAACTACAAATAGTTTGTCATTTTCCCAGAAGTCTCCCAATGATGCATGTTTCATACACTTTTGCTAAAGGAGGGGTAAAGGAGGGGGTAGGGAATAAAGCTATATTGGAGCAAAGTTTCTCTATTCTTAATTCTATGCTGGAATTAATTTAGTGTTAATCTGAGGTAGATTGTGATAAAGTACCCATTATAATTCCTAGAGCAATCACTAAGAAAATAACTTTAAAAATAGTTAAAAATCAACAAAGGGATTACAATGGTATGCTAGAAAATAGCCAGTTAAAGAAAAGAAGGTGGGATAGATGAACAAAAAGGACATGAGACACACAGAAAGCAAATAGCAAAATGCAGGCATAAGTTAGACATAAGGTCTTTCTGTGCCAGAGGAGGCCCCTGGGCCTGTCAAGGAGCTTCAGTATGGATTGACTGAGACGTCATTCCAGGGTGGTATCTTTCTTATCTCAGACAATAATTGGAAGCAGACGTGGGCCATCTATACAGTCTAGGGGAGAGGCACTCTGAAAGATCCCCTGTGATGGAGAGGACAGAGGGTGAGCGTAGGACTCAGACATGCCTGAGCTCAAATTCCAGCCCTCTCACATCATTGCTTTGTGACCTTGATCTCCCCATAGCCTCATCCATTACTGTTGTAAAATGGCCCAGATGTGGCCACAGCTGTATCAGCTCATCCCATCTTGATGACTCTGGTAATTTAGCATATCCTTTTTTTCTCCCTTAGTTCCTTTCCAGGCTTGCCAGGCAGCATTTTGCTTCGTGAGTAGATCTGCACCCAGGGAGAAGATATGCAGGTCAAGAACCTGTCAGAGAGTTTTATGTTCCTCACTGTAAATTAATTCACTCAGACACATATAATAAAAATAAGTCAGATGAGTCACCCTGTCCCTTCAGGTAAAATCAGCTGGAGCCCCGCCCCCCACCCTTCCGTACTTCTGGGCATTCTCATGCTTCTCCAAGATGGCCATGAAGTCACAGGGGTTTACTTGTCTTTCAGCCGTCTCTTGATCTAATTTTCAGCCTCAGATGAATTCTCATTCTCCAGTCAACATTGTGTAGCACTTTATTCTTCTCTTTAAGGACAGAGCCCCTTCTTCTTAACTCTTAACGCATAACCCCAAATATGAGTCAGCTCTTTCAAATAGACTCTTAATGAAGACTGGAGGGGTAAGGAGGAGGATCAACAACTCTTCAGCAGATAATTTAAAAGAAAAATTAGAACTTACCTATTCTAAAAACATTCTAAAAAGTCAATTTTATTAGACTTTCACTCTATTCTTTATTCCTTGGCCTCTTTCTGCCTTCTCACTCCTGTTTTGTCTATTCTCCCTGAATTCCTATTCATTAACCCTTCTGCATTGAATAAATTTATAAAGTTATTGTTTAAATTTATTGTTTCTTTTTTAAAATTTTTATTTATTACTTTTTTTTGAGATGGAGTCTCCCTGTGTCACCCAGGCTGGAGTGCAGGGGCACGATCTCCACTCACTGCAAGCTCCACCTCCCGGGTCACACCATTCTCCTGCCTCAGCCTCCCGAGTAGCTGGGACTACAGGCGCCCGCCACCTTGCCCAGCTAATTTTTTGTATTTTTTTAGTAGAGATGGGGTTTCACCATGTTAGCCAGGATGGTCTCAATCTCCTGGCCTCGTGATCTGCCTGCCTCGGCCTCCCAAAGTGCTGGGATTACAGGTGTGAGCCACTGCGCCTGGCCAATTTATTATTTCTATAGACTGATTTACTTCTTGGCTGTAGGCCATAATTTTCTGCTTTTTTTTTTTTCACGCTTAGTAATTTAATTTTCAGTTTTTCTTCTTTTCTAACACATGCATTTAAGGCTATAAATTTTACTCTATATACTGCTTTAGCTGATCCCATATATTTTTAAAATGCAGTATTTTATTTTTCTAAATACTTCTTATTTTTTATGACTCATGAGTCATTTAGAAATATGATTCTTAATTTCTAAAACAGGAGTTCTAAAACAACTTCTTTGCTGTTGATTTCTAGCTTTATTGAGGTTCTATAACATACTGTATATAATTTTGATTTTTAGAAATGTTCTTTATAGAATGTGGTCAATATTTAAGTGTTCTGTGTGTGCTAGAAAATAATGAAGTTATTGGGAGCAGTGCCCCTTAAGTCAAGTTTGCTCATATTTTCAATTCTTGCATATTTTTGCTGACTTTTTGTTCATTTCTAAGAAAGGTATAAAATCTATCCACTAACATTGTGGATTTATCTATTTCTCCTTGTGGTCCTGTTAGTTTTTGCTTTATATATATGTGTGTATATATATTTTATGTATATACGTATATATGCATATATTATATACATATATTCTATTATACATATATTAGATATAATTATATATATATATTGTTTTGAGACGGAGGCTCACTCTATCGCCCAGGCTGGAGTGGAGTGGCGCCATCTTGGCTCACTGCAACCTCTGCCACCTGGATTCAAGCTATTCTCCTGCCTCAGCCTCCCAAGTAGCTGGGATTACAGGCATGTGCCACCATGCCTGGTAATTTTTGTATTTTTAGCAGAGACCATCTTGGCCAGGCTGGTCTGAAACTCCTGACCTCATGATCCACCTGCCTCGGCCTCCCAAAGGGTTGGGATTACAGCGTGAGCCACCGCCCCTGGCCTGTTTTTGCTTTATATTTTTTGAGGCTTTGTTATTAGGCGTGTACACATTTAAATATTATATTTTCCTAGTGAGTGGAATTTTTTGTATTATGAAGTGTGAGTCTCTTTAGTAATGTTTGGGCCTTAATTTTGATCTCTTATTAATATAGCTGCATTCACGGGGCTGGATTGCTTGTTATCAGCTAGGCATCATTACCATTCCCTTCATCATTTACCTCTGCTTCTAAGGGGAAGCTTAGAGCTATAGTTCTCAGTATCCCTCTCCTTTTATGATTCTGGATAAAATTCTGTCAATGAGGACCAACTGCTCAAAATTTGGAAGCTGCATAAGGAGCAACCATTTACCTTCCTGAGAATCATCCACTGTTGTTTTCCTGGATGCAGATTTCCTGTGAAAGCAGCTTGTGTCCTTTACTGAGTGATCTTGATCACCCAGCTACTTCAAAGATTGTGTATGCCTCTTATTCTCTGTATTAAATAAATTTCTTTATTCAAAATGCCTAGAGAAGTTTCTGTTTTCCTGACTACACCTTGACTGAAACTCTTGATATTTCTTCACACAACCTTTTACTTCCAAACAATCTCTATCCTTAGAGATGTTCTCACTATATTATGCAGGCTGGATTTGAACTCCTGGGGTCAAGAGATCCTTCTGCCCCAGCCCCCTGGGTAGTGGAATTGGAGCAGGCACCACTGTGCCCAGCTCTTAATGTTTGTGATGCATCTCTTGTAAAAATAATATGATTAAGATGTTTTTATATCTGTCATTCTTAAAGAATCATTTAGTCCATTTACATTTTGTTTACACACTAAATGATGTGAGTTTTTTAAAAGTTATTGGAGTTTAAATCTGTGATCTTATTTGATGCCTTCTATTTGTTCTGCATGTTCTATTTTTTCCTTTTCTTTCTTTTGGATTGATTACATATTTTTTCTCTTTCCATTTCTTCCACTCTGCAAGTTTGTAGTTTATATTCCGTGTTTCTGTTCTTTTAGTGATTGCCCCAGAAATCAAAGCATTTGTTTCTTACTTATCGAAATTTAAAGTTATTTGGGAAACCCTCATCCCTGACAATAGAAGGTCTTTAGAATCTTTTAAGTACATTACCTCCCCCCAACTTATACCTTCTTATTATTTATTTCAAATATATCTTAAACTCATGTCATAATTATTTTGTAAAGTCCTCATATTCCTTCTTTTCACATCTTCCGTCCTGGCTCACATTACTGATAAATATTTTAGTATTTCCTATAGTGAGGGCCTAAAGATGGCAAATTCTCAGATTTCCTTTCTTTTATTAATTTGAAAGTGTTCTTATTTTGCCCTAATTTTTTTTTTACTCTTCAATGAAAATGTATTTCATTTTTCTATATGATTTGTTGATGCAGGAAATAATCTCAGTTCTGAACAGCTCTACAAAATGTGGTTTACTTGGCCGGACGCAGTGGCTCACGCCTGTAATCCCAGCACTTTGGGAGGCCAAGGCGGGTCGATCATGAGGTCAGGAGATCAAGCCATGCTGGCTAACATGGCGAAACCCCATCTCTACTAAAAATACAAAAAAATTAGCCAGGCATGATGGTGGGCGCCTGTAGTCCCAGCTACTCGGGAGGCTGAGGCAGGAGAATGGTGTGAACCCGGGAGATGGAGCTTGCAGTGAGCCAAGATTGCACCACTGCACTCCAGCCTGGGCAACAAAGTGAGACTCCCGTCTCAAAAAAAAAAAAAAAAAAAAAAAAAGTGGTTTACTTGACCCCAAAGAGTATAAGTAGGTTGAAACGAGCCAGGATTTCTGGTGATGCTGTGGGTTCCCTATAGAGTGTCTCTTATCTTCCCACCTGGTGATCACATATTTCCTAAGCGTCCTCAGCAGAATTCACAAGGGTGGAGCTGAAGGATCATCTCTGAAAGGCCTGATTAAAATTTTCCACTAGCAAGCACATATGCACTGTTACAAATATATCATATCGTCTATGAATCTTTATTTAACAAAAATTCACTGAGTTGCTGCTCTATGCTCTCACTATATAGCATTTTATCATTGCACTCCATGGCTTTCTGCTGTGCCACAGGGCCTCAGATGACCAAGATTGGAACCAAACTGCTCTACCACCAGAGGACTTGCCATGTCCCATTACAGATACACATTGTACAAATGAGGTGTCCCTGTTCTCACGATGACTCTGTGAAGTACGACATTTCTCGAACACAATAGGTCACACAAAACAAACAATTGGCAAAGAAAATGCTTCAGAAAAGATGGTGAAGCATTATTTGGATGACAGAACCATGCAATCATTTTGCCAAACAGAAAACATATGTCTTTGCTAATATTCATCAGTATCAGTGCAATGTGAGAGAGATAAATATTTTATATTATGTACATACATACACAAACACACTTTTAATAGCTAATATTTAAGTAAGCACTTTTTAAAAGCACATGAACAAGGTTACTATTGGGAGCAGGATGTAAAACCAGGATTGTGTATTATAAGCGTTTTCCCATGCACACCTTTTTCAGGATTGTGTATCTCCCAGAACATCTTAATGAACATGGCAAAAAAGAAAAAGAAAAGTTTTCAGTGAAAAAAGGTGGTTCATGGTTTAAAAGTCAAGTTTTACCACAAGAAACCAAGTTGAAGGTAAGGGTTGAGGAAGGTAGCAGCCAAAAATGACCACTGTAGTTTTGTTTTATTTTGTGTGTGTGTGGTTTGAGCAAGTGGTTGGCATTGTGCACTCAACTGAGGAGGCCCTGAAAGGGGCAGGTTTGTTGGGGAAAGATAAAAACATGAATTCAGCTTTAAACATGGTGAATTTGAGACGCTTATCAGACATTCGAAGAGAGATGAAGGGTGGGCAACTGGATATGCCATCTGATATTAAGAAAAGAAGCCTGGGCCGAGCACGGTGGCTCACACCTGTGATTCCACACTATGGTAGTCCGAGGCGGGTGGATCACCTGAGGTCAGGAGTTCGAGACCACCATGGCCAACATGGTGAAACCCCGACTCTACTATAAATACAAAAAAATGAGCTGGGCTTGGTGGTATGTGCCTGTAGTCCCAACTACTCAGGAGGCTGAGGCAGGAGCATTGCTTGAACCTTAGAGGTAGAGGCTGCAGTGAGCCGAGATTATGCCACTGCACTCCAGCCTGGGCAACAGAGTGAGACTCTGTCTCAAAGAAACAAAACAAACAAACAAACAAAAGAAGCCTGGGTTCAGAGATAAATTTGAAAGTATCATGTGCATGGTAATTAATACCAAGGAAATGGAGATCATGTAGGGATGAAACCCGCAGCTAAGGAATAGAAGAAAGCCTAAGGAAACACTGGAGGAAACAACGTTTAATGGAGAAGAGGTGAACCCAGCACAGGAGGCTTATGTAATTTCAGACTTATTCAGACTACTCATTCAAAGATTTCCTATAATACCTTTCACCCAGATCTCCCAAATGTTAACGTCTTACCACATTTGCTTTATTTTCTATCTCTGAAACCCATTATTTTCTGAGCCATTTGAAAGCAAATTGCAGACATGATGTCCCTCTATCCCTTGATATTTAATGTGTATTTTCTAAAAACAAGGGCACATTCTTACATATTCTTATTGGAACAATCACCAAAATGAGGAAATTGACATTGATATGGTACTATCAGGCAATACAGTACAGACCAATTGTCTTAATCATGTCCTTTAGAGCAGAAGAAAATCCCTGGACAGGCAGTGTGCTCAGCTGCCACCTCTCTTTAGTCAGAGGACTGCCTTTCGCTGTGGCACAAGTGCTGCCACTCCAAGGTTCCCTGACCCATCTCGTGAGCATTTCAGCCAGAAATTTCTAACAAAAGAAGATGCTTAGGCCCTTGGGGAGCTCTAAAGAGCTGTGATTCACCGAGAGTACAGTAGGCGTAAGGCTGGTGGAAGAGTGATCATTTTTGAGAGAAGCCTCTCCCCAGATTTAAGAAGTGCTATTAGTGAAAGCAACAGCTGCAGGAAAAGCAGCGGGTACCAGCGTGATAGACAGGTGGGTGTCAGCAGCATGACGCTGGGAGAGTCCCAGAGGGAGACCATGTGACTCTGGGAAGTAGAAGGGGAAGTGTCACAGGCTTATTCTTTGAGGAGAGGAAATCCCAAGATCCCACAACTTGGGAAGGCGTCCGCAGCCAGCCTGAATATCGCTCCACCTGTGCCCCTGCAGCATGGTTTCTGCCAAGGCCACCGTCAAGAGGGTAGGGAAGCCATCAGCAACCTTTCCAGAGTACTTGCTTTCCCACCAAATATTGCTGGTCTACCATGGAGCTAAATGCAGTTCTCTGTGAGACAATGGGGGAATTTGAATATGGACTGGGAATTAGATGGTGTCAAGGGATTATTGCTAATCTTATTGTATGTGGTAAAGGCAAATGGAAATGTCCTTTTCTGGGGAGTTTACTATTCTCTCCACTTTTGTGTAGTTTGACGATTTTCATGTAAGAGAAGAAAGAAACATGGGCCACATTCCCCAGTTTTGGTTCAAGGACAATATGAATGGTACATAATGTCATACCCCAAATCATCCTTTGCTGCAGCAGTCAGGCACTATCCCTTTGATGTTCTGACCTCAGTTTGGACCTCCTGACCCTCAGAAGCTGGGGAACAGCCTTAGTTCAAGGGTCTTGGGCCTTGTTTTGACCGTAAGTTAGTCCCCCAGGGTCTTATCACTGCTTCTCCCGGGAAGCCTCTTGAAATGTCAGGCAAACACAAGTCCTGAGGGCCCTGCTGACCTGTCAGAGTTCTTCTGGTGAGTACACAGATTCTTTCAATCCCCTGAGACCCCTCACTGCACCACACAGCCATTTCAAACAGCTTTCAGCTCTCACTTGCTATTTGAATCTTAATTCAAATTTATGTCAGCCCAGGAGAGCACGCTGAGCAGGCCCGTGACAAGCTCACGCCATCTGCATTAGTATTTTCCTCCATCATCTTGACAGTTGAAAGTTGGCAGTATTACAATTCAGACGGCACTCTGCGTTTGAAAGGAAAATTATAGTTTTTCAGAATGCAGCTGGTGTGCAAGTGAATAGGGCGAAGTTTCTTCTGTGAAGCCTTTTCCTCATTTTATGATATGAAAATAATAAAATGTAGATTCAGCATGTGATTCTTACTTTACAAGAACCATCAAAAGGCACAGAATTTTGGGGACAAAAGCAAACAAAGCATTCTGTTCCATAGTAATAATTTTAATAAAAGGCAAAAACAGCAAAACAATCATTTATAAATGATTTCTTCTCTGTTGGAGAAGTTAACACTGTTATTGCTGTATAAACCACTTGGAAATGAGCTATTTCAGTGCCTAGTTAAGATGTATTCTTTCCAGCACATTTTCATTTTGCCAGTTGGGCAGGAAAAACTACAGTCCACTTTCCTGGAGGGAATTTAACTGAACTACTGCCCACAGGTAACAGTGAACTTTACAAATCACTCCAATAAGTTTAGTAGCAAAGTAAACATCTTTCTCAAGGGCTAAAACCACAGAAGTTAGAACAAGCAGAGAAGCAGTCTTTTAGGTGTTAAACTTCATGCCACTTGTGCACATTACACTAGGACACTTGCTTCTGAGAAATACAACACAAATGCTACCTCCCTGGAACTAAGACGTTTCAGTGCTTATGTGTATCAATTTCTTCTCTCTGTCGCCCAGTGGCAGTGGTGTGCTGGTAAATGTTTAACAACCAGCTCTGGGGGAGGGGAGTCTTGATATAGAGTGTTTGCCAATCTCTGTGGTGTAAATACTCTCAATAGGGCCGATTCTCCAGCTACCGATGGGATGTCACTGAATGGTCAGGTTGGGAAGAGATGTGCAATAGCACGCCATTATATTGTAGCACACCATACGAATACAATAGATGTCAGTATCCTCAAGAACATAGATAATAGTAAAATAATTAGGAAGTGATGAGTTTTGAGTATTTATTACTGTTTTTAATATACTTTAATTGTAAGTTAATATAATCTCTAATGGTCACTGTGGCTGTGTTTACCAACCAGCTTACAAAATTCCTGAAAATTGAACAATCCACTCTCATGGGCCAGTGCAGACCAGTTCAACACACCACTGGAACTCGAGCTCTCAAGGTGGGACTAAGCAAACCTAGGCACCTGCCTAGTCCTGCCTCTACAGTGACCTTTATTAACTCTGCAGAATGATTAAGGGCCCCAGCTCTCCCCTTACAGGAGATCCGTGTTCCTTCTACATAGGAGATTATGGGAGTCCCACTCCGGATAGGCCCAGGACAGCAGAATTTTAGCTGCTTTATTGGTTAGTTGCATCTGATTTCAGGGCCGTCATCCCTGCCAAGTCCAGATGGTGCTGTCGGACTATCAGAGTTCCCCACACAGCCCCCTCCCCCCAGCCTTCTGCACTCCCCTCACCCTCTGTTTGACAGGTTTAATTCACGTCCCTGGCACCACCTCCTTCCATTTGATGCGAAGCCAGCAAACCTAATACAGGAAGAGCCAAAAAACCCAGGTGCTAAATCATCCAAGGTCAGGCTGCTTTCCAGGTCGGCTTTCCAGTCTCCCAGTTGTCTGAGGCAGTCTTTCCTCCAGGATTTTTCTTAGCCAAATACGTTCGCTATATCTTGCACACAGCATCATAAAACCTCAAGGATGGATGGGACCTTCCAGTCATTAGGCCTGAACCACAGCATGCTTGAGCTGCCGCCAGCCCTGCCCCCAGCAGCTCTTTTTCCCAGCTATAAAGCTGCTGTCTGCCAGCTTTTATCCCTTGGCACTGAGCCCTGATCTCAAGAAGGCGATGCTTGTATTCCTCACGGAGCGGGGAGCAAGAGGAAAGGAACCTATGGAAAGCCAGGCATGTGGTTAAGGGCGACACATTCAAGTTTATCATATTTATAGGTGACAAAATTAAAGTTTAGCAAGTTGAAGTAAAGTGTCCCTGGGTCACACAAGCTTTAAGTTACCTGGATTTGAACTGGATCTGACTCAAACTAGTACCATTCACATTAGTCCATGCTGCCTTCCAAAAGGCGTGCCCCTGGCAACAAGTGGTGAATATGGTCATTGTGATGCCTGGGTTGTACCGTGAGAATAAAAAATGCATCACCTTAAGAGATGGCACTGGAATTCCCCTTGAGAGGGAACTGTCTTTGTCCAGGAAAATGCTTTCAATAAGCCACCCATGGTAAAAAGTGAAGTAGTGACGGTAAGGGTGTTGGCAGGAATCAAATTAAGAAAAGGAATGGCTATCCATCTAGCTCTATGTGAGAATATAAATGGATCTGCTTTGTCCCAAGGACAGGAGACAGGGACCACGTGGAGTGGAAGGTGAGTGGAGATTCCTCCATAGTATATAAAAAGAATATTCTATAAATGGGATGCCGAGTCTGCACTGTTGTAGCATCTGCCATTCCTTCCCACGTCACTGAGACACACACAGGCACACATACTCACTCACTTGAATTTTGCTATGTGGAAATGGGCGAGGGAACTGAGCTTCATGTCTCAGCTGATGCATTGCAGGGATAAGACGCTGTTTAAAATGAGGTAGCAGAAGTGTGGAGTCAGCAGTGGCTGCAAAAATATAAGTCTCTGAGAAATCACAGAAATGTAGAGGTTCAGAACCAGAACCCAGTTATCAGACCTATCTGGATTTCAAGAGGCAGGGAGTCCTCAGCTGACATTTGGGTTACAACAGGGATGAATCTGTGCCTAATGTCTGGCTGCAAGGGGGACGCACTGTGCAAGAGAAAGTAGGGGGAAACTTTTGACCTTGTTGCTGATTGAAACCAGAGCATGTGACTCAAACAGGATTTCTTTTTGGGTGTGCCTAATGCAGTAGGTTTAGGAGCTGCAAACCCTTGGGTTCCAGGACATTCAGCAGTGAGGGAACATCAGCTGAATTGGAGCCAAATAAGCTTTCAGTTAGCTTGGCGTGCGCTTTCTCCCTCACATCCCACCACTGAAAGTGTGGGGTAGAGTTAAATGGTCTTGGCTGCTCTAAAGACGATGCGGGCCATGAGCCAGCTTGCATCATGGAAATATACATGCCTTTGGGGCTCTCACCTAGAAGCCATCCAAGTGCTGAACCCTTGACGGCTGGCACGTCAACACCATATTGATCCAGAACAGAGGCTCATCAGAAGGGGAAGAGGCGGAGGGCAGGCCCAGGATGGCAGCATGTGCTAGATTCCAGGGAGGGATGGAGCTACTCCCGGCAGCATGCCGAAGTGGATGAGGAATCAGATTGCCTGAGTCCAGCCTTGCTATTGACTGGCAAGTGACCACGGCCTCTGGAACTAAGATTCCCTATTTATAAAATGGGGGACTAGACTGGTCTCCAAAATGCTATTTCCATGATCTCAAATGGGGCTCATAAGCGACTTTCTTAGTGTAGCCCTGAAACCCCAGAGAACATCACACAGCAAAATTACCAAACCAGGTTGGAATGCCAGCACGGGGCTTGGGACAGTGCATGTTGGCACAGGAACTGTACCCAGACAAGGAAATGGAAAGGCTTAAAAGAAAGTTTTCACATTCAGCCCTGTGGTTTTAGGAGGGAGGGCTGCAGAGTCTAGCCATAGACCTGGAATGGAGGCATGATTTCGTTTTAGGAAAAGATTAAAACACTATATCCCTTAGAATTTCCAGGTAACATTTTAAAGTAACAATCTGTACGGATCTTGAGTCTCAGAGGTAGAGTCAAAAATAGTCCCAGATCTAAGAACATTCACTTTAGGGACAGTGATAAATATGGCTATTTTCAGGGGCCTTCCCAAGACATCCACTCAGACTAATGGCAAACAGGCTTACCTCCAGTTGTAAAGGAAAATATTAAACTGTAGTGACTTGACTAAGGTTGGATTTATTCTCTGACCTGACTTCTTAAACTGACCTGCTAAGGCTATGCCTGCACATAGTATGCCGGTTCATTAGCCTCTGGGAGAGTCAGCTTTTATTTGGGCGGTCCTAAAACTCCCCAGCCAGCTGCTTACATCTTCCCCAGATTTGCATTCAGTGTTCTCAAGACCAGCATTCCTCAGGATTTAAAGAAGGGAGGAAGCACATCTCCCCCACTTCTCCAGGGTGGATGGAAATCCATGCATCTCATTATCTTTATGCAAAATAGCTTCAAAGACATCTACCTCTAATCAATACATATTCATGATTCTTTCATTAAAACAGCCCACAGAAGAGCCATTTTTTCCCTCCTTCCTACTAGAATTCCAAATGATCCCAATTTTTTATTTCTTTCACAAAACTATTCCAGACCTTTCTCCTTTTCCTTTCCTCCTCTCCTGGTCCCCACGGTCATGGAATCTCCTTTTAGCTGGAACCAGTGAGCCTGCAATTGTGACACTAGTGGCTTATGATCCACTTATATTGTTTCTGAGATCCTAAAGACCTAAAGCCCCAAATCCTCATTCTGGCAACCCCATATCTGATCAGAAAGACAGCATGAAGACATTTTTCCCAAGTGCAGAATCGTATATTCTGAGTGACTGAGCTATTGGCATTCAAGTTTTGACCAGTTTCAAGATGCTACTACCAGATAATGGAAAGACCATATACAGACACTGCAATCTATGTTACATAAGGAAGACTTTGTTAGTTGGTATACAAGAGCGGAGAGTTTCAGGTTATATACGATACATCCAGAAGGCTGTTTGAATACACAAAGAGCCATATTCCTTTCAGGTCTTAAGTTTCCCTGGCTGGAAGTGAGGCCTCTGAGAAGCTGCATTCCTTTCTCAGGGTCCTTACCACTGTTTAGTGTGCTAATGCCAAGAACGTATGGCTTTTTTTTTTTTTTTTTTGAGATGGAGTTTCACTCTGTTGCCCAGGCTGGAGTGCAGTGGCCCAATCTCAGCTCACTGCAAGCTCTGCCTCTCGGGTTCACACCATTCTCCTGCCTCAGCCTCCCGAGTAGCTGGGACTACAGGCGCCCGCCACCACGCCCGGCTAATTTTTTGTATTTTTAGTAGAGACGGGGCTTCACTGTGTTAGCCAGGATGGTCTCGATCTCCTGACCTTGTGATCCACCTGCCTCGGCCTTCGTAAGTGCTGGGATTACAGGTGTGAGCCACCACGCCTGGCCTGGCCTTTTTCTTTGTTAAGGAGTGATGTGAAACTGTTACAAAATCAGATGTGAGAGGTGTTCTACTACCATTAACTTACATGCACCAGTCTCAGTTACTTCAGCCTCAAAGAGGTAAACAAATAAGGCATTTTCTCTATCTGAATGAAACGTGGAGACATAAGAGTTCCTGTCATTGCACTAGGTCAGCTGTTCAAGCAGAGAGCCAGAACTAGGCTCTGGCTCTGCACCCCATGTTCCTTTAGCAGGCCTGTGGCCAGCTGTGACAAGTATAGCCTGAGGCTCACAGAGCCCACAGCCAGCATGGTATGGGAAATCCTGGTTTGGGGCTGGTTGTGGTCCAGCTGTGATCCAGCTTTCTCCGCTTCTAGACAGGGCTAGTGCCAGGCAATGAAGCCAATGACTACAGATGTCACTCACAGCTGGAAATGGGCCTCCTTTGGCAAAGGAATCTGGAAGCACTCTCTAGCTGCTCTGCTCAGGCTGGGGCCCTGCTAGCCTCCTTTTAGATAAAGTGGGGAGACTAGATTCACACCAAACAGTGGAAATGAGGGAATGCAGCTTCCAGACGATCATCACTTGGTTAAGTTTGCACAGAAAGTGTAACCAGTTCCAGTGAGAACAAACCTAAAGCTGTCCGTCTTTTAAAGCCACCCTGAGTGGTAAAGATAAGGTACATGTCTTAACCTATATAAAGGTGAAGTATTATTTCTCAACTGTACAAGACACATTACTAGGGCTACAGTTCAGTGGCATGCACCTCATGTTGGACTGCATTTAAACTACAGCTGCGTAGTGTGACATCTCCATTACATGGCACCAAACATTTGTCAACTGTACAACTATTACTTGGTGAGATCTGGTTTTAACTACAATACTTTAAAAGCCAATTTCTATTTAAATGTGTTACGAAAAAATGCAATAGCTTAACTTTATACACATTTTACATTTATGGCAGAATAAGTACAGTAATTTCTGCACCCGAATGGGTAGTGTTGCCTTCAAAATAGTCACCTTGGGAAGACGTATGTTTATTCCAGTGAAGCTGACCTTACACAGAACATTTCTAGAACCCTCTTTAGAAACTGTCAACATGTAAGGGTCTTCAGTGTTGGTAAATCTTTTTCCATTAAGGGTAGATCTATTTTTTGAGGAATGATTTTTTTTTTAACAGCTAAAGAGCATTAGAAAATAAGTCTGCTAAATAAAATGGGTGATGAAGCTCAGGATTACCTTGGTGGGCAGGAGGAGGGGTTGGATAAAACACAAGGTCTGACTATAAAGTTGCGAGGCCTTTTGCCTTGCATGGCTTCAAAGGGAACCCCAAAGGGAACCCTAAGAAAATAACTCCAATTATGCTAACTCTTGAGTGCATATGTTCTAGTGTATTCTTTGCTTATTTTCAGTCATATTTCATATAAGCAGAAATGGAAAGCTCCATCTCTGTGATTTCTCCCAAGGGAAAGATCTCATCTACTGCTTAGAGAATTAAAATAAAAAGCACTTGGTGTCATGTTTACATTAGCCCCGCCAAAATGTGCAATGAGTAATTCCTGATACCTGAGTCTTCCCCGTTTGGAAAAGTGGGTAAGGACAGGTGTCTGGATCCTAGGTAAAAGTAGAATTTCAAGGGGATTGGAGTGTTTCCAGTGGCTCCCATCTACTCAATAGACTTACAACACCCACTCATACAAGGAAACCTCCTACAGCTAAGCAGTACACAAAGTTTCAGTAGAGGAGGGGAAGAATGATGATCTCCAAGTAGTTTTCTATGGTAAAAACCCACTGGCTTCTGGATGACAAGTGAACAGAGTCCATTGAAAAAGAAAGTCCATGGTGTTAGATTCTAGTGCACGCTTAAGAAATAAAGTGTGTGGCCACTAGCTCACTGAAGTGCATTTCCAGCTGAGGCCAAAGGCAGCAAAGGTGCAAGAAGCTGCTAGAGCTGACATTAGTTGAAGCAGGGTCTGTAAATTCAGAGTGGCAAAGCAATTTGTAGAAAGGCCCAGTTACAAAGCAGGACATTTGCCAACCTGTGAAGTCAAAGAACATTCAATCTCACTTTCTACAAAGTGCTTCATTGAAAATGCTAATGAGGAAGCTCCCTAAAACACCATATCCTGAGTGTCGGAGAAATATGGTCAAGATGGTGATTGATGGGGAGCAGAGATTGATCCTCTAATAGTGTTTGAACTGTGTATTTTCCAAGCATCACACACACACTTAGTGAAGAACCTATTACTGCAGTCACATTCCAGCTCGCCTGCACATGCTTCCATCCCGTGCTTGCTTTTGAGTACATATTTCCATAAGCCATTTCGAGTTAATGGGTTCTACTGCTAAAAGTCAGAAGCAGCAGCAGGGTCAGTGCCTTAGAGTCGGCTGTAATATCCACGTGCTCACAGCAGACGTCAGTCTCATATTGATCAGTCAGGACGTTGTTCTTGGTGAGTGTTTTTATATTTGTCTTTGTAAAAACCACAAAGCTAGGCCATTTGCTTAAATCATCGTTAGAAAAAATGCTGAGTGCCCAGATGGGATTTCTAGTTTCTGTGCAAATGAAATCACATTAGTCCAGATTTTATTCACTCAAAACTACTAGGGAAGCAGTAGGATTTGGTTTAAATGCTGCCAAAGAGCAAGAATTCACTTAAGTTTTAATTCAGAAGCAATCCTGTTGTTAATGTTGTAGCCAGGTTCGGACAGCATGGAGGGTGGGGCCCCCATTGTGCTTGCTGAGGAATCCCGGATCTCTCCCAGTTCAGGCTCACTTTCACTAGAGGTAGACCCACCGTTGATGGTATAGACGCTCTCTGCAACTCCCTGAGCTGAAGCACAGCCATCCGGCTCGTTCTTCTCCCTCGGACTCGACAGTCCTGGGAGGACAGCCATCTTTCCAGTCTGCCTGTTCGGCAGCAAGGACATGGTATAGTCTGCAATGATCCCACCCACATCTAAGTTGCATGCCTGGTCGAAGGCTAGGAAGCCAACATTAGCGTTTGCCTCACACACCACAAAGGAGCCATCGTCCATGATAAGGAGATCAATGCCACAGAAGTCCATGCCTAGGATGTTGGACACCTGAATAGCCAACTGCTTGCCTTGTTCTGTCAGCGGGCACATGACACCCACGCCACCTGTGGGGAAAGCACAGTGATGTAAAGGTGACAATTGAGAAGTCAGATGACTCTTCAAAGAAGAGACAGGGGTCTGCCCAGGACGGAAAGAAAGACAGGCTCGATCATTAATCACAAAAGGTCTGGATGGAAATCACTACACCCTTCGGGAAAACAATACAGCCAATTTTTAGCTAATCTTAAAAATGCTGATTTCCTCTGACCCAGCCATCCCACTACCAAGGAAATAATCTTATGGTATGGGAGGAAAAAAAGCTTTATGCACAAAGATGTTGATGGCAGTATTATTTAAAATACAAATCGTAGAGCCAGGTAAATGATGGGCACTTAATAAATATTCAGTACATATTGAATGATGAAATGAAAAATTATAATCTAAATCTCTCACAGTAGGGAAAAACAGTGTATTTTAAAGCCATTAATAATAATGCCAGCTGGGTACAGTGACTCACGCCTATAATCCCAGCACTTTGGGAGGCTGAGGTGAGAGGGCTGCTTGAGGCCAAGAGTTTGGACCAGCCTGTCCATCATAGCGAGACCCCATCTCTACAAAAAACAAAAATAAAACTAGGTGGGTATGGTGGCTTGCTGTAGGGTTCCTCCTCCCCCAGCCTCCCAAGTGCTGCAGTCCCAGCTACAGTGGCGTGATTTTGGCTCACTGCAAGTTCCGCCTCCCGGGTTCACACCATTCTCCTGCCTCAGCCTCCTGAGTAGCTGGGACTACAGGCATCTGCCACCACGCCCGGCTAATTTTTTTTGTATTTTTAGTAGACACAGGGTTTCATCGTGTTAGCCAGGATGGTCTCGATCTCCTGACCTCGTGATCCGCCCGCCTCAGCCTTCCAAAGTGCTGGGATTACAGGTGTGAGCCACCATGCCCGGCCACAACTTACTGATTTTTAAGAAGAGAGATGGCACCTTCTGCCGTCTTTCTGTGCTGCCATAATGGTGCACGTCAATGTCCTGGCTGATGCTCTCAAGAGCATCACCAATGCCGAAAAGAGGCAAACGCCAGGTTCTTATTAGGCCATGCTCCAAAGTCATCATCTGGTTTCTAACTGTGATGACAAAGCATAGTTACGTTCGCAAATCTGAAATCACTGATGATCACAGAGCTGGGAAAATTGCTGTGAACCTCACAGGCAGGTTAAACAAGTGGGGAGTGAACGGCCCCAGTCTGATGTGCAACTTGAAGATCAGAAAAATGGCAGAATAATCTGCTCCCATTCCATCAGTTTGGTTTCACTGTACTGACAACCTCAGCTAGCATCATGGCCATCATGGCCTGTGAAAAAGTAAGATGAAAACACACAGATGGGAAAATCCTGGGATTATTTTTCTAGGGATGTAATACATATTAATATTTATAAATAAAATGCCTCAATGGACCAAAAAAAAAAAAAAAAAAAAAAAAACCCAGAGATATGGAAAGGACTGAGACAAAATCCTAAACCAAGGATAGAGAGACTGATTGCTCTTACTTTGCTAAAAAGCTAGGACTTCAGATTTGTCTCCAGTTAGTCTCCTTGGAAAGATTTAAGAATTGTATTCTCAGGTCCAATAACTAGTGTCTTTACCTTAACAATGTCCCTTCCCACCTATGACACTGTATCTAAAAAAGGCTATAAAACAGTTTTAAAACAGCTCACCAAGTAAAGCAACATGGATAAATTATAAAGCCACGTGGTTACTGATGAATGGATTTTGTAAGGTAACTAAAAAAGTCAAAATGATAATACACAAGGTTCAATACTTTGGCACTAAACATGATGATCATGAAAATGGGCTGGGCATGGTGGCTCACGCCTGTAATCCCAGCACTCTGGGAGGCCAAGGCGGGTAGATCTCTTGAGGCCAGCCTGGCCCACATGATGAAACTGTGTCTCTACTAAAAACACAAAAATCAGCCAGGTGTGGTGGTACACACCTATAATCCCAATTACTCAGGTGGCTCAGACATGAGAATCGCTTGAACCTGGGAGGCGGAGGTTGCAGTGAGCTGGGATCATGCCACTGCATTCTGGCCTGGGCAATAGAACAAGACTGTCAAAAAAAAAAAGAAAGAAAGAAAGGAAGGAAGGAAGGAGAAGAAAGAAAGGAAGAAAGAAAGAAAAAGAAAGAAAGAAAAAAGGAGATAACATGTAAGATACTTAGTAGTATGTCAACCTAAATCTAGCATTTGACTCCAACACACCACTTTATCACAATTATCTTATAATTATCTCTTCCTTCCTCCTTCTTCTTTTCTTTTTAAGAGATACGGTCTCACTCTGTTGCCCAGACTGTCGTGCTATGGCGCAATGATAGCTCACTGCAGCCTCAAACTCCTGGGCTCAAAGGATCCTCCCACCTCAGCTTTGTGAGTTCAGCTGGGACTACAGGCATGTGCTACTGCACTTGGCTAACTTTAAAAAAAAAAATTTGTAGAGATGGGGTCTCACTTTGTTGTCCAGGCTGGTCTCAAACTCCTGGCTTTCAGTGATCCTCCTGCCTTGGCCTTCCAAAATGCTGGGATTACAAGCATAAGCCACCACATCTGGCCCATATGTCTTCTTTATGGGACCACATGCTACCCGAGGGCAAGGGCTCTCTCATCATCTCTCCACTCCTGGCATCCATCACAGAGTCTGTTCCTGGAAATGCTCAATGACTATCAATGAAAGAAGCGCCAGACAGTGTCTAAGCCTCTTTATTAGTCACTGGACTTGGTATACTCATATGGTGATTTAGGAAATAATAACTAGTGATTGTGATATTTTTCCTATTACCAACATATAAACTCATTCAATGAAGTTGACAATAGCTTTCTGCGATGGGGACAAGAACTTACATCCCTCTTGGAGTATCGCCATTCAGTACAACAGAAAACAAACTTTATTAACGGGTTAATGGGATGGGTTTATGCATTCGACCAAAGCATAAACTGTAGTTTTCTAATAGCATCATACAAAAAAGGAAAACACTTCCATTAAAATATAAAAGGAAAATATAGTATTTCTCCTGTCATCACTTTAGACTCTTATTATTATTATTTTTTTTTTTGCCTGAGCTGTGGCAACAGCTTCAAGCCTCACCTCCCTGCCTCCCATCTTATGCCTTCATTTCATCCTTTACCCAGATGGGAGTTTTTCTCCAATGTCGGTCCTCATGTCACTCCCTTTTTAAGTCTTAACACCTAGAGGAGAGGGTTCAGTCCTCCATGTCCTGACACTCCTTGTCTGACCTCTGCCACAGCGCTTATACTCATATGCTCCCCTCCAGGATTGCTTGCTGCCATAGGAAAGGGGTTGTTCCTCATTCTCATCTGTGAGATCCTGGCATCTAGCAGAGGGTCTGACAAGACAGTAGGGATCGATATACATTTGGTGAATGGGTCCAAACACCCTAATGAAACCCTGTGCTTTTATACCTTACCGAGAGAGCAGTTACTCTGCATCCGTCCATCAGTGGAGCAGCGAAGCATAGAGCCTATGACCTGGCCCCCTACCACCACCACCCGGATGTCCTTTCCATGGGACTCCTTCACGTACTTCTGGAACAGGTAGGGCACATCGTGGCGGATCAGATGGCAGATGTCAGAGAGGTGATGTTTATCTCTTGCCAGAAAAACAGCTTTTCCTTTAAGAAGAGAAAGAGCAAGAAAAGGGTTTAGAGAAGCTCTGGACTCTGTACTTGCCATCTGGCCTCCTTGTCCATCAAGTCATCAGTTCTCTCTGAACTTGCCTCACTTTGGTCCCTTCTATTTCTCTGCTAGACTTTTGCTTCTTATCAAATGACCATGGAACCTTACTTTCCCTTAACTTTCCTCGGGTCCTAATACCCTCTCCCTCCACCATCACTCTTTTTGAAATGATATAATGATTATTCTAGAAACACAGAGAGTCAAAATAGAATCCCAAGGATCTAATCAATTCAGTCCCCAAAACAGTTAATTAGCATCTGCCATCACCCCCAGGATGCTGATTAGGCAGGATCCACATCTAACTCATTTTTAAAAAACTCCTCAGACCTAACACTGGGCTGGATACACAGGGCAGATGTCAATTAATGTCTGTAGAACATAATTTATTGAACATACTTTAGAGAAATTCCAAGTCTGGATGGAGAGAGATCCCAAAAAAAAGGTAGCACAGAGTGATATAACATCAAGAGAGGTCTATGCATAATTCTGTGGGAGCTCAAAGGAGGGAACCACTGACAGGCATCCTTCCTTGTAGACATAAAGTTATTATTTGGCTATACCCATTTAATTCTGAAAGAAATGGCCTATGCCTCTACTGATCTCTGCAGAAAGCATTCCTTCTTGATTCTAAATTATTTTCTATTCAAATCGCCTACACTTTTGTACTAATTTAGCATCAGCTTTTTTTTTTTTTTTTTTTTTTTTTTGAGACAGAGTCTCGCTCTGTCACCCAGGCTGTAGTATAGTGGCACGATCTTGGGTTGCTGCAACCTCCGCCTCCCGGGCTCAACTAATTCTCCTGCCTCAGCCTCTAGAGTAGACTGGATTATAGACACACACCACCATGCCTGGTATTTTTGTATTTTTAGTAGAGACGGGGGTTTCACCATGTTGGCCAGGCTGGTCTCGAACTCTTGGCCTCAAGTAATCTGCCTGCCTCAGCCTCCCAAAGTGCTGGAATTACAGGTGCGAATCACCATGCCCGGCCACCATTGGCTTTTCCATTGATATATTAGTTAACAGACCTGAGCAGGGGTTCTGATAAATTTGCTCTGCAAATCTGACATGAGCATGCCCAGTCTGAGCATTCTTTTCAGCAAATATGGAACAAAGAGGTGGTTTTCCTAAGCTTTGTGTCACCATCTTACAAGGAATGGAACTCTTCTGAAGTCTTAATAAAAAGACCAGTCCCGGGCCAGGTGCAGTGGCTCATGCCCGTCATCCCAGCACTTTGGGAGGCTGAGATGGGCAGATCACCTCAGGTCAGGAGGTTAAGACCAGCCTGACCAACATGGAGAAACCCCATCTCTACTAAAAGTACAAAATTAGCTGGGCATAGTGGTGCATGCCTATAATCCCAGCTACTGAGGAGGCTGAGGCAGGAGAATCGCTTGAACCCAGGAGGCAGAGAGTTTGTGGTGAGCCAAGATGGTGCCACTGAACTCCAGACTGGGCAACAAGAGCGAAACTTCATCTCAAAAACAAACAAACAAACCAGTCCCTAGTGGTACATACAACTGAAAAGTAAATTCCAAAACATGTTATAACCAGGATGCAATCATTCCCAGGATGACTGGACCCTAGACACCTGACAGAGCTGAAGGAGTATGGCCACGTGATCTGAAGATGGCCACGTGGCAGGTGACAGGAGAGTGTGCAGGTAAGTGGGTGTCAGTGTCAGGGAAGTTGGATAGGACCCAGCAAGGGGTCACAAGAGGAAAATGGAGAGGCTCCAGCAGGTGTGGACGATGCAGCATCAGTGTTCCCTGTCTTCAATCAATGAGTGTGGGGCAAGCAGATACACATCTGATGCCAGGAGATCTGGAGATCTGACTTCTGGCAACAGATGGCTGAGATTCAGGTATATGCACTGGGTTCTCTGGACATTAGGTAGGATTTTCAGCGGAGATGGGGACTAGAGATAGGAACTGGGTTTCTTGGTTTTGGGTACAGAAGTTCTAATATGGAGGTCAGTCTACAGTTAATAAAGGAGCTACAGTTTTAAGGCAAGAAGGAAAAAAGGAGAAAAAGGCAGTAAGATTGGTTAATCATGTACTAAGTGCCAAGCACTTTGATTTTTTATTATTTCACTTATACTTCATGCTAGCACTAGGAAGCCATTATAACAAGGATGGTTAATCCCACTTGAGGGAAAACGGGTCCAATCTCAAAACTTACTATAAAGTTACAGTAATCAAGATAGTGTGGCCAGGCATAAAGATAGAACTATGTCAACGGAATAAAATTGAGAGCCCAGAAATAAACCTTCACGCACATGGCAAACTGATTTTTGACAAGGGTTCCAACAGCATTTAGTGGGGGAATGAACAGGCTCTTCAACAAATGGTACTGGGAAAAACTGGATATCCACATTCAGAAGAATAAAGTTGAACCTCTACTTCATACCAAACATAAAAATTAACTCAAAATGGATCAAAGACTCAAAGGTAAGGGCTAAAACTATGAAGCTTTTAGAAGGCTACATAAATGTAAATCTGTGTGGCTTTGGATTAGGCAAGCACGAAATGACATCAAAAGCACATGGAAACAAACAAACAAAAATAGACAAGTCAGACTTTACCAAAATAAAAAACTTTTGTACATCAAAGATACTATATCAAGAAATGAAAAGACAACCTATGGGAATGGGAAAAACATGTTCAAACATGTTATTATATATCTAATAAGGATTTAGAATCTACATTATATGGCTGGGCACAGTGGCTCATGCCTGTAATCCCAGCATTTTGGGAGGCCGAGGTGGGTGGATGGCTTCAGTCCAGGAGTTTGAGACCAGCCTGGGCAACATAAGAAAATCTCATTTCTATAAAAAATGAAAAATCAGCCAGGCATGGTGGTGCATGCCTATAGTCTCAGCTACCTGGGAGGCTGAGGCAGGAGGATTGTTTGAGCCCAGGATGTAGAGGCTACAGTGAGCCAAGATCACACCACTGCAGTCCAGTGAGAGCCTATCTCAAAAAAAAAAAAAAGAAAAAAAGAATCTACATTATATAAGAATCCTTTAAACTTGAAAATAAAAAGATTAAAAACCCAGTTAAAAAGTGGGCAAAGGATATGAAAAAACATTCCTTCCAAGAAGATACACAAATGGCCAACAAGCACATGAAGAGGTGTTCAACATCGTTAGTCTTTAGGTAAATGCAAGTTGAAACCACAATGAGATACCATTTCACACTCACTAGATAGCTATAATAAACATACATAGATACATAACAAATAACAAGTGATGGTGGGGATATGGAGAAACTGGAACCCTCAAACACTGCTGGTGGAAATGTAAAATGTGGTACAGCCATACAACGGTCATATTATCAAGTCACAAAAAGAGATAAACTAGTGTTACTTGAGACAACACGGATGAACTTTAAAGACATCATGCTAAGCGAAAGAAGCCAGACCCCAAAGTCCACATACTGTATAAATCCATTCATATAAAATAGCCAAAACAGGCAAATCTATAGTAACAGAAAGTATTATTATTATTATTTTGTTTTTTTGTTTTTGTTTTTGTTTTTTGAGACACAGTCTCGCTTTGTCGCCCAGGCTGGGGTGCAGTGGCCAAATCTCAGTTCACTGCAAGCTCCGTCTCCCGGGTTTACGCCATTCTCCTGACTCAGCCTCCCGAGTAGCTAGGACTACAGGCGCCCGCCACCTCGCCCAGCTAGTTTTTTGTATTTTTCAGTAGAGACGGGGTTTCACCGTGTTAGCCAGGATGGTCTCGATCTCCTGACCTCGTGATCCGCCCGTCTCGGCCTCCCAAAGTGCTGGGATTATAGGCTTGAGCCACCCAGAAAGTACTATTAATAATAGGTCAGTGGTTGCCAGGGACCTGGCAATCAGGACTAACTCCTACGAGATATGAGGCTTCTTTCAGGGGTGATGGAAACGTTCTGAAATTAAGTAGTTAGTTGTAAAACACAGTGAGTTCACTAAAATCCCATGAATTTTACACTTTGCACTGGTAAATTTTTTATGTGAATTGTATTTCCATTTTTAAATTTATAAAACATTATGTATTATATTTAATTTCTGTTTGCTATCTTACCTTTCTACAATGGAAGCTCTTTGAGGGCAGGAACTTTTGTTCTTATCTGTATCCCTGGAATAGTGCCTGGCATTTTGTAGGCACTCAATAAATATTTGAATTTTATGTTATGTGTATTTTACCACAATAAAAATGACTAGTTGAAAGGCTGGTTGAAATTGAGCTCAGTAGCATATCTGGATAGCACTAAGAGCCCCGCTTTGCCACTCAAGCTCCTTTCTCTGCTCCTCAACAAGACTCATCTATGCTTACAGGTTGCGTTGCCTACCCCTGCTTCCATGTGTTGCTCGCTCACTTCCTCCAATTCAAATTCTACACTTCCACTGAAGTCTCCTTTTCTTCCAGTGAAGACTTCACGGCAGAACTGTCCCCTCCCTCCTGTAGGCTCAAACAGACCCCTGGGCATACTTGCTATATCAGTGATCACCCTGCAATGCAACTGTGTCTACACATTTGAGCTCCTTGAGATCACTGACTGGGTCTAGTTCTATTTTTTTTGGGGGGGGGGGACACGGTCTCACTCTGTCACCCAGGATGGAGTGCTGTCTAGTTCATTTCTATTGCATAGTCCCCATATCATAGTCGTTGCTCACTACTATCTAGGGTGACCTTCCCTCACTCCAGATGCCCGGAGCGTTTAAGCATGCCACCTGGGTATCCTAATGAGGCACCTGCTCATGTCCTGCAGGAGGACTGCTTTCTGTTGCTGATGTCCCTACCGAGTCCCTACGACGCACTGAACACTGCAGCAAGCCTTACAGAGACAGACGCTCAGGATCTGGTCCCCACCACTGAGCAGCTTGCAGTCTAGTAAAGGAAGCAGGCATATAAACCTGTAACTGTCACAAAGTATAGCACTCTGCTAGAGGCACATACAAAATGCTATGGAAACAAAAAAGGAAGAGCAATTAATTTTGTCTGGAAGACAGGGAGGGAGACCAGGGATGTGTGTGGAAAAGAAATGACATCTGGAGCTGGCCTTAAAGGATGAGCAGAAGTTGTTGACCAAGTGAGCAGAGAAAGACGGCATTCTCAGTGAAGGGAAAAGAGCAGTCGCTTAAAGAGGGGAAAATGCATGGTCTACGTGGTGAATGAGAAGCAGTCTGGAATGGATTATGAAAGGTTCACGTGGCCACAGAAGGCTGCAAGGGAAGGCTGAGGCTGTTCGTGCAGGGCCTTCAGTTTCCTGATGAGGAATATGGACTCTGTCTAATAGGCAGCACAGGGTCTTGGGAGGGTTTTTCAGCAAGAGTGTGTCAAGAATAGATCTATGTTTCAGAGAAATTACTTCAAAAAAAGAACAGAAGAGGCACTGGCAGCGGAGTTAGGGGAACTGATCAGCAGTAAGTCAGGAGTTGACTGCAATAGTTCGAGGAAGAGGTGAGCGTGATCTGACAAAAGCAAGAACAAAGGACAAAGAGGAAGAGACACTGCAAGCTCCTCAAAGGGGAGCTCCATTTTTCTAAGCAGCACTTGAGGAATGTCTTGTCCAGGCAGAGCAGCAGCCCGAGTGGGCTGATTACCCAGGAAGCCCTGGAGAGGTGGCACTGACCCCGGTGGCCTCGTGTGCTCTTCACCACAACTGGGTAGCCCAGGGGCTCGGCTTCATCGATCATTTTTGAAAAGTCTTCATGCCCACCTGCCAAGAAAAGGTGAAAGTCAGTGAAGGTAAGGCTGATGGTCAGGCAGTGGTCACCCCAGCCCTGCCCCTCTGTAGGAATTCTTGAGGCCTCATCTCTCTCATTAAGGCCATTCAAACCCATTTGATTCAACAGACACACATTACGTACCTGCAAGGTAAAAGGTGGGAGCAGAGAGGTAAGGAAACCAACATTTAGCAGGTACCTTCTGTGTGGTAAACGCTTCACAATCCTTATAACAATCATACAGGTAGGTACCTTTCCCTTTACAATGACTATGGTAGGTGGAACCCCAAGATATCTGCCCGCTGGTGTACGCACCTTGTATAATCCCCTCTTCTAAGTGTGAAAGGGACCAGTGAATATGTTGGGATACCATTCCTGTGATTTTGACTTAGTTAACTGAAAGGGAGATGATCCTTGGTGAGCCTGACCTAATCAGATGAGTCCATTTAAAAAAAAATGGTGAAACAGAGAGACTCTTCTGCTGGCCTTGAAGGAGCAAACTGCCATGTTGTGGAGAAGGCCATGCGGCAGGGAGCTGAGGACAGCCTCTAGCGGAGAATGTCCCCAGTTGATGGCTAGCAAGGAAGTGGGGGACTCAGTCCCACAACTACAAGAAACTGGATGTCAACAATCAGGCAGCTTGGAAGAAGACCCCAAACTTCAGGTGAGACCACAGCCCCAGCTGACACCATGATTTCAGCCTAAGGAGACCTAAGCAGAGAACCCAGCTATGCTATGACAAGACTTCTGACCTACAGAAACTATGAGGTAATCAATAGGTATCATTTGAAGCTGCTCAGTTTTTAGAAGTTCATTATGGAGCAATAGAAAACACTCAAAGAAACCAAGCCTGGGGATTTGTCTCACCCAAAATTAAGGTATGACTCTGAAGCCTGAACTGGCTCCACTATACTCCTATAAGCCTTAATTTAAAAAAATATGAATAATGATGTGCATGAAAATATTTCTAAATTGTTTGATGAACCTGGGTTCCTATATATACTGTATCAAACATAATCTTTTCTTGATAACTTAGAGTCAATGTCATGAACATTAATGACTGCACTGTAATGCCCCATGGGACTACATCTGCCCTCTATTCAATGGCACCAAACTAGTGCACTTTCTAGTTTGGGAACCTGGTTTTTTAGTGGTTTGTCACATTCCTTGCTGTCAGATGTCAACTAAGATTTCTCACTGCTGTCAGTATAGAGTAGAAAGAAGTCTCTTTTCCTGCTTCTTTCTGCTGTGGGCTTGGAAAGGACAAAGCAACTTGTGAGATGACTTTTCCAGCATAGGGGAAACTAGGTTTCACATGAATCTGGAGGGCTTTCCCATTCATGAAGTGAGAGAGGGAGGTTCAACGCTTGTTGGAGTTTGTGACACATATTTGGGCTGCTCAGAGGTCCTTTTCATTCACTTCCTAGTTCTCAAAAATGTGCTGGATCGATGTGTTTTGTAGGTACAGTGGGGCATTAGTTTTCTCTTGCTGCTGTAACAAATTACAACTTGGTGGCTCAAACAACACAAATCTATTGTCATACAGTTCCGTATAGTTAGAAGTCCAACACAGGTCTCAGTGGGCTAAAAAAAAATGTTAGCCAAGACCAGGTGTGGTGGCTCATGCCTGGAATCCCAGCACTTTGTGGGGGCCAAGGTGGGCGGATTGCCTGAGCTCAGGAGTTCGAGACCAGCCTGGGCAACATAGTGAAACCCCATCCCTACAAAAAATACAAAAATTAGCTGGGTGTGGTGGTCCACGTCTGTGGTCCCAGCTACTCGGGAGGCTAAGGTGAGAGGATCAGTTGAGCCCAGGAGGTTGAGGCTGCAGTGAGCCACATCGTGCCACTGCAGTACACGCTGGGCAACAGAGCAGAACCCTGTCTCAAAAAAAAAAAAGATTAGCCAGTTGCATTCCTTTCTAGAGGAAAATCTATTTCCTTGCGTTTTTCAGGTTCTAGAGGCTACCCACATTCCTTGGCTCATGGCCCTCTTCCATGTCCAAAGCCAGCAACAGCAGGTAGAGTCCTCACAAGGCATCACTGCTTTTCCTCCTCGGTCACATCTCCCTCTGACTCTCTCTTCTGCTTTCCTCTTCCACTTTTGAGGACACATACAACATTAGGCTCTCCTGGATAATTTAGAATAATCTCCGTAACTTAAGGTCATCTGCTTAACAACCAACTCCATCTGCTGCCTTAATTCCCTTTTGCCACATAACCTAACATAATCACAAATTCTAGGGATTAGGACATGGGTATCTCAGGGTGGGGGAGTGGCATTATTCTGCCTACCACAGGCAAAGCAAAATACTCTAGAATACTAACAAGACCTGCCTAGTTTACAAGAGTGCTAATGATTTTAAAAAAAGAAAATGAGGTCATGAAGGTAATTAGGGGCATCTTCATGAAGAGGATGTTTTGTTAAGAAGGGAACTCCCAGCTTCCTGCCGTCCCGCTGATAAGCTTACGTTCTCTCCAGCCATCCTTTCTTCCTTTCTTTACAATGCAGTAAGAGAGGTCCTCCTAATCCATCCCTGCCCCACTGTGCTTTAGACCCCCTTTCTCACCTCCCCAGGGATCTTGCACCCTCTCTGCTATATCGGCAACCTCCCAATTCCTAATTTCATAAGCATTTTGAACATGCTCAATTCTTTTCCATCATAAGCAAATAGAGTCCCTGTTTTTTGACCCTGCATCATCCCTTAACTGTAACTTTTGTATCCCTACCATTGAGCCACGGAAAGAGTTATAGAAACCTACTGTTTGCATTTCCTCACTTCCCATTTATTTCCTCATCCCTCTCTCCAGCATTAAACTGAAGCTGTATTCATTAAACTCCCCGTTGCTGAACCCAACACACACATCAGTGTTGACACGTCACATTATGTTACTTGTCCTTTTGGAATCACACAATACTCTTGATTACACCATCCATCTTGGAACACTCTCCATTGACTTCTGTGATGTCTCTTCTTTCTCTTCTCACCTCTCAAGTTGCCCGCTCTCCCTCCCTCCTTCCGTTTAAGACATGGAGTCTCATTCGGTCACCCAGGCTGGAGTGCAATGGCATGATCATAGTTCAAAGCAGCTTTGAACTCCTGGGTGGGCTCAAGTGATTAGTTTCTTTTACAGATTCCTCTTCCTGGACCCGTTCCCTAAAGCAGGAGTCCCCAGCCCCTAATTCCAGACTGTGGTCTGTTAGGAACCCGGTGGCACATCAGGAGGTGAGCAGCAGGTGAGCAAGCATTACCGTCTGAGCTCCACCTCCTGTCAGATCAGCAGCGGCATTAGATTCTCATAGGAGCTCAAACCCTATTATGAACTGCACATGCGGGGGGATCTAGGTTGTGCACCCCTTATGAGAATCTAACTAATGCCTGATGATCTGAGGTGAACAGTTTCATCCTGAAACCATCCTCCCCCACCTCACCCCCATCTGTGGAAAAATTGTCTTCCATGAAACTGGTCCCTGGTGCCAAAAAGCTTGGGGGCCACTGCCCTGAAGGATTCCCTTCTTTAAAAAAAAAATGTTGGTGTTAATATACATATATACATAAAATACACCATTTTAACCATTTTAGGTGAACAGATCAGCCCTCTTTTCTTCCTACATACTCTCCCTGAGTACTCTCATCCATTCCTGGGACTTCACCTCACATAATGAAGGTTTCCAGCTCCACTTCCCTAGTCTGCACTTCTTTGAGAAGCTCCAGATTCATTTGTGTGCTGCCTACTAAATATTTGTACTTGTGTGTACTACAGACACCTCAAACAGATCATGTCCCAAAGTGAAATCGTCTCTCCCCTATAATCCTTCACCTCCTACCTACAAATCAGCTTCTTTCCTCCACATTTCTAGTCTCAGCGAATGTTTGCTTTCACCTCTGGTTGCTCAAATCAGAAACCCAGTCACTCTTGATTTCTCTCCAAACTCTCCATATAAATCAATCATCATGTTCTATTATTTCTATAACCTTCACAATTCCTGACTCTGTTCACACATCTTCATTCCCACCGTGAGTTTAGACCATCGTTGCTCACTTGGATTATTTTAAAAACCTACCGCTACTTGTCCTGTCTCTACTTTGCCCCTCTCCAATTCCTCCTCCACAGTGTAGCCAAAGTGATCTTCTGAACTATAACTCTTATCAGGCCACCTCCCTGATTAAAGCCCTCCCAGAACTTCCTGTTAGTCTCGGGGTTAACCCTCATCTCCTTCACACGTTGTATGTAGCGCTCTCTTGTCTTCCCAGCCTTATATTTCAGCTGTATCTCGCTTAACATTCTACAAACTGCTCAGATTACCACCAACACATCAGGGGTCATTCCCCTCTGGGTCTTTCTATATTCTGCTCTTTCGTTACATTACCCCCCTCCCACCACCTCCCTTCACTTAGCTAGATAACTTGAGCTTAGCTTATGTTAGCTCTTTTAGGAAGCCTTCCTCAATGTCTAAACGCCATTGGGAGCTCTCCTATGTACTCCTGCACTGCTCTGCACTGATTCTTATCACAGCACATTTTACATTGCTCAGAAATTGCCTGTTTACTTGTCCTCTGCCTCTGATGAACTGGGAATGCCTTGAGGGCAGGAGCCTCTTGCTTACTGCTGTAGCCCAGTGCCTAGCATGCTGCCTGGCACACCGTGTGTACCAGATATGTATTTAATAAATGACTTACAGAGGGGAAGACGCCAAGGCATTTTCAGATAGAAAGGCCGGGATAAAGATTTCAGATAGGCCAAGATGTTGAATTAACAGACTCACGTTCAAAACCAACAAAGATACTAGAAGGTTTCTAGGGAAAGAAAACAGAGATGCACGTGATTTGGGAAGATATTTCAAGCTGACTCACCATAGGAGAAGGTGTCTGGCATGGGAACCCCATGTCCAGCCAGTTCTTGGAACGTCCAGAATTTGTTGATGCAATTTAAGATGCTCTGTGGGCGATTGACCAACCGGCAGCCCAGCTTCTCCAGGTGTCGCAGGACAGTGATGTCACTGTCTGACTGCACTGAGGGTGTGGGTACCCGCACAAGCACTACATCCGGGAAGGTGGTGAGGGCCTTCTGGTTTAACTGGAGGCCTGCAATTCAAGGACAACAGTGAGTGCTGTGCCTGCTATCATTTGTCCACCAGAAGAAATGGTTCCAACAGACTCTTCAAGACTGAACTAGCAGGAACAGAGCCTCAAAAAATGGCCCTCTGGACATCCTGGTGTACAAAGAAACTCTACAGGCAACCTTATATGCCAAACAAATGGGCAGAGCATGACCATGAGGAAACACAAAGGAATGAGCAGAAACAAAGCATACCAAGAATAATCTAGGTTAAAAGAATCCACAGGAGATATATAGTCACCTTCCTTCCCATAGGACAAATATGACTCAAAGTGTGGTGGCTTGGGAGGCTGAAGGCTTAATGAAAAGGAAATAGTTTAACCTACTTCAGGAATCCCTACCACTCTTTTATATCTGATTGGAATATTATATAGCCTTTTTTTTTTTTTTTAGACAGGGTCTTACTCTGTCACCCAAGCTGGAGTACAGTGGCATGATCTTGGTTCACTGCGACCTCTGCCTCCCAAGCTCAAGTAATCCCCCCACTTCCAACCCCCCGTAGCTGGAACTACAGGCATGCACTACCATGCCCGGCTAATTTTTGTGTTTTTCGTAGAGATGGGGTTTCGCCATCTTGCCCAGGCTGATCTCACGCTCCTGAGCGCAAGCAGTCCACTCGCCTCGGCCTTCCTGAGTGTTGGGATTACAGGCATGAGCCACTGCGCCCAGCTATGCAACCATTTAAATGATTTTATCAACATAATGCACAAATGTCAATGTTAAGTGAAAAAACAGGATACAAAATTATAAATAATGCATTATGATCTCAACTATATAAACAGATACAAGTTGGGAACAGCTAGAGGAAATACACCAACATTTTAACAGTAGGTAATGGAATTACAGGTAATTTCTTCTTTATATTTTATACTTATCTGTATTTTCCAAAATTTCTCCAAGTACTGATTACTTTATAACAAAGAAACTTTCTGAAAAATCCATCTACTAAACATCAGTTCAATTCAATATCAAAGAAAACTAGAATGCATCCAAAGACAACCGATCCACTTCGCAGACGTGATGCTATATTCCACTGCGTTAAATAGGAATATTAACTTGAAGTGAAGACTCAGAAGAACATGAGCACAGTCTTCAAGTTTCTGAAGGGCTTCCGTGCAGAAGAATTATTTGGCTTGTCTTCTATAACTCCAGGAGATAGAGATATCCATAAGAGCATTATTTTGTCTGTTCACTGATGGATCCTCAGCACCTAGAATAGTGCCTGCTGCATGGTAGGCACTCAGTGTTTGTTGAATTGAATAGAAGTTACAGGGAGATGGATCTGGGCTCAACAAAACGGATCCTTTTCCACTCCCTTAGGATGTAAGGGCCAAGGCTCATCACTCAAGGATGGTATAAGACAGCATGTAAGGGTAAGATGGGTTCACAGCAACTTGCTTGGTCCCTCCCAGTCCTGACATCCTATGGCTTGTATTACTCTAAGTCATTACCTAGGTCTCTATGGTGTACCTAGAATCTGGTGATGGAATGATGCAGACAGGATATGGAATGAGGAGGGCAATGAGAAGCTAGTTCAAGGAATTATACTTGGTCTGCTCTAATTAACCTTGAAGGAATCTCTAAAATGCTCTAAAGAATATATGATATTATTTTATTTTATTTTTTAGAGACACGATCTTGCTGTCACCCAGGATGGAGTACAGTGGTGTGATCACAGCTCACCACAACCCCTAACTCCTAGGGTCAAGCGATCCTCCCACCTCAGCCTTCCAAGTAGTTGTGACGACAAGTGTGCACCAGCATGCCTGACCAATTTTTTAAAAAATTTTGGGGAGATGCAGTCTTGTTATGTTGCCTAGGCTGGTCTCAAACTCCTGGTCTCAAGTGATCCTCCTGCCTTGGCCTCCCAAAGTACTGCGATTATAGGCATAAGCCACTGTGCCCAGGCAAAAAAAAACCTTTAAAACACAATTTACAGACACTTTATAGGCTTTAACCCAAAGCACCTTCTATTTCGTAAGTGATATACTGCATAACCACATAATTCTAGGGGGAAAAGGGTGCTAATGAAGTTACAATTTCTCCACCAGGTGATGAATAATATCAATACAAAAACTCTAAGCACAAAGATGAAAAACAAAACACCCACAAAACTATTCTATGGCTCTGAATTGTACCCTTTCCCCCATGCTAGGAGATATTTCACTGATTAAAAAGGGGAGGCGTAGGTACAATCATTACAATAAACTGTTTTTTGTACTTCCACTGATCGTGTGAATACAAGGAACTGGAACCTAATTCTCAGGAATGATTTATAAAGAGCATCCAAGTTATCTTCACTTTGCCGTCAGAAAACTGTATCACTTTTAGATGCTTTTACTGTTCTTTGAAAAATTCCATTGCCACTTACAGCCCTTGGGGGAAATAATATGAAAGGTAAAAGTAAATCATGTGTAGCAGCCTCAAAAGTGGTTGGAGAAAAAAGAAAAATATTCAAGTGGCTTAAGATAGTAAATACAGAACACCCAGGACAACATTACACAGTCAGATAATATATGTGAAAATGCTTTGACAACTATAAAATGCTATACATATGTAAGGCACTGGCATTATTACTACACAGACATTCTACTAAGCAAAGTAGGGACAATTTATGGAGATTTTTACCACCTCACAAGAAAAACAGCTTTACAACAGAAACATGACCTAGAGAAACAAGAAGCAGCAAAAACGTCTGGCTTTCAAATCCCAACATGAGACCACAGACAAACAAACTTCTAAATGGGAAGCAAAGAATTCAATCATTTCTGGAAATACCAACCACAAGTGGACAGAGACAACTCAGCCTCAACGAGCAGATTCACACAGACCTAGGAAGTCTTACCAGGACTTCATTTCTCTTCTCCAAAGGTAAATCTTTGGGCCTGGCTCATTCCAACTGAAGCCTTTAATAAATGAAGAATGGAATGGGTTAAAGTGTAGCCCAAAAGGCTCTACTAAGCAGTTAGACAGGTCTTGTGCATGCTGGCTGTCCAGCCCTGTGCAGAGAGGGACATGACAGGTTTAGGGACACAGTTGCAAAACTAATCATAATCTTTGCCCATTGACACAGCTCTTTTTTTTTTTTTTTTTTTGAGACGGAGTTTCACTCTTGTCGCCCAGGCTGGAGTGCAATGGCGTGTTCTCGGCTCTCAGGTTCAAGTGATTCTCCCACCTCAGACTCCCACGTAGCTGGGATTACAGGCGCCTGCCACCACACCTGGCTAAATTTTTTTGTATTTTTAGTAGAGACAGGGTTTCATCACGTTGGCCAGGCTGCTCTCCTGACCTTGTGATCCGCCTGCCTCGGCCTCCCAAAGTGCTGGGATTACAGGTATGAGCCACTGCGCCTGGCCCTAGCTCTGACATTCTTGCCATGGGCAACTTCACATGCCCCCTGCTCTTTGCCATTGTCACTGCCATCATATTTCTAGTAGTAGGAGACAAGCAGCAGCTGCTCATAGTGGTTTCAGTGGGAGCAACAGTTCTACACAGCCATGGCCAAGGACAATTTGGATTTAAGGCTGGCCCTTGGCAAAACTGTCTGTAAATTTTGAGACTTTAACCATGTAAGCAATCTCCCTCTCACCATTAACATCTCCGCTCAGGAAAGGACCTAATGAACCTAATACAGGATGGTGCTTAATCTATCACCTTTCCCAGGATCCTTAACATTTCCGCTGCAATCTACGGACCTCAAGTCAAGGGAATGAAGAGCTGATGCAGGATACCAGGAAGGACAGGGCTCTGCTTGGTTGGTCAACAGAAGGAAAGCCCTCAACACTCAGAGGCTCGTGCCCTCCAAGCAGAGACTTCATGTGATTGAATACCCTAGTGCTCTTAGGTATCACCTTAACCTGGGGAGAGGGAGAGGCAGCTGAGTTGTTTCTGGAATATTTTGGGGTCTCCCAGACTCATGGGTTGGGCTTGAGATTTATTATGTTTAGCTTCAAACCACTTAAAAAAAACTAAAACAACCACTCTATCCCCAAACAGGTCAATAAAATATTAGTGGAAAAAAGATCAGACCTCAAACAAGTTAGGACAGTGACCAACTGCCAACCCAGTTAAAATCAACTTTTTGAAACCAAAATAATATTTTCTCTATATTCTAAAAAAGAATAATCTACTTTTGTGGGTAATTGTCTTCTGATTTCCTTTTGAATTCTCTATTTATATTTGGAAATATTTTAATGTATTAAAAACAAGATAGAAAACCAGGATAACTTTTCCCAAAGAACAGAGTCTGTTTTTTCTAACCCATATATTGGGTTCAATTCAATTCTACATGACTAGGCTGGACACAGTGGCTCTCGCCTGTAATCCCAGCACTTTGGGAGGCCAAGGCGGGTGGATCACCTGAGGTCAGGTGTTTAAGACCAGCCTGGCCAACACGGTGAAACTCTGTCTCTACTAAAAATATAAAAATTAGCTGGGCGTGGTGGTGTGCATGCCTGTAATCCCAACTACTTGGGAGGCTGAGGCAGGAGAATCGCTTGAACCCGGGAGGCAGAGGTTGCAGTGAGCTGAGATCGCGTCATTGCACTCCAGCCTGGGCAACAAGAGCAAAACTCCGTCTCAAAAACACAAAAAATTTTTCATAACTAGACTTACGTATTTGTATGTGCAATAGTGAAGAAATGCACTTTATGATAAAGAGAAATAGCTTCAGCCATGAACAAATCTTTATTGGAAAGCAGAGTTCTAAAACTTAACCATTCTCAATGATCACACCAATAGAGGGAAACAGAGGCATGGATAATAAAAGGTGCTATAGTTCAGATTAGAATTCGGACAAGATTTCTATTGAGCATCTATTGTTTTAGGTTATTTGCTAAGAACTTTCACATATTATCTCGTTTAAATTAAAGGTGCCTTATAATACAGATCCTTGGAATAGATTTGACTATAAATGTCTTTGCATTTACACAAAGCCGATACATAAGTCATCACCCTCCAACCTGTGCACGCATGTCACTCACATATGTGAGCACACGTGTGCATCCTTGGATTCACTAAAGAAAGCTTCAATACTAAATGGATGTCTGGTACGCCAGAAAAAAACCTTCATGTACAAAACAAGCAGGAAACTGAAGCATGATAGCAACCGAAGACCCCACTTATGGTAGCTTTTAGAACCATTATATTTGAGCAGGATCATGTAACAGTGGCTGGCAGTGAAACTCTGAAAGTTACCAGAAAGTAATCAACTATATAAATAACATGAGTAGGCCAAGCACAGTGGCTCACACCTGTAATCCCAGCACTTTGGAAGGCAGAGGCAGATAGATCACCTGAGGTCAGAAAATCAAGACCAGCCTGGCCAACGTGGTGAAACCCTGTCTCTACTTAAAATACAAAAATTAGCTGGGGGTGGTGGCAGGTGCCTGTAATCCCAGCTACTCGGGAGGCAGAAGAATTGCTTGAACCCGGGAGGCAGAGGTTGTAGTGAGCCAAGAACACACCATTGCACTCCGGCCTGGGGGACAAGACTGAGACTTTGTTTCAATAAATAAATAAATAAGATAATCTACTTAGCACTTCAGATTATCTTGTGTTATGAGGAAGATGTGTCATCCAAACATGACTTGGTGCACCTCCATCAGTTTCTACCTTTCCCCTTATTTCTTCCTACCCCACCCACAGCATTTTTTTGTAAAACAGTTATTTTTATTCTTAACAAGTAGATGCCACACCCCTCCTCCTTCCATTTTAAAGTTCTTTGTGACAATGCCGAAAGAAATCTCACCTCCACCTCACTAAAATGCACAGACATTTATGTGGCCATTTTCTCTTTCCACTGTGATTTTGAGGTGATTTAATTCAATTCAACATTTACTGAACTGGTTGGTATGACTCAAACACACTATTAAGCAGGAATACAAAGTTGAGTTAGACAGTCTCTGCCTACCAGGAGATTATAGTCTCCTCACAGAGAGAGATAGAGACATAACTTAAATACTCATTTTTTTTTCACTCATGAAACACATTTATTGTTTCGCATATTCATTCAGTGCATATTTATTTAGCACCTACTTTGGGTCAAGCCCTGAGAAGCTCAATCAGACAAGTATTTAAGTGCAAGTAGTCTATTTGGATAGTAATTTCAGGAAACGTTGGGAGGGGCGTAGAGAAGGGAATGAGGCAAACAAAACATACTTTATCAAGTGAGTTACCTCCTCTCAGCAACCAGAGCTGAATCCTGCTGAGGAACTCTAGGAAATGGCTTAGTACATGCACTTCAGCTATTCCACCTGAGAGGCCAGGGAGTTGATGATTTCAAGTTTTTATTTTGAGACAGGGTCTTGCTCTGTCGCCCAGGCTGGAGTGCAATGGCATGATCTCAGCTCACTGCAACCCCTGCCTCGCGGGCTCCAGTGATTCTCCTGCCTCAGCTTCCTGAGTAGCTAGGACTACAGGCACAAGCCACCACGCCTGGCTAATTTTTGTATTTTTTGTAGAGACGGGTTTTCACCATATTGCCCAGGCTGGCGTCGAACTTCTGAGCTCAGGTGATCTGTCTGCCTCGGCCTCCCAAATTGCTGGGATTTCATAAACTCATAATGTCTACCTCTCAGGGTAGGAGCCACCAGGCCCAGCCAATTTCAAGTGGTTTACACATCAACTCAGTTTTTGGTTAAGGCTGCTCCAGGGGCATGGTGTTAATTTCCTGACCCTTCTGGCTTGCAATACATGTGTGGGCAACATGGGATCCTGTACCGGACAAAGCCCTCTGACAGGTACAGGTGCTGGTAGTCAGAAGCTGGGCCCTGGTGCAATCAAATGGTGAAAGCCAAAGGGACTGACAGGGAAGGAACAAGCACTGTCTTCTTAAGGGCTGGGCATGGGAGTTGAGAGGTGTGAGTAAAACAAACAACATCCCTGGAATTTAAGACAAACAACACACAGTTGTTATTAATGCTATCAATGTTCTGTGCAGAGCACCTGGGTCTCGTGGAGCCGCGGGAGAGAGAGGAGACTGTGACACAATGTGCTAAGTGCTCCAACAGACCTACATCAGGGTCCAGGGAGAGCAAAAGAGGAAGGAGCAGTTAGGATGATTATCTCTGCCTGGGGAAAGAGAAAAATCAAGGAAAGTTTCAGAAAGAAAATGTGTTTAGCTTAGACTCCTCGTGCCTCTAAGCGCTGAAGAAATGTTGAAAACTAATAAATTCATAATCTCTACCTCTCAAACAAATCAACAGTAAGACATTGCATCTTATAGGCACTGAGTTCAAGAATGTCTCAGGGCTAAAGTAACTCCTTGGAAAGGCCCTTCAAGAAGTTGAAACAACATGAGATGAAAGGTAATTTGGCAAAGTGGATACAGTATTGGCCTTCAAATCAGAGTCCTGATTTATTTAGCTGCTATCATTTAGCTTGGCAAGACACAAAAATCTCTTCGGTTCTGTCTCCTCTTCTATAAAACGGAAGGACCCCAGAACCTGGCAAAGCTTCCTCCCTCATCTCCCTTGCCACCTCACAACATGATCTTTCTTCAGCTAGGAAGACAAAGCTCAGCAAGTCCTTCTCCTCTGTTCATATCAGTCATCCAAGTCTCCGTCTCTGATGCCACATCATTTCCCTGGACTCTAGACCCCACATGGCTCTGACACCGCCTTTTCTTTCTTTTTTTTTTATTATACTTTAAGTTCTAGGGTACATGTGCACAACATGCAGGTTTGTTACATATGTATACATGTGCCATGTTGGTGTGCTGCACCCATCAACTTGTCAGCACCCATCAACTCGTCCTTTACATCAGGTATAACTCCCAATGCAATCTCTCCCCCCTCCCCACAATAGGCCCCGGTGTGTGACGTTCCCCTTCCCATGTCCAAGTGATCTCACTGATCAATTCCCACCTATGAGTGTGAACATGCGGTGTTTGGTTTTCTGTTCTTGTGATAGTTTGCTGAAAATGATGGTTTCCAGCTGCATCTATGTCCCTACAAAGGACACGAACTCATCCTTTATTATGGCTGCATAATAGTCTATGATGTATATGTGCCACATTTTCTTAGTCCAGTCTGTCACTGAGGGACATCTGGGTTGATTCCAAGTCTTTGCTATTGACACCGCCTTTTCTCATTCCACCCTCCACCTCTTCCCATCTCCACTCTGCCCTCTGAAACTCAATGGGCAGAAAATTCCCTTATCCTCAACCTTTTCCATGTGCTTTCCCTTCACCTTCCCTTCACCTTTTTCTGAGTCCAGCTTGCACCCTGTCTCTCACCAATGGCACTGCTTCCCCAACAGCCCTCTAAGTTGTGGCTGTTTTCTCCCCTCTTGCCACAGATTACTGGGCCTAGATATCCTCCTTGCTCCTGACTGCAATTACCAGATCATTCTGCCTTCTTTCCTCCCTAAAATATCCAGCCTGAATCTCATCAGGCCACACAACACATCACCCCTTCTTGTGCAAGTCGTCTACAGAGCCCAGGTCACTCCCTCTCTTCTTGAAGCTTTAGCTCCTTACTCCCACACTGTCAGAAATATTGGTGCTTTCCATGTCCCTATGAAGAATCCTTTCAATGCCAAGGACTCTCAATGTCTTGACCTCCTTTTCTCCAAAGACCTTCTCCAACATCCCACCTCAGCTCCTGGTTACGTTCTAGACTTTGTGCAAGAATCTTTATTCTAATCTCCAACTACTCCTCCTATCTTTCCAGCTTGCTTCCTCTAGTACTATACATTGACCCAGCTATGCATTGACCCCACAAGAAGCTACCATCCACAGGTACCACCATCTTTTTACTGTCCCTCCCTTCATATCTTCAACTTCCCTTCTTATCCTATTCAAACTCCATAGGCAAGCACCATGATCACTTCCTGCATATACCCTCAAATCCTTGCACCCACTTAGTGTTTAGGTAAACCACTACTCTGGTCAGACCGATCCAACCCTCTACTTCATGTCCGTCCTTTGTAATGAAACATACCTAGAGAAAATACACAAACCTGCTGACTTGTCTCAAGGGCACCCTTAATGTCTGGCAATCATTATACTTCCCTAGTCCCCTCACTCAACCTCAACACTATTTCACACTTTCTCTTCTTATCTTACACCTTTATTACTTTGTCCCATCTTCTCATTCTTCCTATCTCAATGTGAAAAATTGAAGCAATCAGAAAAGACCTTCTCTGTAAGTTCCCACTATCACATCTATCCACCCACCTGCACCTGTGACATACAGATTACCTTCTCGGTTCTTATAATGGCTGAACTGTCCTTACTCCTAGCTTAGACCAACCCCTCCAAATACGTAGTAGATCCCAGGCCTTCTCAGCTGCTTAAAGCACTGCTCCTGCCATTTGCCTGTCTCTCCTACATCACCAATTTCTCCCACTGTATTAGATCATTCACGACAGCACACAAACGTACCATTATGTATCCCTTCTTTATGAAAAGTCTCCCAGCTGGGCACGGTGGCTCATGCCTGTAATTCCAGCACTTTGGGAGACTGAGATGGGCAAATCAATTGAGTTCAGGAGTTCGAGACCAGCCTGGCTAGCATGGTAAAACCCCATCTCTACTAGAAATACAGAAATTAGCTGAGTGTGGTGGTGGGCGCCTGTAGTCCCAGCTACTCAGGAGGCTGAGGCAGGAGAATCACTTGAACCCAGGAGGCAGAGGTTGCAGTGAGCCGAGATTGCACCACTGCTCTCCAGCCTGGATGACTGAGCGAGACTCCATCTCAAAAAAAAAAAAAAAAAAGGAAAAGAAAATCCTCTCAATCCTGTCTCACTTTGGGCTCCCATCCTGTTTTTCACCTTCCCTTTACAACAAAACTCCTAGACTGGTTTAGATTCACTCTTTCCTACTACTTACCTGAAACTGCTCTTCCTGGGGCTGCCAATGCTACATGCACATGCTAAATCAATTCTCATTCCTCATCCGACTTCATCTACCAGCAACTTTTTTTTTTTTTGAGATGGAGTCTCGCTATGTCACCCAGGCGTGAGTGCAGTGGCATGATCTCTGCCCACTGCAACCTCTGCCTCCCAGGTTCTAGCGATTCTCCCACCTCAGCCTCCAGAGTTGCTGGGATTACAGGCGTGCACCACCACACCTGGCTAAATTTTTTTACTTTTAGTAGAGACAGGATTTCACCATATTGGCCAGGCTGGTCTTGAACTCCTGACCTCAAGGGATTCACCCACCTCGGCCTCCCAAAGTGCTGGGACTACAGGCAAGAGTCACTGTGCCTGGCTTACCAGCAACATTTGACATGATCTGATCACATCTTCCTTCTTGAACGACTTTCTCCACTTGGCTTACAGGACACCCACTCTCCTGGGTTTCATTTTTTTTTTTTTAACTCAGGATTCCTTGCTAGTTTCTCCTACTAAGCACTGGAGCTCAGTCTCTGAACCCTTCTCCATCTATAGTCACTCCCTTGATAGGTGTGTAAAGGTGCTCCTACTTTGATAGCTCCAGGCCAAGCCTTTCTCCTGAATCCCAATCTTTCCATAAATGGCTACCTGACATATCCCCTTGGATGTTTAATGTGCAACTCACACTGAGTTCTGATATTCATCACCTGCCCAAACTTATACCTGTCTTTCTTTCCATATCAGCAAATATCATATTTTATTCTTCCAGCTTCTCAGGCCAAAAATTTTGGAGTCCTCCTTGATTAGTCTTTCCTGAACACCCAACATCTGATCCAGTAGTAAAATCCTGATCACGTTGTCTTCAAAATATGCCCGAACCCAGTCACTTTTCACCTTCTCTCCTGAAATCATTTTAGCCCAATAATCTCTTCTCACCTGAAATGTAGCAATAACCTCCTAAGCAACCTCCCTACTTCTGCACTTGGTCCCTCTGGTCTATTCTCAACAGCATAGCCAGAATGACTCTGTAACCCATTAGGCAGATCATGTCACTTCTCCGATCAAAAGCTTTCAGTGGAGGCTGGGCACGGTAGCTCACGCCTGTAATCCCAGCACTTTCGGAGGCTGAGGCAGATGGATCACGAGGTCAGGAGTTCAAGACTAGCCTGGCCAAGATGGTGAAACCCCATCTCTACTAAAAATACAAAAATTAGCCGGTATGGCGGCATGTGCCTATAATCCCAGCTACTTGGGAGGCTGAGGCAGAGAACTGCTTGAACCCGGGAGGCGGAGGTTGCAGTGAGCCGAGATCATGCCACTGCACTCCAACCTGGGTGACAAAGCGAGACTCCGTCTAAAAAAAAAAAAAAAAAAAAAACCTTTCAGTTGGCCAGGCACAGTGGCTCATGCCTGTAATCCCAGCACTTTGGGAGGCCAAGATGGGTGAATCACTTGAGGCCAGCAGTTCGAGACCAGCCTGAACAACATGGCAAAACTCTGTCTTTACTAAAAATACAAAAATTAGCTGGGTGTGGTGGTGTGTGCCTGTAATCCAAGCTACTAGGGAGGCTGAGGCAGGAGAATGGCTTGAACCTAGGAGGCAGAGGTTGCAGTGAGCTGAGATCGCACCACTGTACTCCAGCCTGGACAACAGAGTGAGACTCCATCTCAAAAAAAAAAAAAAAAAAAATCCTTCAGTGGATGATTCCAGCTCATCCAGAGTAAAAGCAAAAGTCCCTCAGTGACCCACCAGGCCCTATGTATCTGCTTCCTCCCCACCCACCTCTCTGACTTCTCCTGATACTCACATCTTGGCTCACTCTGCTCTGCCACGCTGGCCTCCTTGCTATTCCCTGTTGCCTAAACTACTGTACTTCCAGATATCTAAACGGCTTGCGTCCTCGCCTCCTTCAGATCTCTACATGGATGTCATCTTCTGGGTGAGGACCACCCCAACCACCCTGTCTAAAATTGCAATCCCCTCTCTTACCTCCAGAAATGTTCTCTTTTCTTTGTTTCTCCTTAGCTCTTTTCACCAATATACTATACTTTGCATTTACCTTGTTTACATTCTATTTTCCCCATCTAGAATGTAATCTACTTGAGAGGCACAGATTTCTGCCTACTTTATTCTGGTGCCTAGAAACAGTACCTTATACACAGTAGGCCATCAACAGATATCTGTTGACAGGATTAAAAAAATGAATAAAATCATAATAATGAGCATGAAGCCTGCCTCTGTTCCCACTCTCCATTTTATCTCTACTGCCTAGCACAATGCCTGGCACAGTGGGCACTCAATAAATATTTGTTAAATGAAATAAATGAATGTATAGGATTGTTGAAAAGATTAAGACACATAAAATATACTAAAGTATTAATAACAGAGTTACAGGAATGAAGAATCAGTATTCCTGTCAGTTCCTCAACACAAAGTAATCTAAATTTATCACTTTCTCATAGTGGAATCTGGAGTTACATGTTTTCTTTTTTTTGAGACAGGGTCTCGCTCTATTGCCCAGGCTGGAGAGCAGTGGCACTATCACAGGATCCTCCTGCCTCAGCCTCCCAAGTAGCTGGGACTACAGGTGCACTCCACCATGCCTGGCTAATTTTTATTTTTTATTTTTTGAGATGGAGTTTCACTGTGTCACCCAGGCTGGAGGGCAGTGGCGTGATCTCCGTTCACTGCAACCTCCGCCTCCCGGGTTCAAGTGATTCTCCTGCCTCAGCCTCCTGAGTAGCTGAGTTTACAGGTGCACTCCACCATGCCTGGCTATTATTTATTTATTTATATGAGATGGAGTCTCACTGTGTTACCCAGGGTAGAGGGCAGTGGCGTAATCTCAGCTCCCTGCAACCTCCGCCTCCCAGGTTCAAGTGATTCTCCTGCCTCAGTCTCCTGAGTAGCTGGAATTACAGGTGCATGCCACCAAGCCTGGGTAATTTTTGTATTTTTTTTTAGTAGAGACAGGGTTTCACCCTGTTGGCCAGGCTGATCTCGAACTCCTGACCTCAAGTGATCTGCATGCCTTGGCCTCCCAAAGTGCTGGGATTACAGGCACCTGCCACCGCACCCCATCTAATTTTTTATTTTTATAGAGACATGGTCTCTCTAAAAAATTTTTCAGAATATGTTATAGGTTTGTGTTAAAACAATATAAACCCAATTATAATCCAAAAACAATTATAATCCAAATTATAATTGTTTCTCGGGACAATGGGTAAAGTGGCCAAGGAAGTAGCTGGAGTGAGATGAGGCCAGCACTGACGTATGTAGATTCAGTGTCCTCCCTGCTAGTGAGGGGAGTGGCAAGGAGGTGTGGATGGGTGGAGATGACACAAACATCTCTGAGTGATGGCTGTACTCCCTTCCACCAAGCAGGCCCAACAAATTTGGTGGAAGTGTTCTGGTAGCAGCAGCAGGTGGTTCAGAAATCTAGGAGTAGGGGCCAGGTTCGGTGGCTCACACCTGTAATCCCAGCACTTTGGGAGGCCAAGGGGGCATATCACCTGAGGTCAGGAGTTCGAGACCAGCCTGGCCAACATGGTGAAACCCCATCTCTTCTAAAAATACAAAACATTAGCCCGGTATGGTGGCACGTGCCTGTAATCCCACCTACTTGGGAGGCTGAGGCAGGAGAACTGCATGAACCTGGGAGGCGGAGGTTGCAGTGAGCTGAGATCGCGCCACTGTACTCCAGCCTGGGCAAGAGTGAGACTCCGTCTCAAAAAAAAAAAAAA
>NC_045434.1:179994317-180220067 GCF_002776525.5 Piliocolobus tephrosceles
CTGGGCAAGAGTGAGACTCCGTCTCAAAAAAAAAAAAAAAAAAAAAAGAAGAAGAAGAAGAAGAAGAAAAGGAAAGGAAATCTAGGAGCAGGGCTTCGAGATCCATGAAGGATCTCATCTACTGGTTCTAAAACTCTTCCTAACATAGTTCATGGGGTGTAAAAACTCCTGTTAGAAACATAAACTAAACATCCATCCCACTCTCAGCCCTTGCGGTGAGCCTACAGACATAAATGTGGACCCAAGGGGTAAAGCACATCCATGCAGCACTCACGTCTATTTGGAAATATATGGTAGGTGCTTGTACTCATTCCCTGACCGTTCCTTCCACGAGTGTGGTACAGTGGTATCATGTGCATTATAAGATGTCGGGCACAAGCCTTTAGCAGGAACTGAAGTTAAAGATCAAGTTTTCTGCACGAAAGTTAGCATGGTACTCTTTCCTGCCAGTGTCTTCTTGCACAGTGATGGGAGTCCATCCTTTCTCTGTGAGCCTTTGGTTGCCTTTTAGTGATCTAAGGTAAGACTATTTCCTTATATAAATGTAGTCAGAATCCACCCATTCCCAACTCTTTTAAATCTGACTCACCTGATTACTACAAAGACCCAAGTAAAAGGATCCAAGAACACCTGATTTAAAGAATCTGACCTAGAATTTGCCATTTAGCTACCAACGTTTTAGCTCTGAATGTAAGGGAAGGAATGCTGAATCATCCTGCTCCTAAGAGACAAACAGTAACACAACCTCATTTCCAGGTCAGACTCGTTTTATGTCTTGGTGGGTATCTGTCCCTGAGTTTGTTACTATACTTGTTTCTTGAGCCAATTAATCATACAGAGCTGTGGGTGGACAAATAACTTAATTCTTCCTAGTGAATCTGTCCTCATTTACACATCTCCTCATGATCTCCCCCACACAGAAGCTCCTTAGCTCATTGCAGTAAGTCTCACATACTTCAAATTAGCTTTTAAGACACTTCATTCAGTCATCCAACAAACATTAACTGAAGGCCTACTATGTACCAGTTACGAAGCACACATTTGAGGAATCCTGGTTCTTCAGAGGGAGGGGGAATATAAATTGTATAAATAGACAAATTATAGCAAAATATGATGAGTGCTATTTTAAAAGGTATGGACAAAGCTATTTGGCAGCAGATGGAAGAGAGGGACTACTTGGGGACAGAGAAAGGAGCTCAAGCAAGCCTTTTTAGAGACAAGTGACTTGTGCTGGATTTGAAGGATGAATAAAGGTGAACCATGTGGGAGGGAACAGTGGGCATCCGAGGCAGAGGGAATTTTAGTGCAAGGTCTGGAGTCACAGACAGGCATGGTGAAATCAGTGTAGACCAATGCAAAGGATAGAGTGGAAGAGAGGAGACAGTGTTTAGACCAGAATTACTGAGTATTGGTCCTGACTCCCAGCTGGTGCTATATTCCCATATATCCTTATTGGCATTTAGAAGAGCTAATAGGTAAAAAGAAGCTACACCTATGCCCGGCACAGAATAAACACTATATATATATAGAGAGAGAGAGTTATGACCATTATTATTAATCTGTGCATTCTGGTGTCACGTTCATCACTTTATCCCTAGGGTTGAGGATATTTAGTACATATTTGTTAAATGAATGAAGAACTTGCTGTTTCTAAAAATGGACATGATTTTCATATAATGCTACACCCAGCAAAGAGTGAAGGAAGGCTGTTTTCTACAGGATTGCTTCAGTCACCTAAAGATCATTTTCCTCTCCCCACTGTCTCCCCACTCAGATTACTAGATTAAAAATAAAAATCATGAAAACTTATAATCTCTTGTCTGAATCCTATTTCCAGATATAACCTGAAACTCTAAGCCCTGGATTTGGGCTCCCACTAGCCTCCAGGGAGAAAAGCTCAGGAATGAATTTAAGCAATTGGCTGAGGCACCGCCCATACCTGCCCCAATCGACTCCATCACCATATTCCTAAATTAACATAAAGAAGCAATGAAAAGGAGTGAAAGCACAAAGGCTTTCTAAAGGTGATACCTGAACTTCCTAAATTATAAAATTACGTTCCAAAGTCACTGTCTAGCCTCAACATAACTCAATTCACTTCAATTCCACATCTTCTGAGAAAGGTACTATAGGCTACAGACATCCTAAAGGAAGCTTATTCCATATCACTGGGCTAGAAATTAGAAGACCAAATTTTTTAACTTTAGGTTTGCTGTTAACCAGCTGGATGGCATTGAGGAAGTCACTTCACCTCTTGGAGCTTCAGGTTCTTTGTAAAATGAAGGAATTAGAATGGATGATCTGAAAATCCTTTCCAGCTCTCACATTCTATAATTCTCAAACAGTAAATAGTATCAATATCATCATAACTACATATTTCTGTATTTCAACGCAAGTTGAATTCTGGAATTTTTTTCGAGAAATACTTTGGCTCAGCAAATTGCCAAGGGTTTTCTATAGTTTGACTACAGAAGAAACTGAGAACCAGAGATCATATCCTGATTCATCAAAAAAATATGTATTGAGAGCCTACCATGTGCAAGGCACTATTCTAGCCACCATTATAGCGCTGAACAAAGCCAACAAGGTCATTCTCATGGGACTCACTTGTGCTTTAATTAATCTGCTTCCATAACAAATCTTTGGACAGCTTTGGACAGCAGAATTGGTGATCTAATAGTTTTGTTCTACGTTTTGTGATGTGTGTGGGCTACCTTGGAATTAACAAAAACTAAAACTGCATCAAAAAAGAACTGTCTTCAATTTCTCCATCGACCAGGCAAATAGCTGTGTAGATTTTCCTGTAGTTAAAAAGAATGGGCTGGGCACAGTGGCTCACGCCTGTAATCCCAGCACTTTGGGAGGTCAAGGCAGGTGGATCACCTCAGGTCAGGAGTTTGAGACCAGCCTGACCAACATGGTGAAACCCTGTCTGTACTTAAAAAAAAAAAAAAAAAAAAAAAAAAAAAAAATGACGAGGTGGCGCATGCCTGTAATCCCAGCTACTCAGGAGGCTGAGACAGGAGAATCACTTGAACCCGGGAGGCAGAGGCTGCAGTGAGCCAAGATGGCGCCATTGCACGCCAGCCTGAGCAAGAGAAAAAAAAAATGAATGAACTCCTGGTTTGTGAATAGATTAAGGTATTTTCACATACGAATTCCATTAATATTTAAGACACTAAACAAAAGGGTTTGAATGTTTCCTGTGGCACTAGCATTTAATTTTATCTTTTTCTAGGGCTGATTCTTTAAAATGCGGTTTTAGATACAGAGCATTTTCTTGCTGTTACAGAATTTGTGACGGTTCTACAACCTGAAGGTGATGTGGAATTTGGCTACTGTATCTCAAAAAAGAGACATCTTTACAAGCTGTAAAATAAATAAGCAAAAAGTTCATCCTGGGTAGAAAGATGAACATGTTAGTTAATCTAGGTCGGTGAAATACAACAGATTATATAATTTAAATATGATACTGAAACACATAAATTTAAAGTGAGAGGAACCTTAACCTTTAGTTTCTATAAATGAGAATCCTGAGATTCAAAGACATAAAGTGGCTTGCCCAAAGCAAAGCCAAGATACTTGTTAACTGCAAAGCTGTAATAGGAATCCACGTCTGCAGATTCCCTGTTCTGAATTCTACTTCTACATTAACTGTGAGAGTTTTAATAAATCAAGGAGAGAGGGTACCGGTTGCAGCTGAAAGACACTGTTGTAGATTAAATGTAAAGTACCTAATGTTTATGGTATATTTCTCCAACAGGATATACAATCTGATATTAAGTATGAGGGGACTTCAATAAACTTACGGATGAAAAAATATATAACAGCTATATTCCACTCAGAAACAGGTCATATTCAAAATCTCACTTGGAAGTAGTCTTTCCGAATTCGAAATTCTTTCCCCTGCCAAAGCAAAGTAGCAAATTACGAGCTTATTTAACCAGAAATAATTGTTGAAATAATGCGAACAGCAATCGTTTCTCGGCCTTTTGGCTAAGATCAAGTGAAATAATGCGAACAATAACCCAAGGTGCACCCTGAACTGGGCGCAAATCCTTTTGAGTCCTGGACTCCCTGAAATGGTTAGATGCCTCCAATGGAGCCCCAGAGACACTCAAACAGCAAGCCAGAGGGAGTTTTCTGCGTCAGGGATTCCTAAATCAGAGAGGCCTGTATTAAGGATATATGAAAAAATAATTAACCTTTTGAGGTCAAACCCACAGATGACAACCATGTCTTACCCACAAAAGTCTCCTGAACACAGCAGTGGAGTGATCAGTGAGGCCAGAACTGTCTGAACCTGAAATCCCGACTCTTCTGGAATCAGAATTCAACGCTGCTAGGGAGAAGGATGAGTTAAATCCTTCAAAGGTCTACACTCCCACTTTACACTCGAGAAGTGACTCCAAATCTTTCTCAGATTTCCCCCATATGTGGCTTTCTAGTTTGGAAATAATATTCTATGTGGTGCACATTACTGCTGCTCACACACTCCTAAAAAACTTTTTTATAACAGTCATCTTAATCGTAATTTTGTAAATCTGTTGTGGGTTTCTAGAAACCTCAGAGTCTGAACTGTCAAGGTATTGATGCGAGCAGGATTTGCAAATTTGGGGTTTAACAGCCTGATTTTCCTCGGACACCCGGGCGGTTTCAGGTGAATTTGGGTTTCTCACAAAATGAAGTCCTCTAAGTAAATTAAATCGCGTTCTCGAATCCTGGCCTCGGGGCAGGTGGTGGTGGTTAATGAAGCTATGAAGGTTAGCGGCTTTCTCCAACCCCAAGAGGTCTCGCAGCGGGAGTGCGGCTGGTGTGCCGGCCTGAAGGAGACTCCGGGGCGGGAGGCCTGGCGAGCTCGCCCACCCGGCCGGCTCTCATGGACCCCGGCGCGCCTCCCTTGCCCTCCCGGGGCCCGCCTCGCTCACCGAGGTGGCCGCCGACGATGGTGACGGCGATCTGGTCCATGAGCACCGCCCGGAAGCGCACGTCCTGCTCGGAGCAGCGCTGCCGGAGGGCGCGCAGGATCTGCACCTGCGGGTAGTCCTCGCGGATGCGCCGGTCCGTCAGGAACCAGAGCTGGGAGCACATGGCGGCCAGGGCGGTGCGCCCCGCGCGGCGCGGACCCCTCGGCGCCCCGGGCCGCTCGCTCAGCAGGGCGAGCGGAGGGGCGGCCGGCGTCCGGGGCGAGCGCGCCGCGGCTCAGCTCCCGCGGGTGCGCCAGGCGCCTCTGCAGCCCTGACCCAGCGAATCCGCCCGGCCACTCAGCGCCGCCGCCGGCCCCGCCAGCCAATCAGCGCGCAGCGGCGGGCGCTGGCGGCTGCAGAGGCGGCCCTGGCGGGCGGCGCTGGGAAAGGACAGCGGGTCGGGGTCCTGCGGCGGTGGGGGAAAGGACCTGGGCTTCCGGGGTTCCGGGGACCGAGCCGCCGGCGGGCGCAGGCGAGGCGGAGGAGGGCAGCCCCGGCAGGCCCCGGACCCCCGGTGGGCGTGGCGCTGCGGGCTAGGGTGGGACAGCAGGAGCGGGAGGGGCCGGGGCGGCGGCCCAGTGCGGCTCGGAGGGTTTCCTAGCTGACCGGCCAGCGATGCGCAGTGGGCGGCGGATGCGTCTCTATGGCGATCCCGAGCGCTCGGGGGCTGGTTACACAGGCGGACGCCTGCTGAGCCCCAGACAGGGAGGGCCTTGGGGACGTCCCAAAGGAGATTCTGGGGCCTGGGGAAGGTCACACGACTAGGTCCCCAATTGGACCCTAAAGCCATGGAAGAAGAGGGATTTCTCTGCCGAAATCCTAGCCTGTAAGCCCCACAGGGGCGGGGGAGAATGTAGGAGAGGGGGAAGTTGAGTCTTACCCACCTCCCATTCAGATAATTTGAAGGTGCATTTCTTGGGGTCTCAGATTTTCTTACACTGGACACCCACTCCTAGGTTGCAGCAGGTCTGAGCCTTCATAGCCTCGAAGTCATAAAAAACTGACCTAGCATCCTTTTCAGTTAGAAGGACCACTGGCTGGTCTTCCTTCACCGGTCCGGCTCTCCCCAGGCCATACAACTGAGTCATCTTTAAACACTGTCCTTGGTCCTGGCCAATTGCAAACTCTGCCTGCAGACAATAGTGTTTGAAGCCAGATTTTCCTGTCTAAATAACTGCAGGATTGAAGTTAGCCATATTTGGAGACTGCATTTGCTCTTCCAGTTCATTAAAATATGTCTTTTTTGGCTTAGGGAAGCAAGAGTAGTTTCAAGGTAGACCCAGCAATGGCAACTTAGAAATGGGGTAAGTTTAGTCTCAGGGAAGACAGGCTTCACTGTAAATATTGTACAGGTGTGTGCATTTACTCACTAAGATGAGCCTGTAGGAAAGTTCTGTATACTGGAATTTCAAAAATAAATTTTCAAGCAATCTTAAGTAAACCTTTTGATGTTGCAAAATATCTCCTCCCCCCTCCTAGGAATGTATTTTCTTAAAGTAACGGTAGTGCCCTATGGATTAGTAACTTTCAAAACTATCTTATGGCAAAAGGCAAAATTACAAATTTAGTTATAGATTGAATTGGCTTTTGAGATTCATGAATTAAGGTAGCCTCCATTCCACAAAACAGGATGAGAGCTTCCTCTGGGCAATGGGGGAAGAATGGGTTTTAAAAGAGGGGAACAAGGAAACAGAACAATGGAAGAAGAGCTGATTGCTTAACATCAGGCTACTTTGGGTTACTTTTTTGGTAAGGGTTAAAGCAGAGGGGACTTCCTTATTCTGACTCAAGTAAACTGAAATCTCCTGTTTTCAGGAAAAACTGGTCTGTTGTGGGATGTATGTCAAGTTTGATTATGTGGCATTTAGCAGGAGGGACTCGATTTGGTTTGTTCTGGTCTGTTGTGGCCTAGTGCAAAAGCTCAGTCCAAAACAATGGCCCTCCCATAATTTTTGTTTAACACTTCCTAAGCTTGGGCACTAGAACCTCTGTGTTCTACATTGGCCTTTTCCTTGATATTTCATGTTATATATTTTTTGACCCTGGCTTCTACAGTATCACCCATAGAATGTGATGCTTCCTTTAAGGCTTCTATAGTATCGCTCATAGGATGTCTATAAGATGATCAGAACCTTGATTTTCTGGGATGGTAATTTACTAAAAGATATGAGTCAGTGAATTCAAAAGTTACTTATAACCCATTTTCAAAGCTATCCACACTAGACTAGAATGTTTAACTGCAAATGGCTATCAAGGTCCATAAAAGCCAGGCTTGAGGAGAGCAGAATCTGAGGATGGGATCCAGATGTTGTAATCACTTTCTCTGAACTCCTTCACCAGGAGCTCACTACCACCTCTGTGATCTCCCCTTCTCCAGATGGGACACAAAGACCTGGAACAATAGCATATCCAGTTAGGAAATGACTACACATGTAGGTGCAATGTTCTCTTATGTCACTGGAATTCCTCAAGCACAGAGGCAGCTTTTCCAGGTACAGATCTGCTTTCTAAGATGTATTACTTTATGGAATATTTCTCCATAGGTGACTCTCAAATTCAAATTTAACCTTGATGTTCCCTGAGCTTTAGGATTTAAAAGGATGCTGTTCTGCCATCACCTCAATGTCACTAGGCTAAACTCATTATTTTCCCCTCCACTCCAGGCTCAACTGTCTTAAACAAAAAGGAAAATGAATTATCTCATATAACAAGAAACCTGGAGGTAGGTAGGTTAGGATTCCTTTTTTTTTTTTTTTTTTTTTTTTGGAGACGGAGTCTCACTCTGTTGTTCAGACTGGAGTGCAGTGGTGCAGTCTTGGCTCACTGCAACCTCCACCTCGCAAATTCAATTGACTCTCTTGCCTCAGCCTCCCAAGTAGCTGGGATTACAGGAATGTGCCATCATACCCTGCTAATTTTTTTATTTTTAGTAGAGGCGGGGTTTCGCCATGTTGGCCAGGCTGGTCTCTAACTCCTGACCTCAAGTGATCTGCCCGCCTCATCATCGGTGACCCAGGCTCTTTCCATATTCACTCTGACAGCCTCGGGCTAGTGCCCCTCATCGCTACCAAATGGCTGCCACAATTCCGGCTGGTGTACACATACACACAATGTCCAGCAGAAGCAGAGAGACTGTTTCTTCCTGTGTGTCTCTTTTTCTAATCTTGCAAGGAAAACTTTTCTCAGAAGCCCTCAAGCCAACTTTCCAGTTTCATATGCCCACGTCTAAGCCAGTTACCAGCAAAGAAAAGGAAACTCATGAATGGCTTAGTTTCATTATGGTTCATTCCTTGGGGCTGGGAGTTAGACTCCCTTCCTCCAAGCATATGGCCATGTAGAGGTGGATGGAACTGGGGAAAAACTGGGGGTATATTAGGAGGATCGAAAGGAGAATAGATGGCTGGGCACAGTGGCTCACGCCTCTAATACCAGCACTTTGGAAGGTTGAGGTGGGCGGATCACTTTAGGTCAGGAGTTAGAGACCAGCCTGGCCAACATGGAGAAACCCTGTCTCTATTAAAAATGCAAAAAACTAGCCGAGCATGGTGGCGTGTGCCTGTGATTCCAGCTACTTGGGAGGCTGAGGCAGGAGAATCACTTGAACCCAGGAGGCAGAGGTTGCAGTGAGCCGAGATTGCACCACTGCACTCCAGCCTAGGCAACAGAGCAAGACACTGTCTCAAAATTTAAAAAAAAAAAATTTAAAAAAAAAAGGGGCCGGGCATGGTGCCTCACGCCTGTAATCCCAGCACTTTGGGAGGCCGAGGTGAGTGGATCACGAGGTCAGGAGATCGAGACCATCCTGGCTAACATGGTGAAAACCCATCTCTGCTAAAAATACAAAAACAAAAAAACATTAGCTGGGCATGGTGGCGAGCACCTGTAGTCCCAGCTACTCGGGAGGCTGAGGCAGCAGAATGGCGTGAACCTGGAAGGCAGAACTTGCAGTGAGCTGAGATCGCACCACTGCACTCTAGCCTGGGCAACAGACTATCTCAAAAAAAAAAAAAAAAAAAAAAGATGTTGGGAGGATAAACAATGGTGCTTCGTATAGATGACAATATGGTAAATGTATCAGTCAGGATAAGCTCGGTTAGGCTGTGGTGACAAGTGATCCCAAGAGGGCTTATAGCAATGAAGTCTTTATATATGTATGTGTGTGTGTGTGTGTATATATATATATATATATATCAATGAAGTCTTATCTCTGAAATGTACTCATACATGGTAGGACAGTATGGCTATCCTCTAGGTTGTTTTTGTGCCAGGACCCAGGCTGATAGAGCAGTCTTTAGTATTTTTTTTCAGAGAGAGGATCTTGCTCTGTTGCCCATGCTGAAGTACAATGGTATAATCAGAGCTCACTGCAGCCTCAAACTCCTGGACTCAAGCAATCCTCCCACCTCAGCCTCCTGAGAGGGTAGGACTACAGATGTGCACCACCATACCCAGCTAATATTTTGCTTTTTTTTGTAGAGACGGGGGGTCTCACTGTGTTGCCCAAGCTGATCTTGAACTCCTGGGCTCAAGTGATCCGCCTACTCAGCCTCCCAAAGTGTTAGGATTACAGGCATGAGCCACTGCACCCAGCCCAGAACAGTCTTTATCTGGAACATGTTGGTCTCTCATGAAAGAAGGAAAGTGATTATGATGAACCACACACTGGCTCTTAATACTTGTGTCTGGCACTTACACATGGTCAGGTCACATTTTCTTGACCAGATCAAGTTCACCTGGCCACACCAAGTTTACCTGGCCACACCTGATGTCAATGAAGTAAGGGAAATATAATCCTTCCCTGGAAAAGGCAGCAAAAATTTGTGAACAATTGTGACCAACTATACAGTCTGCTACAATCGAACACCAGAAATAGCCAAATCCTGCTCTGCTAATCATCCCTCTTCTCCTTGGGGTTCCCAAGGGAACTATATCCAAGAAAAATTAGAGTGGAAACCAAAGGATCATTTTATTCATAGCTGAGCTAGCACCCAACAACCTCTAAAGCAGAGCTCTGCAAAAAGATGGAGTCGAATCACATGGCTTAGGTTTAAGGCTAAAGCGATGCTTCCTAATTCCCTGCCCCACCCTCCCCGCACTGTAAGTTTTGGGACCAGTATGCTTAGGCATGCCTACAGAAAGAGAGGGGAAGATGATCAGGTCTGCAAAGCAGACCAGCTTTACTCATCCAAGTGTGTGCTCAATGAAGACTGGTCTGGGCCTACTCAGAAGGAAATGAGGGCCAGGCACAGTGGCTCATGCCTGTAATCCCAGCACTTCGGGAGGCTGAGGCGGGTGGATCACCTGAGGTTAGGAGTTCGAGACCAGCCTGGCCAACATGGCGAAAACCCATCTCTACTAAAAATAAAGAAAATTAGCCAGGCATGGTGGCGGGTGCCTGTATATTTCTAGCTACTCGGGAGGCTGAGGTAGGAGAATTGCTTGAACCCAGGAGGCGGAGGTTGCAGTGAGCCGAGATCACGCCATTGCACTTCAGCCTGGGCAACAGAGGGAGACTCTGTTGAAGAAGAAGAAGGAGGAGGAGGAGGAGAAGAGAAGGAGAAGGGGGGGAGGGGGAGGGAATGGGGAATGATCCTTTAGCACAAAGTGGCCCCAACCACTGGTGTGAAAGTGGCCCCAACCACTGGTGTGGACTAATTAATATCCTGGTTTGATATTGTGATATAATAAGGGATATATATTTTGGTCTCTGTCCCCAGCTCCTGACTACGTCTCCTAAAATCCTTGTAATTTCCTAAGTGATAGGAGCTATAGGAGCATCTTTTCCTGAAATACTGGGTTTAGTCCCTGGCTCCTGAAACAGCTGCAGAATGATAAAGTTGTTTTATTCCTAACAGGCCCCCCTCAACCATACCTGAGTTTATGTTAATAAGGTGACTTTTGGAAATCTCCCAAAGATGAGGAGCTGGTTACCAGAGGAACAACCATGTGATTACAGAATTGGAACTTTCAACCCCACCCACTCACCCACCCCAGCCTCTAGAGAGAGGAAAGGGGTTGAAGGTAATTTGGTCACCAATGGCCAATGATGTAATCAATCATTCCTACTTAATGAAGCCTCCGTAAAAACCCTAAAGGACAGGCCAGGCGCAGTGGCTCACGCCTGTAATCCTAACACTTTGAGAGACTGAGGCGGACGGATTGCCTGAGTTCCGGAGTTTGAGACCAGTCTGGGCAACATCGTGAAACCTTGTTTCTACTAAAATACAAAAAATCAGCCGGGCATGGCGGCGTGCATCTGTACATCTGTAGTCCCAGCTACTCAGGAGGCTGAGGCGGGAGAATTGCTTAAACTCAGGAGGCAGAGGTTGCAGTGAGCCGAGATGACGCCACCGCACTCTGGCCTGGGTGACAGAGTGAGACTCCATCTCCAAAAAAACAAAACACTCTAAAGGACAAGTTCCAAGGGCTTCTGGGTTGGTGGCTACATCAAGTTGCTGGGAGGTGGTGCATCTGGAGAGGGCATGGAAGTTCCATGTTCCTCACCCCACGCTTTGCCTATGCATCTCTTCCAAGGCTCTTCCTAAATGGTATCCTTTATGATAAACCAGAAAACGTAAGTGAAATATTTCCCTGACTTCTGTGAGCCATTCTAGCAAATTTTTAAAAAATTTATAGACAGGGGCCGGGTGTGGTGGCTCAAGCCTGTAATCCCAGCACTTTGGGAGGCCGAGACAGGTGGATCATGAGGTCAGGAGATCGAGACCATCCTGGCTAACAGGGTGAAACCCCATCTCTACTAAAAAATACAAAAAAAAAAACTAGCCAGGCGAGGTGGCGGGCGCCTGTAATCCCAGCTACTCGGGAGGCTGAGGCAGGAGAATGGCGTGAACCTGGGAGGCGGAGTTTGCAGTGAGCTGAGATCCGGCCACTGCGCTCCAGCCTGGGCAACAGAGCGAGACTCTGTCTCAAAAAAAAAAAAAAAAAAAAAAAAAAATTTATAGACAGGGTCTAGCTCTGTCACCAAGGCTGGAGTGCAGTGGCACAATCACAGCTCACTGCAGACTCAACCTCCTGGGCTCAAGTGATCCTCCTGTCTCAGCCTCCCAAGTATCTGGAAATATAGGCACATGCCACCATGCCCAGCTAATTTTTTTAAATACTCTTTTTGTATAGACGAGGTCTTGCCATATTGCCCTGGCTGGCCTCAAACTCTGGCTTCAAGCAGTCCTTCTACCTCAGCCTCCCAAGGCACTAGGATTACAGGTGTAAGCCACTACACCTGGCCATTCTAGCAAACTATTGAACCCAAGGAGGGGGGTTGTAGGAAGCCCCAATTTATAACTAGTTAGTCAGAAGCACAGGAGGCCCAGACTTGTGACTGGCATTTGAAGTGAGGGCAGTCTTATGGGACCAAGCTCTTAACTTGTAGCATCTGATGCTAGCACCAGTAGATAGTGTCAGAATTGAATTGAGTTGAATTACAGGACACCCAATTGGTGCATGAAGAGAATTGGAGAATTGCTGGGCACAGTGACTCATGCCTGTAATCCCAGCACTTTGGGAGGCTGAGGTGGGTGGATCATCTGAAGTCAGGAGTTTGAGACCAGCCTGGCCAACATGGAGAAACCCCGTCTCTACTAAAAATACAAAAGTTAGCCGGCCGTAGTGGTGGGCACCTGTAGTCCCAGCTACTCGGGAGGCTAAGGTGGGAGAATCGCTTGAACCCAGGAGGCAGAGGTTGCAGTGAGCCAAGATTGCGCCACTGCATTCCAGCCTGGGTGACGGAGTGAGACTCCATCTCAAAAAAAAAAAAAAAAACAAAATCAGCCAGGCACAGTGGCTCACACCTGTAATCCCAACACTTTGAGAGGCCAAGGCAGGCAGATCACGAGGTCAAGAGATCAAGACAATCCTGGCCAACATGGTGAAAAATTAACTGGATGTGGTGGTGCACACCTATAGTCCCAGCTACTCCGTAGGCTGAGGTAGGAGAATCGCTTGAACCCAGGAGGCGGAGGTTGCAGTGAGCCAAAATTGCACGACTGGACTCCAGCCTGGCGACAGAGCAAGACTCCATCTCAAAAAAAAAAAAAAAATAATAATAATAATAATAATAAATCTTTTCCTTTTGCCTGGGCTTTGACCAATCAGGTTAATATCTCCTTCTTCCTTGTGAACATAGCCATAAGAGAACAGGGGAGAGGAGATAATTCCTGTGTTCCCACATTTTGTTCTCTCTTACTCCATTGGGAAGATGGGTGGAAAATTCTCCTACCAAACAGAATATGTGCATTGTCTAATTACCTCCCCATCTAGACTAAACCTCTCAAGATCGGGGCCAATGCATCATGCATACTGTTTCTATGTGTGGTAGGCACTTAGTTTCTGTTGATAACAATTGTGGTTGTCATTTAAGAAACATCACTGCAAGTTCAGTTTACAAAACTGTGGCCAATACAGATATAGCAGGCTTTTGTAACCTGAGGTTTTGGGGGCTTTATTTCTTATCTTTCTTTCAACCTTCACTATATATTGGCATAGAAGGGTATTGAGATATGGGTCTGGACAGTAGAAGGAGTGTCTTTTATAAACATTACATATATCCCCAAGAAGATGGGTCTGCCAAGTAGACAGAAGATCAAAATTCAAGTTACCTCAATGAATTAGAGAAATGACCATCAATAGCAGGTTAAAATGCACTAGAGTATTTGGATTGTTTCTAACACAAAGGATAAATGCTTGAGGGGATGGATACCCCATTCTCCATGATGTGATTATTTCACATTGCATGCCTGTATCAAAACATGTACCCCACAAATATATACTCCTACTATGTACCCCCCAAAATAAAAAATTTTAAAACTTACATAAAATGCACTAGGATAAATGGACAAATGGTATAATGAAGGAGTGAAAACAAAAAAAATCACATGGCTGGGTGCAGTGGCTCACGCCTGTAATCCCTGCACTTTGAGAGGCCGAGGCTGGTAGATCACCTGAGGTCAGGAGTTCCAAGACCAGCCTGGCCAACATGATGAAAACCCATCTCTACTAAAAATAAAAAAAAAATTAGCTGGGTGTGGTGGTGTGCACCTGTAATTGCAGCTACACGGGAAGCTGAGGCAGGACAGTTGTTTGAACCTGGGAGGTGGAGGTTGTAGTGAGCTGAGATTGTGCCACTGCACTCCATCCTGGGCAACAAGAGCAAAATTCCATTTCAATCAATCAACCAATCCAATCAATACACACACAATAGAATTCAAGGGAAAAACTGGCCACATAGAAATGTGGCCAAGAAGGGCCTGATAGATGTGGCAAACCAGTAATGGAATGCATAGAAAAATTGGGGGCTATATTAACAGAAGCCTGGGAAGCCAAATTCATCTTCGTATCTCTGAGACTTAGCACAGTGTGTGGCACACAGAGGATATTGATACACATTTATTGGAAAAAAAAAAGTGTGACCTTGACTTTGGTCACATCATCTTTGCTGTTCCCTGCCTCTGAAAAGTCTTCACATAACCAATTCCTGTCCACTCTTCAAGACCCAGCTTAAACACAACTTGTTCCCTGTTGCCTTCCCTAAAATCCACCTCAACCCCAGCTAGAAGAAAGGATTCCATTTCTGAATTATTGTAAGCATTTAATAACTGCAAGCAATTATTTTAGTAATGGGCACTCTGATATTGGGTGAATGGTAATTCTTAGATTATGGCAATGCAATCTGTATCATTTTTAAATTACAGAATTAATAAGTAAGGGAGGGTGTGTGAAATTCTAGAAGTTTAATCTCTGACACTGTCTCTGACTTTCCTTGTTCTAGTTTTTTTTTTTTTCAGATGCTATATGTCATCCAGATATCAGCCTCATCCTCTTATTCAAGCTCACACCCCCTGTGTCCTCTCATACAAAGGCCTTAGTGAACCAAGCAGAATTTACTGAAGTAGAGACACAATTTACATCATGTAGCTTGCAACAATTCATTTAGTAATCCCCCTATAAACTATTTTCCAGAGTGCCCTCCCTGGTTCTGCTACTAGAGTGTTTTTTCTACTCTCCTCCACCCTCCAAGCCTCCAGCTTTGCTGCTCTTAACTCTCTCACTCCAAAGCCCGTTCCAAATTCCTCAGCCCTTCATTATTCAGAGGAACACATTTTATCCCAGCTCATACTTCCAAAAAGTGTACCCTGGACAAATTACTGGGTTCAACAAAACAGAAGGTCTTCCAATTAGAGGACCTATCCTCTTCAGAAAACAGAGGAGGGTCATAAATACATTTTCCTTTCTGCAAACATAATTAACACAAAATTACTAAGTGGGGTTAGTCAAGGAAGTCTTATTGGCAGGCTTGTTGGAGTCAGCTTTTGAAGGTGGCAATGGTCATAGTTTTGTATGGTGGAGTGCAAAGAAGGCATTCAGGTGGTTGCTGGCTGCAATTCTGCTCTGGATAAACTTGGCTCCTAGAACCTGGTAGACGTTTATAGTTTTCAAGGGACTTTTCCTATCTCTCCCAAGACAAGGCTGCATAGTTGCTTATCTTGCTATCTGCCAGCCTTAGCTTCACTCAGCTATTATCAGTAAGGATAGACATTTGTTGTCTCAGCCTTTCCTAGCCTCTTAGCCATTTCTGACCAAGTCAGGAATTATATTAGAAACCTCAACACTGTTTTCTTCCCTTCTGTGTTAGGATACAGGCTATGCTGCTGTAACACAGACCCCTCAAAAGACAGTGACTCAGTAAGAAGTTTATTTCTCACGTAATAGTCCAGTAAGGTGGATGTCTGACTATACAGATAGCTCTGCTCCACTTGTTCGTCTTGGAACCAAGGTTTCTTTCATCTCAGTGTGCCACCTACTCCAGGATGTGGTCATTGTTTGCAGGGTTGAGCCTGGCTCACTTGGCCACATCTGTGTCCAGACTTCTGGAAGGAGAAAGAAGGGAAAGAGAAAGTGGAGAGCAAGTAACTTCCTTTTAATGACGTAACATCAAAGTTGTACTCTTCCATTCGCATCTCATTGGCTAGAACTTGGTCGCATGGTCACATCTACTGCAAGGAAGGCTGGATAATATATTCAGCCTAACTGGATAGACATATGCTCAGCTAAACTTAGTGGAGGAGAGAACAGCTTCCATTATAAAAAGAAATGATGATAGGGATGATGAGCAGTTTCCACCATACTTCCACATGGCCTGTGGAATGAACTTCTTAGCGTGGCGTAAGAGACCCTCTTGGACCTTCAGCTTTCCACTCTAGAAATATCCAATTACTTGACATGCCCTGAACTTGCTTTGCTTTCCCCTCCATGACTGTTTATGGTAAATTTTTCTCATCTTTCTTTGCCTGCTAGAATCAGCCTAAATAACATCATCTCCAACAAGTGCTCCTAAACCTCAGTCTGGGGCAAGTAACCCTTCTTTGCCTTCTCATAGCACACCGTGCATTCATCTCCTCTGGCACTTGTCAAATTCCCCCATTGCCTGCCAAAGTTTGAAATCATCTCCTTTCGGCTCTGTCACCATCTAGATTGTAAGCACCTTGAGAGCAAGTATGCTATGTCTTAGTCATATTTGGACCTTTAGTTCCTAATTTGAGCTGAATTCCTTTTGCCTACCAGTGGGTGAAAGATGTTGCATCATTGCCTGAGCCCTTGCGTGCTCACTGGGTTGTAGCTTTCATCTGTAATAGCCAGGCTGTATTAGTGGACATTCTTGTTCCCATTGGTTTGGAAGCACCAGCCTGAGACTGCTGCTGGTCTAGTTCCTATCCTCTTTCTTGTCCTTGTGAATTTCTTCCTTTGAGGAGCCTAAAGCTTGTTTATGTTACCCCTTGGGGCTAGCTGCTAAAGGGCATGACTGCCATTTACTGCCTTTGATCTTGGAAGCTCTTGCTGCTAGGCTTCACGTGCTATGGATTTTCCTGATGCCAAGACCTGGGGGAATTCAGTTCTGGTTTATTGTCTTTGGACACTGACAAATGATCCTTTAGGTAGATCATTTCCTCCGAGTTCTGCTTCTAGTGGGCTCTGGCCATTTTCCACTTGTCACTGCAAAGACTCTATCCTGCCTGACTTGTGAATGTTTTCCATTTTAAGATTGATAAGTATTATTGGTACCATCTATTTGAAACTAACTGGTCCATGATGAGAATGGATTAACAGCTTTGTGGAATATCACTGGCACAAAATGCAATTTGTACAGACTTTCTTTGGAGAGAGATACACACACACACACACACGTATATCTACATACATGCTTAACATATGAATATGTGAGCATGCAAACCAGTGTATTAAGAAGGTTATTCATATGGTAGATGTTCTTTATTTTATAAAAGGGCTTACTAGAAAGATCTTATGGATTATTTTCTATCTTTTTTGGTATAATGTTAGTAATTGCAAGGCAGAATTCCCAGGTCAGATGGATGATTTGGGCAGCCACATAATCTGCCCTTCTGTATGTCAAAGCTATGGATCAGAACAAGGAGATTTACCTTAAAAAGTTAGTAATTTAGTCAGATTTTGCAAAAGAACTCGGTAATATCCAGGGAAGTAAGAGGCAGGGAACTCTAGAGTTCTTGATGAGCTGAAGATGAGTTGTTAATTTGTCATGAACTGAAAATTCTCAATTCCAAAAGGTCATGGAAGAGTCACAGATAGGTCCCACCTGGGCAGCTCAAGTGCCCAGAACCCTTCCAAGTTTCCCTGCCTGTATTAGTTAGAAGTTACTCATTTACAAATGACAGAAATCCAATTTAAACTAGCATAAGCAGCAGGGGAGGGTACTGACTCACAGTCCTTGGAAGGCTAGGAATGGACTTCAGTCACAAGTAGATCTAGAGACTAAAATGCATTTTCCAAATTGGTCTTTCTCATTTTTTTCAATCCCAACCTTCTTATTCTTCATTGATCCCATTCTCTTCTATGGGAATTACCTTCCTCCACAAGGCAGAGAAGATAGCCCTCATTTACATTCTAAATGTCCTTTATCTGGAAGGCTGGGTAACTTTTCTTCTATCTCCAAATGAAAAAATTCCCAGGAAGAACTTCGATTGGCCTGACTCAAGTCACATTCTACCCCTGGATTAGTCATTGTGGCCAAGAGTACAGGATATGATTGGCTGGGCCCTGTGGCTGGGAAGTGGGGTGGTATAACTAGCAACCTCGTCAGACTCAGAATTCATGTGGGTCACACTCTCCTTTCTAATGCTGAGACTCTCCAGTGAATATCTCACATGTTCCCACCAAACAGCCCAGGCTTCATTTCATACTTCTGCTCGTTTCTGCTCTTGATGTGTTGCACTGACCACTGCTTGCTTTTAGTGTGGACACCTGCTTTGTGGTTCCCTTAGTCTGCCACTAAAACCACTTAGCTGGACCACTGTTGGTCACTTTGCTGCTCAGGCAACTGTTTGTGCTGACTTTTTTTCCCGGACCTCCTCTCAGTGGTCAATTTGGAGAAGTGCCCATGGGCATCTCAGATACTCTGGCAGGGACTAGTGCATGCAGTTGTGTAATTAGGAACAGTTATATAGGTCGTTCAGTGCATAAGGGCATCCCATGAGAACAAACATGGAGACCGAAGTCTAGCATGAAATCCAGCTTACTAAGCTATACACCCACCTTTATGAAGACATACTTTTTTAATTTGCATAAGGGTACCAAGCCGCCATGCATCAGGGAGAACATATTACTTGAGTTGATTCTAGCAAGCAAAGAAACGTGAGAAAGATTTACCATAAATAGTCATGGAGATAAGACACAGAAAAGCATATTCAGGGAATTTCAAGTAATTGGATACTACTAGAGTGGAAAGTTGAAGGTCCCATAGGGCCTCTTATGCCATGCTAAAAAGTTTATTCCATAGGTCGTAAGGAGGTGATTTTTATGTTATTTTATTTTATTTATTTTTCTGAGAGTCTTAACTCTTGTCACCCAGGCTGGAATGCAGTGGCGTGATCTCAGCTCACTGCAACCTCCACCTCCCGGGTTCGAGCAATTCTTCTGCCTCTGCCTCCTAAATAGCTGGGGCTACAGGCATGTGCCACCATGCCTGGCTAATTTTTTTTGTATTTTTAGTAGAGACGGTGTTTCACTGTGTTGGCCAGGCCTGTCTTGAACTCCTGACCTCAAGTGATCCACCTGCCTCGGCCTCCCGAAGTGCTGGGATTGTAGACGTGAGCCACTGCGCCTGGCCAGGAGGTGACTTAAAAATTCAGACAAGGCTGGGCACGGTGGCTCACACCTCTAATCCCAGCACTTTGGGAGGCCGAGGCGGGCGGATCACGAGGTCAAGAAATCGAGACCATCCTGGCTAACACGGTGAAACCCCATCTCTACTAAAAATTAAAAAAAAAAAAAAGTTTAGCTGGGCATGGTGGCGGCTGCCTGAAGTCCCAGCCATTTGGGAAGCTGAGCCAAGAGAATGGCGTGAACCTGGGAGGCGGAACTTGCAGTGAGCAGAGATCACGCCCCTGCACTCCAGCCTGGGCGACAGAGCAAGACTCCGTCTCAAAAAAAAAAAAAAAAAAAAAAATCAGACAAAGCTTCCCTGCAGGCCAGCAGCAGCATAACTCTGGCTGTTTCCTCTGAAAGTTAGGAACAACTACATCTCTTCTGTTTGCCATTGTATCAGAAGAATGCCACTACCATAAACATAACATTGTGAGAGCAGCTAGGGGCACAAGCCCACCTCACCTGTCTTTGTTAGGGCTGCTATAATAATATACCATAAATTCGGTGGCCTACAAGTGGCAAAAATGTATTGCTCATAGTTCTGGAGACTGGGAAGTTCAAGATCAAGGCGTTGGCATATTAGATGTCTGATGAGGGCCTATTTTCTGGTTCATAGATGGTACCTTCTTGCTGTGTCCTCACATGGCAGAAGCCGCAAGGCAGCTGTCTGGGGTCTCTTTTATAAGGGCACTAATCCCAATCGTGAGGACTCTGCCTTCATGACCTGATCACCTCTCAAGGCCCCACTTCCTAATTCCATCACATTGGTGTTAGGTGTTAGCATATGAATTTTGGGGGGACAGAAACATTGAGACCATAGCACCACCCCATCTTCAAACTACATCTTCATATGTGATAATTTCAGCAATGTGAATAAAACATTTTGAATAATTGACCTTCACACTGATTTGCCAACTAAGTCAGTCCTGGACCTACAAACTAAACTCCTGGTGAGAAGCAAAAGTCAGATGAGCCACACCCTTCACTTGGAAAAATTAATAGTAATTGGCCCTGTCCTTTCTTGCCTGGGAAGGTGACAACATACAATCAGTATCTTGGATTTATTTTGTCATATCTTGCTGAAGCCTTCATATTTTATATTTTTAGTCTTGAAGCCAACTGAAGGCTCCTAGGTGTAGTTTTTATTTGACTACATCAGATAATTTAGTTATATTCAGTAGAAGAGAGTGTACTGTATACAGCATAGATTAGGTAGACTATATAGGAGGCAGCATGGGTAGTAGGAAAGAAACTATCGAACTAGGAGATCCAAGTTCTTGTCCTGCCTAGCACTGCTCACTAGCTAGCATGTGACAATAGAAAAGCCACTAAAATGGGCCAGTCATGGTGGCTTATGCCTGTAATCCCAGCACTTTGGGAGGCCGAGGCGGGCAGATCACCTGAGGCCAGGAGTTCGAGACCAGCCTGGCCAACGTGGCAAAACCCTGTCTCTACTAAAAATACAAAAATTAGCCAGGCATGGTGGCAGGCGCCTTTAATCCCAGCTACTTGGGAGGCTGAGGCAGGAGAATTGCTTGAGCCCAGGAGGCGGAGGCTGCAGTGAGCTGAGATCATGCCATTGCACTCCGGCCTGGGCAACAAGAGCGAAACTCCATCTCAAAAACAAAACAAAACAAAAATAGAAAAGTCACTAAAACCTCACTAGCCATCTGCAAAATGAAGGACTTTAGATAACCTCTAAGACCAGCTCAAAAATGCCGTCATTCCATAGTCTCATTGGAAGTGTCACTAGGCTGTTCAAGAAATTCATAGACACCAGGGGCCAGGACAAATCAGCTGCGCTGAGCCAAATACCAAGAGGCAACAAGCGCAAGCTGGTGATAACCAGAGGTGCAGACGCAAAGTGTGCACTTGTCTTCCAGGAAGGTGTTTGGTGGCTGGGCACAGGGGCAATGAGAGAGAGTGTTGGAAAATAATTTAGTCACGGGTTCACTAAATGTTCCTTTCAACCTAGGTTTAAGATACATCTAAACATTCCCCATCAGTTGCTTTTCTTGGGGGGCAGGTGGTGTCATCATATCTCTAGGGAAGTATATTCCAAAGACCTACGTGCATAGTAAAGCTCTTTGTGGTACCTTTAGAGGCTGTGCACAACTTCACAGACAACTGGTAACAATAGGATAAAGAATTATATTGTTAATCCTGGCTACTTAGGAGGCTGAGGTCAAAGGATTGCTTGAGGACAGGCATTCAAGACAAGGCTGGGCAACATAGAGAGCCCTCCATCTCTCCTAAAAGAAAAAAAAAATATGTTGTTGTAGCCATTCTGGATAGTTCCAAATGTGGCCAAAGGTTACTGGCTATCTTCTGGCCTTGCTTAATCTGTGATGTTATTTATGTTCATAAGATATAATCTGTACTCTGTTGATGGCACAGCTGGGATTCCAGATACCCCCTTAGTGATCTACAAGAATAGGAGACTGACCCCTGGCCTATAGGAGATAAGACTCAGACTAGGTCTGTATAATATACATCACATCTCCAGAGACTGCTGACAAGCCATATGAGACACAGAGGAAGTCTCTCAGAATACCACCATTTCCAAGAGATAGTACCTGTGTATGTACCAAGTCCTATGTCCCAGTAAAAGAGCCTGGAGCCAGGCATGGTGGCTGATGCCTGTAATCCCAGCACTTTGGGAGGCCAGCACAGAAGGATCGCTTGAACCCAGGAGCTTGAGACCAGCCTGGGTAACAAAGTGAGACCCTGTCTGTACCAAAAAATATAATTTAAAAAATCATCCAGGCTTTTTGGTGCATGTCTGTAGTCCCAGCTATTTGGGAGGCTGAGGTGGGAGAGTCACTTGAGACTGGGAGGTTCAGGCTACAGTGAGCTGCGATCGTGCCAGTGCACTGCAGCCTGGCTGACAGAGCAAGTTCTTGTCAAAAAAATACAAAAAATTTAAAAAGCCTGAGAGCCAAGTCCTACAAGTCCTATTGCAAGCACTTACTTTCAGTCGACGTCCATATAACATGGCTTTAACTTCCCTGGGGAAAATTGCCCGAAGCTTAAGTCTTGTGGGGGTGATCAATAACGCTTCTCTTTTTCCTTCCAAGTTCTGAACCACTCAATAAGACGAGAGCTGTCACATGGGAGGCCAAAATAACATATTTATTTCCATTATAGTAGAGAATGTGACTTACATGTGAGATTCAAACTGTTTTCTTAATCCTGAACCTCAGAGTTAGATGGTGCTATAGTTTGGATGTGTGTCCGGCCCAAATCTCATGTTAAAATGTAGTCCCCAGTGTTGGAGGTGGGGCCTGGTGGGGGCTGATTGGATCATGGAGGCAGATTTCTCATGAATGGTTTGGTACCTTCCTCTTGGTACTGTCCTTGTGACAGTGAGTGAGATCTGGTCATTTAAAAGTGTGTGGTGGCCGGGCGTGGTGGCTCACACCTGTAATCCCAACACTTTGGGAGGCCGAGACGGGCGGATCACGAGGTCAGGAGATCGAGACCATCCTGGCGAACACGGTGAAACCCCGTCTCTACTAAAAAAAAATACAAAAAAACTAGCCGGGCGAGGTAGCGGGCGCCTGTAATCCCAGCCACTTGGGAGGCTGAGGCATGAACCCGGGAGGCGGAGCTTGCAGTGAGCTGAGACCTGGCCACTGCACTCCAGCCTGGGCAACAGAGCGAGACTCCGTCTCAAAAAAAAAAAAAAAAAAAAGTGTGTGGCACCTCCCCACTCCCCCTTGTTCCTGCGTTTGCCATGTGATGTACCTGCTCCCCCTTCACCTTCCACCATGATTGGAAGCTTCCTGAGGCCTCCTCAGAAGCAAGTGCTGCTATGCTTCCTGTACAGCCTGCTGAACTGTGAGCCAATTAAACTTCTTTTCTTTATAAATTAATCAGTCTCAGGAATTTCTGTATAGCAATGCAAAAACAGACCAATACAGATCCTCTGTAGGGCTCCTCCATGAGGGAAGGACACTTACACAACACACAACATGGAGCATCAGAGCAGAGAGCCTGCTAACTGTGGGCAGACGTCCTCCCAAAGGGAAGGAGATGGGAAGTGGTTCTGCTGCACATGCCCAGTTTCTCCTTCCAAACCTACCAGTCAAATAAATTGCCCCACATTCCCAGTATTATGCTAATAATACAGCTTTGCTAAATGGAAGGGAGCATTGCCCCATCCAGGCACCCTTCCCTCCATTAACAAAATCCTAGATCTTTTCTAGGCTCACAGGAAGGCCTAAAGTTTCAGTAATGAAACAGTGCATTTCCCCTCTTTCTAATCCATTTCTTGGGACAAAACAAATTAAGAACTCTTAATACTAGGCAGAAGCCTGCCCAGTAAAGGTGCCATGGACAGAGAGGGATATAGTGTGTTCATCCTACCATCTTCCAACTGAGTCCCAGGGTAACTTTCTCCTCTGGAATATCCATGGTTGGCAGAAAGTGTAATGATGATAACTCCTGTTGGATAATTATTTAGCTGCTGCCAGATTCGTATTCTAGGGGTTTTGTTCTAAGGAAACCAAGAGTAGAGTGGGATTTTAGGACACCATTCAAGAATATGGAATTCAACAGGCCATCTGATACAAAATGAGGGATTTGTTTAGTTTACTGTTGGTCCATTATCCATTGGCTGCTGCATCAGAAACCAGGATTCCTTTTTTTTTTTTTTTTTTTTCTTTTGAGACAGGATCTCACTCTGTCACCCAGGCTAGAGTGCAGTGGCTCAATCAGGGCTCACTGCAGCCTTCATCGCCCAGGTTGGGCTCAAGTGATCCCCTCACCTCAACTTCCCAAGTAGCTGGTACTACAGGTATACACCACCATGGCCAGCTAATTTTTTAAAATTTTGTTTTTGGTAGAGACAGGGTCTCACTATGTTGCACCCGTTGGTCTTGAATTCCTGGGCTCAAGTGATCCTCCTGCCTCACCTCCCAAAGTGTTGGGATTACAAGTGTGAGCCACAGCACTTGGACTTATTCTTTTTTTTTTTTTTTTTAAATAAGCTTTGTATTTTGGAATAGTTTTAGACTTACAGAAAATTTAGATTTTGCAAAGAAAATAAAGAGAGTTCCCATATGCCTCATATGCAGTTTCCCCTACTAACATCTTACATTAGTAAGGTACATTTGTTATAATTTATGAACTAATATTGATACACTACTATTAACTAAAGACTACATCTTACTGAGATTTCCTTGATTTTTGCCAAAAGTCTTTTTCTTGCTCTGGATCCCATCTAGGATACACAGACTTCTCATATTTCCTTAAGCTCCTCTTGGCTGTGACACTTTCTCAGACTTACCTTGTTTTTTGTAACCTTGATAGTTTTGAAGAAAATTGTTAGGTATTTTGTAGACTATCTCTCAGTTGGATTTGTCTGATGTTTTCTTCATGATTATACTGGGGTTATGGGCTTTTGAAAGAAAGACCACAGAGGTAAAGAGGCATTTTCACCACTTCATATCAAGGGTACCTGCTATCAATGTGACTTATCTCTGCTGATATTGACCTTGATTACCTGACTGAGAGAAAGTCAGGTTTCAGATTTCTTCACTGTAAAGTTACTCTTTTTCTTCCTTTCCATGCTGTACTCTTTGGAAGAAAGTCGCTATGCACAGCCCACACTAAGGAGTGGGGTGGTATGCTTCCTTCCTTCAGGGCAGAGTATCTACATAAATTATTTTGAATTCGTTTGCATGGGAGATTCATCTCTTCTCCTCATTTACTTATTGTTCAATCACTTATTTATTTCATTCAGTGATTTCTGCTTTCATCCAATTGGCTGTTCCTATCTGCAAGAGAAATGGGAAATGCAGTTCTTCATGTGGGCGCATTGTTCAGAATTTGGAAGGAGTTACCCTGGATTTCATGGATATTTATTTTGTTCATTGGGTTATAATCCAATACTAATTTGTTTATTTTGTTGCTCAAATTGTCCCAGCTTTGGCCGTTGAGAGTTCTTTCAGTTGCTCACTGTTTCTCTTTAACAGATTCCCATCATTGTGTTATTGTGGTTTTTGTTTAGTTTTGTTTATGTTGCTTTTTAGCATTTCCTTATTTCTGGCACTAGAAGATGGTTCAGATTCATCTTGTATATGTTCTGTTCTAATTTTAGAATCAGCCATTTCTTCAAGGCCCAGGGTTTGTTCCTTAATTTACATATTTCCATTTAAAACAAACTCCTTAGAAAGTGGTGATATCAGCCAGGGTGCGGTAGCTCATGCCAGTAATCACAGCACTTGGGGAGGCTGAGGCGGATGAATCACTTGAGGCCAGGAGTTCGAGACCACCTGGCCAACATGGCAAAATCCCATCTCAACTGAAAATACAAAAATTAGCTGGGTGTAGTGGCAGGCGCCTGTAGTCACAATTACTCAGGAGGCTGAGGCATGACAGTCATTTGAAGCTGAGAGGCAGAGGTTGCAGTGAGCCGAGATTACACCATTGCACTCCAACCTGGGTGATGGAGTGAGACTCTGTGTCCCAAAAAAAAAAAAAAACCAACAGAAAGAAAGTGGTAAGGGAAGTTGGGAGGAGAGGAGAATGGGCAGGATATACCACTCCCCTCACTTCCTGTTGATTCAATTGTTTTACCTTCCTTAAGGAAATAAAAGTTTGAAACCCATATTTATTTCCTATTGTTGGTATAACAAATTACCACAACCTCTGTGGCTTGAAACAACAGACATGCATTATCTTATAGTTTTGGGGATCAGAAGTGTAGAAATGGGTCTTATGAGGCTAAAGTCAAGGCAGGGCTGTGTTCCTTCTGGAGGCTCTAGGGGAAAATCTGTTCCTTGCCTTTTTCAATTTCTAGGGGCTGTTTCTCTGCATTCCTTAGCTCATGGCCTCCTTCAATAATGACATCACTCTGACCCCTGTCTTTGTAGTCAAATCTCCTCTCTCTTCAGCTTCCCTCTTTCATCTTTTAATGACTCTTGTTATTACATTGGGCCCTGTATTACTTCATTCTCACACTCCTATAAAGAAATACCTGAGATTGTGTAATTTATAAAGAAAACAGGTTTAGTTGGCTCACAGTTCTACAGGTTGTACAGGAAGCATGGCTGGGGAGGCCTCAGGAAACTTACAATCATGGCAGAAGGCAAAGAGGAAGGAGACATGTCATACATGACTGGAGCAGGAGGAAGAGAGTGAAGGAGGAGGTGCTACACACTTTTAAACAAACAGATCTTGTGAGAACTCACTGTTATAAGAATAGCAAAGATGAAATCCGCCATCATGATCCAACCATCTCCCACCAGGCCCCTCTTTTCAACATTGGGGATTATAATTTGACATGAGATTTGGGTGGGGACACAAATACAAACCATGTCAGGCCCACTCAGATTATTCAGAATAATATTTCTATTTTAAAACCTTTATGTTAATCACATCTGCAAAGCCCCTTTTACTACATAAGGTTACACAGTCACAGGTACTGGGGATTAGAACATGAATGTCTTTGTGGGGTTGGGGGTGTCATTATTCTACCTACTATAAAACCTTAAAACCAAAAAGTGGCATCTGCTGATAAATCACAGTTTTACCTTCCTTTACACTACAAAGGACACTCAAACTCTGAATGTTTTCAACAACCTCAGACAATCATTTCTTCTTTTTCCAAAAGGAGATGATAACAGTATTATTTAATAAACCCTACTAAAAACCTTATGTTGCTTTTTGGTATTTTGCCAAAAACATATCACAATTTTCCTCACTTATTCTACTGATATTTTCTTTAGTAGCAATTTAGAACATGTAGGTTAAATAGTACATATGGTTGATTTCCTATTCTCATTAAGTGGTCTCTTAAACTTTAAAGGCTAAAATATTTATACAGACTTCTAGGTTCATGATGGCACACAAAGCCTATCTATTCCTTGTCTTCTATGTCTTTTCCATCCTGATAGTCTAAGGCCTCAACGGGCAATCATATAGATTAGAGAATGCAAGCTATGTGTCCCATAAGGTAGATCTAATGCATTAGACTTACAGTTAAATAATTGTGGATTTTTTTCCAAATGAAAAAAGTTATATTAATGAATATGTTATAAATTTCATAAGCATTCCCTATTAATTTTCCTCAACATTGGTACCTCTTTCTGCTTGTATGTCGGTGTATGCTAGCTGACAACAAAAGAAATCAACAAGAAGCCAATTAATAGAAAAAGTCAGAGATAGGAAATAAATTATGTCTAGTTTGATAACTTAGTGTTTCTATAATTTTATGTTGCATACATCTAATAGAGAACTATTTTGCTAGCTGAAATGCTTTCTCACATAAAGAACTCTAGATGTAAAAAAATCATTACCTTTCCCTAAATATAATGGCGCCAACTACCATTTTTTTCATTTGATTGCAGATACTTTACAAAAAATACTTTCCTCTTGTAAAAGAGAAGTTTACTCCTGGAAAGGTAAGAATATGGGCTTTGAGCTAGATAAACCTGAGTATGAACATCTTACTAGTTGAATGACTTTGTCAGTTTTTTAAAAATTCCCCTCCCTCCCTCCCTTTCTTCCTCCCTCCCTTCCTTCTTTCCTCCCTCCCTCTCTCTCTCTCCCTCTCTGTCTCTCTCTCTCTTTCTTTTTTCTTTTTTTCCCTTTCTTTCTTTCGATGGGATCTCACTCTGTCACTTAGGCTGGAGTGCAGTGACACAATCATAGCTCACTGCAGTCTCAACCTCTTGGGTTCAAGTGATCCTCCTCAACTTCCCAAGTAGCTTGGACTACAGGCATGCACCACCACACCCTGCTCATTTTTAATTTTTTTTGTAGAGATGGGGTCTTACTATGTTGCTCAGGCTAGTCTCCAACTCCTGGCCTCAAGCGATCCTCCCACCTCAGCCTTCCAAAGTGCTGGGATTACAAGTGCCTAACCTAGTTGTATGACTGAATATATCACTTAACTGAATAATTTGTAAGTAATTACATGGGGTTGTTTGTAGAAGACACTAATTAAAGCAACTTAAATACAAAAGAGGCATATTTCTTCCTCAGAATAAAGAAGAGCAGAATTAGGCAGTTTGGGGTTGCTGTGGGCTCCTTGGTCATTAAGCATCCAGGTTCTCCCCTTTCCATGTGCTCTGCCATCTTTGGCACATACCTTCATGTTCTAGGTTATTCTTGGTCCAATATGGCTGTTGAAGCTCTAGCCACCTCATCTACCTTCCAAGCAACAGAAAGGATGAAGGGAAGAAAGGCAATAATGACAGCTTTCCAGGAAGCCTACCCAGTGACTTCTGCTTACATCTAGTTGGCCACTTTTATCTGCAAGAGAAAGGGAAATGTAGGTTTTCATCTGTGCACATTGCTCAGGATTCAGAAGGAGAGGATCATGTTGGATTCTGTGGCAGAGATGCCTAAATGATCCTCAATATCCATGATTTCCTTTTTCTTTTAGTAATAGAACCTTTGCCACACCTATCTGCCACTAATCTTAACCTTGACATTGACACATGACCATTGAGATAGAGGCTATGTTATTCAACCTCCCTTGAAGTTAGCTGTGGCCATGTAACCATTCCTTCTGAACAATAGGGTGTGAGCTGAAGCTTTTGTGTGCAATTTTTAAAAAACAAAACTGCCTGTCTTTCATCCTCTTTCCTTTCTCCCCACAGGCTAGGGCATGGATGTGTGGTGATGAGTTAGCTTTTTCTGTATGAAGACCATACTTTAGATGATGGCGGAGTAACCAGACAGAAGATGCTGTGTCCCTGGATAACTGCACAAGCTGCCAATCTAGATGTCTGCCTGCCCCTGCTATATTTTGTGAGAGAAAAATAAACCTCCACCTTGTTTAAGTCACTATATTTTGGTATCCGTTTGTTATAGCCCAGCCTATATAATATATGAATACAGCCACTTTCTGTGCCTCGGTTAATTTTTCTGTAAAATGGCAATGGAATTATGTACTCCAATGGGTTGTTGCAAGAGTTAGATAGAAATAAGAGGCCGAGTGTGGTGGTGCATGCCTGTAATCCCAGCATTTTGGGAGGCTGAGGTGGGTGGATCACCTGAGGTAAGGAGTTTGAAACCAGCCTGACTAACACGGTGAAACCCTGTCTCTGCTAAACACAAAAAATTAGCTGGGCGTCGGGGTGCATACCTGTAAGCTACTTGGGAGGCTGGAGCAGGAGAATCACTTGAACCTGGGAGGCGGAGGTTGCAGTGAGCTGAGATCACGCCATTGCATTCCAGCCTGGGCAAGCGTGATCTGCCGAAAGGAAGGAAGGAAGGGAGGGAGGGAGGGAGGAAGGGAGGGAGGGAGAGAGGGGAAGGAAGACATCTGGGCCACGGCTATTATACGTAATAGTTATTAGCATGGGTTTCAAAAAGCTGACTAAATCACTTGGAGGAAATTGGCAGCATGCTACCCCACCAGTATAATAGAGAAATATGTGTGAGTCGATCCTTGATTTAGCAGCAAAAGCATAAGAACAATAAATACCGCCTGGTGCGGTGGCTCAAGCCTGTAATCCCAGCACTTTGGGAGGCCGAGACGGGCAGATCACGAGGTCAGGAGATCGAGACCATCCTGGCTAACACGGTGAAACCCCGTCTCTACTAAAAAATACAAAAAACTAGCCGGGAGGTTGTGGGCGCCTATAGTCCCAGCTACTCAGGAGGCTGAGGTAGGAGAATGGTGTAAACCCGGGAGGCGGAGCTTGCAATGAGCTGAGATGCCGCCACTGCACTCCAGCCTGGGCAACAGAGCGAGACTCCGTCTCAAAAAAAAAAAAAAAAAAAAGAACAATAAATATCTTGGACTTAAATGTAAGTAAGTAGTTGCAGTGTTTGTAGAAAATACCCTAATGCATTTCTCTCTCTCTTTCTCTTTCTTTCTCTGTCTCTCTTTTTGGAGTCAGTCTCATTCCTGTCACCCAGTGGTGCTATCATTGCTCACTGCAGCCTCAACTTCCTGGGCTCAGGTGATTCTTCCACCTCAGCCTCCCAAGTAGCTGGGACTACAGGTGTGTGCCACCACACCTGGTTAACTTTTTGTATTTTTAGTAGAGACAGGGTTTCGTCATGTTGCTCAGGCTGGTCTCAAACTCCTGAACTCAAGAGATCCACCCACCTTGGCCTCCCAAAGTGCTGGGATTACAGGTGTGAGCCACCATGCCTGGCTGCATTTTCTCTTAATAATTTGGATTATTTCCCTGCCGTTCCCTTGCCTGCAGTGTTATTGACTCAAAGTAGGGGAGGACTAATGCCATGGAGGAAGGAAAAGGGTATTTGGTAGAGGAATTCCTGAGAGACAGGAAGGGAAAGCAGGAAGTTCTTCTGATAATTGGGAAAAGCAGAGTATGTGTGAGATAAAGGAGTGGGAGGTCAGAAACAAGTGATTTGGGGAAACAGATTTGGTGAAATTCCAAAACATGACTCATGCCCACTCTCCAGATTTTGTTTCAGACGATGCAGTTTCCTTGGAACAACCCTGTGTTGGGGTTGGTACCATGTTCGGTATGAATCAGGTAGCAAGGGATGAGGGAGAAGTCTGAGAGCAGCCTCCCAGGATCCCACCAGCACATCATGTCAAGGAGAAAGCAGTCAAGAGTTCCTTGGATTCCTCAGGGGACAGATGGTGCTGAGGAGAACCACTTGGCTGCAGGAAGCCTTGGGTTGCATAAGCAGAGCACAGAATGCAGGAATGAAGAATCTGAGTAATAGGCAGCAAAATGATGCCCCAAAAGATAAGGTACAGCCAGGCTTCCCTCCGTCAGCTTCAACAATGGGACAAGGGACATCCCAGGGAAGGCCACAGGACAGTGTGGTATTCTCCTCCTGCTTTTAGGAGGGGAGAAAACAGCCAGCAGGGAGTGTGAATTTTTTGTTTGTTTGTTTGTTTTTTGATACAGGGTCTCATTCTGTCACCCAGACTGGAGTGCAGTGGCGTGATCTCAGCTCACTGTAACCTCCACTTCCCAGGCTCAAGCGATTCTCCTGCCTCAGACTCCTGAGTAGCTGGGATTACAGGGATGCGCCACTACCACCCAGCTAATTTATTTTGTAGTAACAAATTATTTTAGTAGAGACAGGGTTTCACCATGTTGGCCAGGCTGGTCTCGAACTCCTAACCTCAAATGATCCACCTACCTTGGCCTCCCAAAGTGCTGGGATTACAGGTGTGAGCCACCGCATTCAGCCGGGAGTATGAATTTTGAATGAACTAAATTCTATTTAAACTCACAGAGACATAAACACAATTTAAAAATTTCCCCCTGCTATTAGCAGGAATTGAGGCTTGAGTCTAAAATAGGATTCATTACAGAAAGTAACAAATGTTACATTCTTTCATACATCTGAGTCACAGTATGCAAATTTCTATCCTGCTACATGACACAAGGTCTGTACAAAAAAAGCACATGTATAGGTCAATTTCATTTATAAACATAGATTCCAAAATCTTAAATAAAACACTAGTAAATTTAATCCATTAGGATAGTAAAAGAATAATACATCACATCCAAGTATTGTTTAGTCCACAGATGTTAAGTGCGATAGATTTCAAATAGGAAGTTTCCACCAGAAACCCTAAGGCAGTAGATATCAGATGGCAAAGTTATCAGCATCCCTTCTGTGGGAGTTTCAAAGTAGATAATCAAAAACCAGTTGCACAGTTCTCAAGCCTCTCATCCCCAAGGAGGTAAAGAGATGTTGCTATAGGGCTTCTTTGAAGAAGACTTTTCTGGAGAGAAATATGCTTGTGAGGGTCTCTCCTCCCTCTCTCCCAATAAGCAGGGTTGGGTGATACTTTCTTATTCTCAAACCAAGGGGGAGCCATTTCAATGGGACCACCTGGAGACCTTGATATATAACTCCTGCAGGTAATGGGATGCAGTGGACCAATATCTAACTCTTGCCTAGGACATGTGAAAGGCAATGGTGGATGAGCTAGCTGTTCCAACTACAGGGGTGAAGGTCAAATACATGATTATATCAAGTGGCCTGCACTCCAAGAGTTTGTCAGGGTAGAAGGTTTCTTTAGAAGGAGAGCTGGCTTAAACCCTTTAAAATCTTGCCTAAGAGGAGTGCCTGGAAGAGCCGTGGAACTCCTAAAAGAAAGACCCAGTGTAGACTGGACCACCAAAAAACAGAGGCTGAGATGAGAGTAGCCAATGAAAGGGAAATGAAATATAAATCACCTGAATTATATAAGGTACAACAGAATCTTCCTACTGGGGCTTCTGCAGAATCTGTAAATGTGTCCTAAGAGAGAAATAGTTAGCTTTGAATATCTGCCAATCCCAGAGAGCTTGAAACTATTTAACAAACCTTAGAGAACCAGTATGTGAAAATGGAGACTAAATTAAATTCAACTGCCTCTTTTTAAATTTTACCATAACTTGTTTTCTCAACTTTCCCGCTCCCCTCCTGCTATACCCTCCAGTAGAAGAAATTGATGCTCTATTCCATGTCCATGTTTTGTTGAATTTGCTCCCTTTTTTTCCTCTACCTAGGATGTTTGCCCCACCTCTTTTGGTTCACTCAGTCCTCCAGAGAACCATCAGCACCGAGGTCAATGAATAACATGGGGGCCTTTAATCTGTGTTAAGAGACCTTGGAATGACTATCACAAAGGCCTTTTATCCAACGTGATCAGTCCAGAAATGGAACCATTCCATTAAAGCAGAGAATCATAAAATGTGATCTGTACTTATTTTAAATATTTTCAGTTCAAATCCATTTATATATATATCCATTCACAGGCCTTTGAATGTGAGGCAAGCTTGTTTTTCTTTGTCCAACGGTCCAATGATCAGAACTCTGTGTTACCGTTCTTGAACAAACCACTCGCAATATGAGTTTTTATGATTCTTCAGTTTGGGTTTCTTTAATGTACAAGAACTTAAACACACCTGGGAAGATATCTATGTGTAGGACTTTAAATTACTTAAAATTATTTACCCAACTCTTTAGTTGTTTTGCTTACATTTATTTCAACAGTCATTTTTGCCCTTTTTTTTTTTTTTTTTTTTTTTTTTAATAGCAACTCAGTCTTCAGTCTTCATTGAGTCTTTCCAAAGATTAGGGGAGCCATAGGTCACATCTAATCCTCCTTCTAGCTCCTAGTGGGCTCTTCGGCTGGATCTGGAAACCAAATTGACACCAAGCAGATGAATAAAAGCATACAAATTGTATTAGTTTTACATGTACATGGGGATCTTTATGAGTGAAGTCTGAAGAAATGGCCAAAGCAAGATACTTTCATACTTTTTAGACAAAGAGCAATAAACTTGAGAAGAAATGACCCAGAACTGTGCTCCAAGAGAGAAATATGTCTGAATATCTGCCAATCCCAGAGAGCTTGAAACTATTTAACAAGAGTGTTTCCCAAACCTAAGAGAAAATAAAATCTGCCTAGGGCAGTAAAATTTTCTAGGGGAGTCATTAGGAAATACACGGAGGGGTGTAATACAGGTAAAAGCTAAGGGTAACTTCACTAGGTATGTTTATTCAGGCCCATTGCAGCCTTCAATTCCAAGTTTCCAATGATGAGGGCTATTTCCTTGCTCTGATATAGAAAGGGTACCACTCCCAGAGGAATCTGGCTACATGCAGGAAGAAAAAGGTCAGCTCTCACCCTTTCTGAAACTACAATTTCTCCAATGTTTTCTTTTTTAAAAAATGTTTTCGCCAGGTGCAGTGGCTCATACCTGTAATCCCAGTACTTTGGGAGGCTGAGGTGGGTGGATCACCTGAGGTCAGGAGTTCGAAACCAGCCTGGCCAACATAGTGAAACCCCCTCTCTACTAAAAATACAAAAAAAATTAGCTGGGCATGGCGGCACATACCTGTAATCCCAGCTACTTGGGAGGCTGAGGAAGGAGAATTGCTTGAATCTGGGAGGCGGAGGTTTCGGTGAGCCGAGATCATGCCATTACACTCCAGCCTGGGCAATAAGAGTGAAACTCTGTCTCAAAAAAAAAAAAAAAAAAGAAAAAGAAAAAAAGGCCGGGCGCAGTGGCTCAAGCCTGTAATCCCAGCACTTTGGGAGGCAGAGATGGGTGGATCACGAGGTCAGGAGATAGAGACCATCCTGGCTAACACGGTGAAACCCCGTCTCTACTAAAAAATACAAAAAACTAGCTGGGCGAGGTGGCGGGCACCTGTAGTCCCAGCTACTCGGGAGGCTGAGGCAGGAGAATGGCGTAAACCCGGGAGGCGGAGCTTGCAGTGAACTGAGATCCGGCCACTGCACTCCAGCCTGGGCAACTGAGCAAGATTCCGTCTCAAAAAAAAAAAAAAAAAAAAAAGTTTTAATTTTTGTAAAGATGTCATCTTGCTACGTTTTTTGTTTTGTTTTGTTCTGTTTTGTTTTTGCTTTGTTTTGTTTTTTGTTGTTTTGTCTCGAGACAGGTTCTTGCTCTGTCACTTTACCCACTTTTTCTGCTCTTTATCTTGTATTCTTGATTTGTAGGAATTTTGTTATAAATTTGGCATACCTACCAGGCGTGCTGCCTCACGCCTGTAATCCCAGCACTTTGGGAGGCCGAGGTGGGCAGATCATGAGGTCAGGTGTTTGAGACCAGCCTGGCCAACATAGTGAAACCACGCCTCTATTAAAATTACAAAAAATTAGCCGGTGTGGTGGCGCGTGCCTGAATCCCAGCTACTCAGGAGGCTGAGACAGGAGAATCGCTTGAGCCAGGGAGGCGGAGGTTGCAGTGAGCCAAGATCACACCATTGCACCCCAGCCTGGGCGACAGAGCGAGACTCCGTCTCATAAATAAGTAAAAAATAAATTCAGCATATATTTTCTTGTCAATTAAATGAATTACAAATATCTTCTCTCAGAGTGCAGCATGTAATTCATCTTTTTTATATCATCTTTTGTTAAATATGTGTTTTAAATTATAGGTAATCACATGTATCAAACTTTTCTTTCATGGTTTCTGCTTTTTTTGTTTTAAAAAACATTTCCTATTCTGAGAGGAATATTTTTCTACATTCTCTTCAAAATGTTTTAAAGCTTTATTTTACATATTTATGTTTTTATTCCTCTTAGATATGGTTTTGGATATGGTGTGGCGTAGAGACCTTTTTTATTCTATACATGCAACTATCTTACCCAGGTTCTCTGAAAAACAGAGCCTGAAGTATAACCTCCATGCTAAGGTATTGAGAGGGGCAATCCCAGGCCAGCAAGAGTGAGGGGAAAAGGGAAATTAGGCACGGAAGAAAAGAAAACAAATGCAGGATACCATGTTAGAAGCTGGGCACAGCTTCCTAAGGAAATTTAGCCTGTGGCTTGTTTACCCAGGACATCTTAAAGATAGGTTTCGTGTAAGTACTATACAACAGAATTGTGCATCAGAGACAGAGAAAGGGCAAATAATTTATTTTCTGGCTCCACTTCTCTCTGTTCTTGGTTGAAGTTTGCTCTATGGGAAGTTAGTTAACTTCTGGGCTGTGTAACACAGCTTCTCTGTGTAACCAGTAGGCAAACCAGTCTTCAGTGCTGTTATATGGTGTTTGATGCTTTATCTGAGATTGCCGGGGATGGGAAGAGTCTCTATGAGTCTGGTAGGGTGGGACCTGGGCACCAGAGTCATTGTGTCTTCTGATGTACTGAGAGCAATGGAGGCCATGCCAAAGCCAGGCTCTCACTCTATGGGGAGATTGAGAAGTGTTGGGAGATGAAGGAATGTCGGCAGCTCCTGGGGCTCCCCAGGGGGCAGGTGTATTATTTTGCTCCTTTAGAACAACCAATTTTCCATTATTGACCAATTCATTCCTCCCTCCACGTTTGTAATACCACCTTTGAGCATGTCAAGTCTGTGTATATTCATGGGCTTCTTTCTAGGGTCTCTTTTCTATTCCATTCAACAATTTGTCTATCCCTAAGCTAATGTCATACCATCTTAAATCTTACAACTTTAAAATAAGGCTGGGCGCGGTGGCTCATGCCTGTAATCCCAGCACTTTGGGAGGCCGAGGAGGGTAGATCACCTGAGGTCAGGAATTCGAGACCAGCCTGGTCAACATGGCAAAACCCTGTCTCTACTGAAAACAGAAAAATTATCCGGGCATGGTGGCGCTTGCCTGAAATCTCAGCTACTCAGGAGGCTAAGGCACGAGAATCACTTGAACCCAGGAAGTGGAGGTTGCAGTGAGCTGAGGCTGCGCCACTGTACTCCGGCCTGGGCGACAGAGCAAGACTCAGTCTCAAAATATAAATAAATTAAATAAATTAAATAAAATAAGTTCATATGTGGTGGCACAGTCTTTCTATTTTGTTCTGCATCTTCAAAATTATCTTGTCCTTTTCTACTTCCAAATGAATCCTAAGATCAGACTGTTTAGTTCCACAAAAAGTTATAGCTGGATTTAATTTAGAATTATATTGAATTTATGGACAAATTAGGGAAGAATTTACATCTTTATGATATCGAACTCATGAACCTGGTAGATATCTTCATTTATTCAGATCTGTGTGTGTATTTGTATTTGTTCTTCAGTTTTGGAATTTTCTTCACAATGATCTTACATAGCGTTTGTCAGGTTGATTTCTAATAATCTTTTTCCTTGTACCAGTATTGTGGATGAGATCTTCATTTCTAATACAGGTTTTAATTATTTATTGATATTGAAAGTCTATTGAGCCAGGCATAGTGGCATATAGCTGTAGTCCCAGCTCCACTGGAGGCTGACGCAGGAGGATCACTTCAGCTCAGGAGTTTGAGGCTGTAGTACACAGTGATCGCACCTGTGAGTAGCCACTGCACTCCAGCCTGGGCAACATAGTGAGACCTCTGTCTCTAAAACAAATAAAGAAAGATAAAAGAAAAAAGAAAGGCTATTGATTATTTATTGGTTTTGAATATGGCAAACTTGCTAAACTCCCTTACTAGCTTTAATAGATTCAATTCTAGTTCGGGTGTGATGACTCAAGCCTGTAATCCCAGCACTCTGGGAGGCTGAGGTGGGTGGATCACCTGAGGTCAGGAGTTCGAGACCAGCCTGACCAACATGGTGAAACCCTGTCTCTACTAAAAATACAAAAATTAGCCAGGTGTGGTGGCACACGCCTGTAATCCCAGCTACTCAGGAGGCTGAGGCAGGAGAATTGCTTGAACCCAGGAGGCAGAGGTTACAGTGAGCTGAGATCGTGCCACTGCACTCCAGCCTGGGTGACAGAGCAAGACTCCATCTCAAAAAAAAAAAAAAAAAAAAGAAAGATTATATTCTACAGATTATTTTGGGGCTTTGTATGTAATCAATCATATTATCTCTACATAAGGACAGTAGCTAGACTTTTAATTCCAGTTCTAAAGATTTTTTTAAAACCATGAATGAGTGTTAAATGTTGATGCCTTTTCTGTATTTACTGAAAAGGTCATAGTTTTTCCTCTTTTAATCTGTTAAAGTGGTATACTACATCAATAGATTTTAGGATGCTGCACTTCCTTGCATTCCTAGGATAATCAACCTAGTCTTTATAGAAACAACTCTCATTCTTTTGACATTTATAGTACATTGGTCTATATAACTACATTAAATAAATTAGTTAGAATATCAACTACACATGATGTCAATAGGTTATTACATAAAATACAACTGACTCTGGATGAGCATGAAACTCAAGTGCACAATAGCCCATTACCTGTCAGGCTTCACACTGATGATTCTTTAAGATAGCAGGAAGAGTATCAGTTAAGTGGAAGTTAACTAGAAAGTGTCCACTGTTTAGGGAAATTAGTGATTGTGGTGACAAACCCACTCTATGCCAACATGATTTGTTTCTATTAAACTAAATTCAAGAAATAGTTATGGAGAAACTACTATATATTAAGTACCATGTTAGGCATCACGGCTAAACACAAAGGTGAATCAAGCAGTTTCCCAACCTAGTAGACAGGTTAAAATCAAGTGCTTAAATATCTCATCATAACACAAAGCAGAATAAGACAGATGTCCAAGGAAATAAAAAAGCTATCACAGATCATAGGGGAAAAGTGTAACTTGGGGAGAGGAGTAATCAGAAAAGGAGTTTTGGAGAAGGTAGATTTTGCAGTGAATTAAGTGGGAGGTTAGACCATTGGTGTCCATAGCAGCCAGCCCCTTTAACTGATCTCGATTAGTTTCAGCAATCCACTTTAAAAGCAATGAGAGCTTCTGATGCTTCTAAAGCAATCCACTTTAAAAGTAATCTGATCTGTTCTGATGATCATTTCTTTTCTTGTTGGACTTGCACATAGATTCTCCCTTTCTGTCCAGCCCTTTCCTGTGAGATGTTCATCCCCTAATCCTTGGAACCTGTGAATATATTACTTTACATGGAAAGGGAGAATTAAGAGTGAAAATGAAGTTTAAGGTTGCTAATCAGCTGATCTTGAGATGGAGAGATTATCCCGTATTGTCTGTATTGGCCCAATGCAATCACAATGGTCCTTAGAAGTAAAAAAGGGAGGCAGGAGAGTGAGTGTCAGAGTGATGTGACATGAGAGAGACTCAACCATTGCTGGCTTTGAAGATGGAAGGGGGCTATGAGCCAAAGAATGCTGGCAGCTCCTAGAAGTTGAATAAATCAAGGAAATAGATTGTCTCCTAGAACCTCCAGAGGAATGCAGCTTCTGCAAAATCTTGCTTTTAGCCCAGTGGAACCTATTTCAGGCTGCTGACCTCCAGAGCTGTAAAATAATACATTTATGTTATTTTAAGCCACTAAATTTGTGGTAAGCTGTTACAGCAGCAATAAGAACTAACACAAAAGATTAATAAAGCCAACCAGGATAAAAAACAGGTTTGGAAGGAAAGCTCATAGCTTTACTCATGTTGAGCTGAAGAGCTAGTGCCTGTCTGTGAAAGGCCAGCAGGATGGTGGAAATGTGGGTTTGAATCTCAGAAGAGGCTTGGATTTGGAACCTTAAAATCATTACATAAAGGGGATACTTGACACCTAGAGCATGGGTGAGATGTTTTTAGGAAAAACATTTAGATCAGTGCTGTCAAGTGGAAATATAACACAAGCTGTGAATGTAAGCTACACATGCAATTTAAAATTTTCAGCAACCATATTAAAAATCTAAAAAAAGAAAGTGAAATTAAATTTTAATTTTTTTGTACTAAACATATCCAAATTGTTTTTTCAACATGTAATCCATATACAATTATTAGATATTTTACATTTTTACACAAAATCTTTACAATCTGATATGCATTTTACACTTACAGCACATCTCAGTTCAGCATGTCTATAAATAATTTCAAGGGCTCAATAGCTGTCGTGTGGCTAGTGGCTATGGTACTGGGCAGTGCAGTTTAGAGAAAGAGCAGATACAAAGGGTGGAGCTTTGACAGACACCTGCATTTAGGAGACGGGAGAAGGAAAAGGAGCCAATAAAGAAGTGGACACAGGGCCGGGCGCAGTGGCTCATGCATGTAATCCCAGCACACTGGGAGTCCGAGGCGGGTGGATTACCTGAGGTCAGGAGTTCGAGACCAGCCTGACCAACATGGTGAAACCCCATCTCTACTAAAAATACAAAAGTAGCCGGGCATGGCGGCATGCGCCTATAATCCCAGCTACTCAGGACACTGAGGCAGGAGTATCGCTTGAACCCGGAAGGTGGAGGTTGCAGTGAGCCGTGATGGTGCCATCACACTGCAACCTGGGTAACACAGCAAGACGTCTTAAAAAAAAGAAAGTGAGAAAGAAAGAAAGAAGGAAAGAAAGAAAGAAGGAAGGAAGGAAGGAAGGAAAGAAAGAAAGAAAGAAAGAAAGAGAAAGAAAGAAAGAAAGAAAGAAAGAAAGAAAGAAAGAAAGAGAAAGAAAGAAAGAAAAAGACACAAAGGACGATAGTCAAGATAGTGCAATGTCCCAAAATCTAAAGGAATTTTACTTAGGGAAATGTAGGGACGAAAATTTCAAAGGCTCTTCTTTGGTGTTCTGGCTCATTCAACTCTTATATTTGAGAGGTTTTCCCCCTCTCTGAAGTGCAGCTCTACACTACAAAGTCACTTTCATTTGCTCTGGCTTTTTAACAGTCTCATATATCCATCTAAACATAAATTTAGGGGTGCCATCATAGGTGACTGGGGATAGCAAGGTGACTAAGGGAAAGAAGAAAGGAGCATTGAGGTGGTTTGAGGTTGTTGGAGGATGTGATGATTTAGAACAGGTGCCTGGTGGGAGTAAGATGGAGATCATGTTACCATGACAACTGATTATTTCATTGGTCCAGTGACCAGTTGCCATGGTAACAAAATTTTTGTGTCAGTGTGACATGGATCCCAGGGGAGAGAATGCTTGTGCAAAGGACCCCTTTGCTCATTGGTAAAGCTTTTATATTTACAATGATTTCTGCATTGCTTGATGAAGCCTCCTGCAGGAACTTCAATCAACACTGATGTCTCCTTCTCCTTATTGCTCGTTTATGGCAGTCACCACATGCAAAATGCACACATTTTCATTGTTCATGTTCTATATACTGTTTTCTTATCTGATATTCCTTAGTTGTTTTAGTACTTTAATCTCTTTCTCCTAAACAGATAAGAATCCCACTGAAGGCAGGGATTCTTCTTATAATTTCGTTGTATTTTCAAAGGACTGGGAGTTAGAGGGAAAAAGCAGACACACCTTGTGCACCAGACATATCTGGGTTACATGCCACCTCTGCTTTTGCCATTTGCCTTAGATATTTCCTAATGGACTTAGGAAAGTCATTTTATCTTCCTGAATTTAGTTTTCTTCTATAAAATGAGAATATCAAAATTTGCACTGTGGGGTTGTTATGATGATTAGAAAAATCTGAAATGAAGTAGTTGGCCTACAGCAAGAACTGAATAAATGGTGCCAGTTATTATAACATGGTTCCCAGCCCAGTCCTGGATGCCATGATCAGTACTTAGCAATACCTGATGAACAATAAGATGATGACAAATGATACCGTGGTAACAGTAGGACTAGATTAATTTTAGAGTTTCTTAAAGATCAGTTGTCTTATGGTGGCCCAATTACATACCAGCTGCAATTCTTTTTTTTTTTTTTTTTTTTGAGACAGAGTCTGGCTCTGTCGCCCAGGCTGGAGTGCAGTGGCCGGATCTCAGCTCACTGCAAGCTCTGCCTCCCGGGTTTACGCCATTCTCCTGCCTCAGCCTTCGGGGTGGCTGGAACTACAGGCGCCCGCCACCTCGCCCGGCTAGTTTTTTGTATTTTTTAGTAGAGACGGGGTTTCTCCGTGTTAGCCAGGATGGTCTCGATCTCCTGACCTCGTGATCCGCCCGTCTCGGCCTCCCAAAGTGCTGGGATTACAGGCTTGAGCCACCGCGCCCGGCTACCAGCTGCAATTCTTAACTTGCAACCCAAGTTATGCTGATTGTAACTTCTTGGGAGGAAAAATTTTTAAGTATTTAAGAAAAATGAGAGGAAAGAGAACCAGATATTTTGTGCCTTCTTGATGGAAAAACATGAAAAAAATCACATATGAATGGTCCAACCTCTGGATCCAAGTACTTATTTACACAAAATACAGAGGGGCCTGGCGTGGTGGCTCACATCTGTAATCCCAGCACTTTGGGGGACCAAGGCAGGTGGAATCACTTGAGGTCAGGAGTTCGAAACCAGCCTGGCCAACGTGGTGAAACCCCCTGTCTACTAAAAATATAAAAATTAGCTTGGCGTAGTGGTGGGCACCTGTAATCCTAGCTACTCAGGAGGCTGAGGCAGGAGAACTGCTTAAGCCCAGGAGGTGGAGGTTGCAGTGAGCGGAGATGGCATCACTGCACTCCAGCCTGGGCAACAGAGCAAGACTCCATCTCAAAAACAACAACAACAACAACAACAACAAAAAACAAACAAAAAACAGAGGGCAGAGGCACATGTTAAACACCACAACAGGGAAACAATTAGCAAAATCCATACTGTAGAAATACTACAGGAAAAATGCTGTGGTTTCAGGCCGGACACGGTGGCTCACACCTGTAATCCCAGCACTCTGGGAGGCCGAGGTGGGCGGATCACAAGGTCAGGAGATCGAGACCATCCTGGCTAACACGGTGAAACCCCGTCTCTATAAAAATACAAAAAAAATTAGCCGGGCGCGGTGATAGGCGCCTGTAGTCCCAGCTACTCGGGAGGCTGAGGCAGGAGAATGGTGTGAACCTGGAGGCGGAGCTTGCAGTGAGCCGAGATCGTGCCACTGCACTCCAGCCTGGGCAACAGAGCAAGACTCCGTCTCAAAAAAAAAAAAAAAAAAAAAATGCTGTGGTTTCTTCAACAAATACATTGCAAGAAAAAATAATGGAAAAGGAACTTACAAAATAAAAAAAGATTTAAGAGACTTATTAATATCCATGTGTAGATCTTACTTGAGCTTTGATTCAAACAAACAAAATTTTAAAAAATTCGTAAGGTGACTGAAAGTTTAAATACTGACAGGATCAAAGACATATCTTAATACTAGTGACTTCAAAAATTCTCATTAATTTTTAGGTAAGTCAATGGTATGATTATGTTTCATTAATAAAAGAGTTCTTATCTTTTGGAGATGTATTTTTAAAATATGTGTGTATTGATGTAGTATGAAGTCTGGAATTTGCTTCAAAGTAACACAGAAGGGGAAATGTGAGGGTGAGGGTAGGGATATAGATTTAAAAGGTTAGTTACCTGAGGCGGGTGGATCACCTGAGGTCAGGAGTTTGAGACCAGCCTGGCCAACATGGCGAAATCTGTCTCTACTAAAAATACAAAAAGTAGCCAGGTGTGGTGGCACGTGCCTGTAGTCCCAGCTACTTGGGAGGCTGAGGCAGGAGAATTGTTTGGACCTGGGAGGCAGTGGTTGCAGTGAGCCGAGATTGTGCCACTGCCAGCCTGGGTGACAGAGTGAAACTCCATCTCAAAAAAAAAAAAAAAAAAAAATGTTAGTTACTACTTGATAACTGTTGACGTTGGAAAATGGGTACATGAGGATTCATTATATTACTTGCATATCTGAAGTTTCTCTATATTTAAAACGTTGAGTGCGTCTATCCAAGATTATATGCACAATAAAGACTTAGATATAAGGAAACACAGAATATTATTTAATACAATGTTGGACAAATGCATTGTGATGGTTTAATCAATAAATTAATGTATATTTTCCTTAGCTAGTCCTTCATAGCCAGGTTTTTACATTATATACATAAATGATATTTTTTCTTTCTTTCTTTTTTTTTTTTGAGATGGAGTCTCGCTCTGTCGCCCAGGCTGGAGTGCAGTGGCGCAATCTCAGCTCACTGCAACCTCTGCCTCCTGGGTTCAAGAGATTCTTCTGCCTCAGCTTCCCGAGTAGCTGAGACTACAGGCACATGCCACGACGTCTGGCTAATTATTTGTATTTTTAGTAGAGACGGGGTTTCATGGTGTTAGCCAGGATGGTCTCAATCTCCTGACCTTGTGATCCCCCTGGCTCAGCCTCCCAAAGTGCTGGGATTACACACGTGAGCTACCACGCCTGGCCATAAATGATATTTTTCTATTGCAAATTATAGTTAGTATTATTCATGATGTCTTAGGTTAGATTCCTTGAGAAAAAGACTCTGAGAGGGAGTTTTGTGGGCATGAAGTTTTTTGTGGGGGAGGGTGAAGTGGTGGTGTGCTTTTGTGTTCAACCATAGTGGATACGAATGGGCAAAGGAAGGATCTGAGCAGTGATACAGTTGCCATATGTATCTCATCTGATCTCACCTCACCCAACCCCCTAGGGAGCTTGAGAGATAGAAGGCGCTTTTCAAACATGTCCCACGTTGAAGAATGGAGCCAGGCCTTTATCCTTGGAATCACTCTTCTGCCTACTTTGCCTCAACAAACTTGAACTCATTTTTCAAGGATGAGGTCAAATGTTTCTGTATCTGCAAACTCTTCCTTAAAACACTCACCCTCGCCTGGGAGGCAGAGGTTGCAGTGAGCTGAGATGGTGCCACTGCACTCCAACCTGGGTGACAGAATGAAATCCCATTTCTTATCAAACAAACAAACAAACAAAAACAACAAAAAATGCTCATCTTCAGTCAGATCAAATTCCTTCTTCCACTATCCTTCCTATATGAACCATACAGGGGAAAAAGAAGAGCTAACATTTATAGCACTCCTCATGTGCTAAGCACTGTGTTAAGCAGTCTACCTGTGCATGGTTTCAGTTAACTCACAGCATACCTAGGTAGGTAGGTACAGATGCTCCTTCATTTAGGATGGGACTACATCCTGATAAACTCATCATAAGTTGAAGATATCGTAAGTCAAAAATGCATTTAATACACCTAACCTACCGAACACATAGCTCAGCCTTGCCTATCTTAAACATGTCCAGAACAATTACATTAGCCTACAGCTGGGCAAAATCATCAATCACAAAGCCTAAACAATAAATAATAAAATAAATGTATTATTTTATAATAACATGTTGAATCTCTCATGGAAGAGTATTATACCACGTATTGCTAGCCCGGGAAAAGATCAAAATTCAAGTATGGTTTCTACTGAATGCATATTGTTTTCACACCACTGTGAAGTCGAAAAATTTTAAATCAAACCATCTCAAGTCAGGGACTGTCTGTATTATTATTATTATCCCCATTTACATATGATGAAACTAAAACCTCAGAGAGATTAAGCGATTTGCCTAACTAAAATGATTGAACTAGTGAGTGGCAGGGCTGGCCATTTAACCCCAGACAAGGGAGCCCACACGCGTTTTTTTTTTTTTTGAGACAAAGTTTCGCTTTTGTTGCCCACGCTGGAGTGCAATGGCATGATCTTGGCTCACTGCAGCCTCTGCCTCCCTGCAGCCTCTGCCTCCCTGCAGACTCCCCCTCCCTGCAGCCTCCACCTCCCAGGTTCAAGTGATTCTCCTGCCTCAGCCTCCCAAGTAGCTGGGATTACAGGAACTCAACCCTACGCCCAGCTAATTTTTGTATTTTTAGTAGAGACGGGGTTTCGCCATGTTGGCCAGGCTGGTCTCGAACTCCTGACCTCAGGTGATCCGCCTGCCTCAGCCTCCCAAAGTGCTGGGATTACAGACCTGAGCCACTGTGCCAGCTGGGAGCCCATACTCTTAATTGCTATTATGCTATACTGCCCCCTAGCTACCGCTTTAATCTTTGTACTCCCAGCCCTTAGCACAATACCTAACCTAGAATTAGCACTTAATAAATATTTACTGAATAAATGAATATTCATTTCACCAGCATTTCTAGCAAATTTCATTTTAGAAAAAGATCAAATCCAGATGAAATTTGTAGAAATAAGGGTGGTATATTTCATGGAAGCATGGAACAAGAAACCCCACTAGAAGAGTTAAGCTTGGCTACACTTAACACTGCAGAAAAAGAGATCAGATGGGGGCAGTGGACATAGTATAGGCCAAAAATTAACTGCTAAATAGTTTAAAAGGGAAATACTTAAGTACATTAAAAGAAGCTTTGTCTTTGTGTGCGTGTGTGTGCTAATATGCCTTTTTAGCATATTTTGCTTTAAGAATCATTGCAAAAAGACACATTTCTTACTTATTCTACCATACTAAAATGGGGGCAAGTCATGGTGAATCATGAACTTAGATGAGATATAATGAAAACAGCATAAGTCAGTAAGTATTGAACATAGTTGCTAAAAGGTGGAAATGAGATCCTTTAGGAAAGGTGAAATATATAGGAATTATAAGTAAGTTTCCTTTAAGTAGTAAAGCAACTCTTCTTCATTTTCGCTAAAATAGAATATAAGATGACATATTTCAGCAGTCTGTGTGGCGTGTTAGCAAAAGGAGGGATTTCAAAGTCATGAATTGATGTTCAAGTCTTCATATTGCCATTCACTAGCAGAGTGACCTCGGTGTCCCTTGCCTATAAAACGAGGAGGAAAATCTCTAACTCCTAGATTACAGGGATTTATTGATATAAAATATTACTTCCTTTTTCTGTTTCCTGTTTCTGACAGAAGTCATTGTTTCCTCCTCTGAACTTCTACAGGCATCAACATTTTGCCAGTCTTGTTTCATCTCTCTCTCACACTTTTTTTGTTTTTTTTTTTTTGAGATAGGATCTCTGTTGCCCAGGCTGGAGTGCAGTGGCGTGATCAGGCTCACTGTAGCCTCAACCTCTGGGTTCAAGTGATCCTTCCATGTAGTAGCTGGGAGAAGAGGTGTGTGCTACCACATCCAGCTAATTTTTGTATTTTTTGTAGAGATGGGGTTTTTCCATGTTGCCCAGGCTGGTCGAAAACTCCTGGGCTCAAGCAATCCATCTGCTTTAGCCTTCCAAAGTGCTGGGACTACAGGCAAGAGCCACTGTGCCTGGCCCTCAAATTCTAATTATGCCAACACTGTCATACTCCAGAATTAGATGCCTGTTATGTTTGCAGTATTGTCACTTTTTGAGTGAATAGTAGAAACAACAGGTTGAATCTCTTCCTAGTTTCGAAGAACTGATCCACAGATCCGAGCAGTCCTAATTAGTTCTCAGGACTCTCTTCAATGCTTGCATCAAGGACATTCCACAGATGGTTTTTCAATTACTTCCCAGTAAGCTCTGGAAATGTATGGAAAGTGTTAGGACTTAGGACTTTGCACCTATGTTTGTCTAATTTAAAAAAAAATTTTTTGTTATTGTTGTTGAGACAAGGTACTTTCTCTGTTACGGCTCAGGCTGGAGTGCAGTGGCACGAACGCAGACCACTGCAGCCTCAAACTCCCAAGTTCAAGTGATCCCCCCACCTCAGCCTCCCAAGCAGCTGGAATACAGAGTTTCACCATGTTGCCCAGGCTGGTCTTGAACTCCTGGGCTCAAGCGATTCACCTGCCTCTGCCTCCCAAAGGCTGGGATTACAGGTATGAGCCACTGTGCCCAGCCTGTTTACCTAAATTTAACCTTCACCTACATGTTCTCTTAATCTGGTCCCATTAAAAACTTGGTCCCCAGTGCACTTCAAGCTAGATTTCTCATTGCCAAGTCCTTTGGGCTTTTCAGTGTCTTCCATTCTTTGTGATTCCTTAGAGAGGACTGAGTTTCTTTACTGAATACTGACCATGCTCCAGGGCCTGCAGATCCTAATGTTCCAGGTATTTTTCTTTTATGCGACATTTCAAATAAATTAGGTACACATAACGTTTTACATAAAAATTAGCTACTAATAATCCCTTAACTCAAGTTAGCAATATGTGACAACACAGGAAAAGCCTTTGTGGGGAGTTAGGGGACTTTGGTTATGGTTCTAGATTATTCCACAGCATTAATTTGACAAAATTTTACTTATTTAGTGCCTAGAGGCTGCCCCATACAGTGATGGGTTACTAGGTATAGAAGCAAATGAGCATGGTCCTTATCTCAAAAACAGGGACTGGCTGGGCGCGGTTAGTTCATGCCTGTAATCCCAGCACTTTGGGAGGCCCAGGTGGGCGGATCACCTGAGCTCAGGAGTTCAGGACCAACCTGGCCAACATGGTGAAACCCCATCTCTACTAAAAATACAAAAAAAATTTAGCCGGGCATGGTCGCAGGCACCTGTAATCCCAGCTACTTGGGAGACTGAGGTAGGAGAATCACTTGAACCTGGGAGGCGGAGGTTGCAGTGAGCCAAGATCGCGTCATTGCACTCCAGTTTAGGGCACAAGAGCGAGACTTCGTCTCAAAAAAAACCAACCAACCAACCAAACAAACAAAAAAAACTGGGACTGTGCTGGGCATGGTAGTTCACACCTATAATTCCAACACTTTGGGAAGTTGAGGCAGGAGGATTGTTTGAGGCCAGGATTTCGAGACCAGCCTGGGCAACATAATGAGACCTTGCCTCTATTAAAAAAAATAATAATAAAAGAAAAGAAAAACAGGAACTATATCTTAACATTCTTTGTAAGTTCCCCAGCTTCTGGGGCATGACATGGTCCATGGCACTTATAAAGGGTTGTCTGAGCCCACAGATCAAGACTGACTGAGTTTCAAAATCTGTATTTTTATTTTATTTTATTTTATTTTAGAGGCACTGTCTCACTATGTTGCTTAAGGTAGGGTCTCTCTCTCTCTCTCTTTTTTTTTTTTGAGGTGGAGTCTCGCTGTGTTGCCCAGGCTGGAGTGCAGTGGCCCGATCTTGGCTTATTGCAACCTCTACCTTCCTGGTTTAAGCAATTCCCCTGCCTCAGCCTCCAGAGTAGCTGGAATTACAGGCGCATGCCGTGCATGCCACCACGCCCAGCAAATTTTTTGTATTTTTAGTAGAGACCGGGTTTCACCATGTTGGCCAGACTGGTCTCGAACTCCTGACCTCAGGCAATCTGCCCGCCTCAGCCTTCCAAAGTGCTGGGATTACAGGCGTGAGTCACAGTGTCCATCACTTTTTTTTTTTTTTTTTTTGAGACAGAGTCTTGCTTTGTTGCCCAGGCTGGAGTGCAGTGGCACGATCTCGGCTCACCGTAACCTCTGCCTCCTGGTTTCAAGCAATTCTCCTGTCTCAGCCTCCTGAGTAGCTGGGATTACAGGCATGTACCACCATGACCAGCTAATTTTTGTATTTTTAGTCAAGATGGGGTTTCACCATTTTGCCAGACTGGTCTCGATCTCCTGACCTCAGGTGATTCACCTGCCTCGGCCTCCCAAAGTGCTGGGATTACAGGTGTGAGCCACTGCTCCCGGTGGGTCTCTAACTCTTAGCCTCAAGCAATCCTCATGCCTTGGTCTCCCAAAGCTCTGGGATTACAGGTGTGAGCCACCATGCCCTGCCTCAAACACCTCAAATACTGTATTTTAAAGCCTTTCACTATACTACACCAATCATCCCATTCTCTCTATCTTCTTACAATCCCCAAGCAATCTTTCTACCTGAAGATGACACCAGAAATTTGGGTCACTAAAGAGAAAGATTCAGAAAGTGTCTGCATTAGTCAGTGTAGGCTGTTATGCTATGGTATCAACCCGCAAATCTCAGTGGCCTAATCAGCAAAGATTGTTTTTCTCGCTTACTTTGTGTCCTTCCCAGGTCAGCTGTGGCTCTGCTGCACATTGTCTTCACTCTGGGACTGAAGCTGATGGATTAGCCTCTATCCAGAACGTTGCTGGTCATGAGGAGAGCAGGCAAGGAAAACATGGTTCAGCACATTGACTGAGAGCTTCCAGCTGGAAGTGGCTCATACTGCCACTCACATTTCATTACCTAATGCAAGTCACACAGCCAAGCCTGCTGTCAATAGGAAATTACAATCCAATTCTGGCAGGCACAATAAGTGTTTGGGAACAATTATATAGTCTTCCACAGGGTCTCTTTACCCTTCATTTGTGATACTTGGATGTAAATACATCTTCTCACAGTGCCTCACCCAGTACCTTAAATACTGTATTTTACATTGGTGCAAACAATCCGGATTTTTATTTTTATTTAGAGGCACTGTCTCACTATGTTGCTCAAGGTAGGGTTGCTCTCTCTCTTTTTTTTTTGAGATGGAGTCTCGCTGTGTTGCCCAGGCTGGAGTGCAGTGGCCCGATCTTGGCTCACTGCAACCTCCACCTCCCTGGTTTAAGCAATTCCCCTGCCTCAGCCTCCAGAGTAGCTGGGATTACAGGCGCATGCCACCACCCCCAGCAAATTTTTGAAATTTAGGAAATTGGCAAATTTAGGAAATTACAATCCAATTCTGGGAGGCACAATAAGGGTTTGGGAACAATTATATAGTCTTCCACAGGGTCTCTTTACCCTTCATTTGTGATACTTGGATATAAATACACCTTCTCACAGTGCCTCACCCAGTACCTTAAGTACTGTATCTCACATTGGTGTAAACCATCTGGCTGGTTTAGAGTCTTTGAAGGCAGAAGAGAGGGCTTAGGATCAGAAAATTCTGGCTTCAAATCCTGCCTCTGACACTTAAACTACTGAGCCTCTGTTTCCTCTTCATTTACATGATGACCACCTTGTAGTTTTACTGTAAAGATTTAAAAAAACCAAACAGACGCAAAGGGCCTATTGTGTTGCTACTCACACAAAGAACACTAAATGTTAACTATTCCCCCACCCCCAAACTCCATCCAGCACTGGGGTTTCTTGATGGTTCTTATTTAGCTCATGAGGCATGAAGTAAGCCAGTATCTTTACAACTTTAAACAATTGTTTCTTACTACCAAATTTGTACCAGAGTTTCAGGCTCCTTGGGGCTGCAAACCTTGGCTACTTTTTCCTGCTAACCAGGTTCCTTTCTATCAACCCAAAAGATATTGCTAACTAACTGGCAGAGAGATTTCCCTTGATCCTACTCTGTTTGAACATCCTCTGACTCACCCTTCCTAGTGCCACCCAAGTTTCATCTGCACCATTGCTTACACATAATACAAGTACTTTATTTACTTTACGCATTTGTTAATGTTTGCTCAGCTGTCTTGGTGCCTTTGTGTCTTTCACTGTGCTTTTAATTAGGTTGGCTGATTCTAAGAGTGGAGGTAAACCAAGGTTTGAACCAGGTGGTTACAAGGAACATGGAGATGGGTTGCAGGTAGGGGATGGCAGATTGCTATGAATGCACTAGTGTAAATTCATTGACAGCCTAGGGAAAAAAAAAATGTATTTTAGGCTAATGCCTTCTACCGGGAAAAAATAATCTAAGTTACTCCTTTCTACTAATAATGATTAAGTAGTGGAGTCTTTGGGAAGGATCACATTTTGCCTTACTGATACAATCCGAAGTCAACACCAAGCTACCAGAGGACAAGAACTCAATGATGATTTACATAGAGTGATGTGGTCTAGCTACATGAGTTAGTTATTCCCATCAGGCACTAATATTTAATGACTACTTATAAGACTATCACTTCTGTGGCCTCTACTTTTATCTACCCAACCTCTGACTTTGCACAAGTTGTTCTCTACTCCCAGTTTTGCCTCCATCTCTGCATGGCAAATTTCTACTCATTTATTAAAATTTAGCCTTAACTGTACCTTTTAAGAGTGAAGCTTTGTTTGGCCCCAGTGACTGTGCCTCACCCTCCACTTCATCCAATTTGACAGAATTAAGCCTTGCTTCTTTTCTGTTTCCATGGCACAAGTATAAATTTCTACCAAACTGCATTGGGATTAACTGTTTACATGTCTGCTTCTCTTTTATTCTCTTTTGACTCCTTGGTATTTAGTACAACACCTGGTATAGAGTAGGTGTTTGCTAAATGATTATTGAATGCTATGTAAGTGTGCACAGTGACCAACGCCCAAGCATTTTCCTTAAATAGCAGTCAGTAGTGCTAAGACCTTTCAGGCCTATGTATAGCCTTTTATTTTATTTTTAATTTTTAATTTTTTTTTTTGAGATGGAGTCTCGCTCTGTCGCCCAGACTGGAGTGCAGTGGCCAGATCTCAGCTCACTGCAAGCTCCACCTCCCGGGTTTACGCCATTCTCCTGCCTCAGCCTCCTGAGTAGCTGGGACTACAGGCGCCCGCCACCGCGCCCGGCTAGTTTTTTGTATTTTTTAGTAGAGACGGGGTTTCACCATGTTAGCCAGGATGGTCTCGATCTCCCGACCTCATGATCCGCCCGTCACGGCCTCCCAAAGTGCTGGGATTACAGGCTTGAGCCACCGCGCCCGGCTGTATAGCCTTTTAAAAAACCTAATTCAAGAATTATAAAATATTACATAAAGATACCCAGGGAATCCGGAAGGCGTTTCCCGGGCTAGGAATAATAGGAGGCGCTCTCTCATGTTTTTCTCTCTCCCTCTTGCAAGTCTTGGCTCATTTTAAATTCATTTCTCATTTTCTAATTTTCTCTTACAATAAATACAGAGGGAGAAAAGGATCAGGTAAAGGCTCATTTATCTAAGTGTCTGGGTCATGTGAAGTGTTGAACACTCTGCTGTTGAAGCACTGCCAGCGTCCAATCAAGGTTTTTGTAGGGCTATTGCAGCCCAGCTCTGGGCTGTGTTCCTTTCAGAAAATTCAGAATTCAGATGAAGCTAGGAAAAGATCGCAAACAATACAAAACAATAAAACCACTACTTTATTCCCCTGGGCAATCTGTGTCTTTTAAGGGTCTGTCCCTTGAGCTGGATAATATCTCCTCTTTGAAGGTTTTCTTGCTCTGCACCCTCCCTTCTAGTCTACGCCCATCTAGCAAGACAGTGAACTACTATACTCTTTTCTGTGCTGACACTGGGATCTTATGAATAATAATAACAGCTGTCTCGGGGACCTTTATTTTTGACAGCCTGTGCGTGGTCTCTTTTGCTAGGTAGCTATGATTATTGTTTCCTTATTATAGGCAGGGCAACAGAGGCTAAGAGAAACCAAATAACTGGATGTAGGCGCAAAGTAAGTAAGCTATGGAATATTAGACTTGAATCTAGGTCTGCCTTCTCAATCTAGGCTTTAAGCTTTTCTTCTTCACAATGTTCCAGAATTCCCCAGGCTGCTATAACCATTCTAGTTTTTTTTATTTTTCTTAGAGTCAGGGTGTCACTTTGTTGCCCAGGTTGGTCTCAACCTCATGAGCTAAAGTGATCCTCCCACATTGGCCTCCCCAAGTGCTTGGATTACAGGCATTAGCCACCGTGCCCAGCCTGCTTTATTCTTTTTTATTTTTTATTTTTGAGGAGGGATACTCCTCCACCCTTTTTTTAATCTTAAAAAAATTTAGGCCGGGCACAGTGGCTCACGCTTGTATCCCACCACTTTGGGAGGCCGAGACAGGCGGATCACGAGGTCAGGAGATCGAGATCATCCTGGCTAACACGGTGAAACCCTGTCTCTACTGAAAATATAAAAAAATTAGCCGGGCGTAGTGGTGGACGCCTGTAGTCCCAGCTACTCGGGAGGCCGAGGCAGGAGAATGGCGTGAACCCGGGAGGCAGAGCTTGCAGTGAGCCGAGATCACGCCACTGCACTCCAGCCTGGGTGACCGAGCGAGACTCCATCTCAAAAAAAAAAAAAAAAAAAAAAAAAAATTAAACACATGTTGTTGTATATATCTAAGGTATACCACATGATGTTATGGGATAGTCAAAAGGTCACTACAGTGAAGCAAATTAACAGAGCCATCATCTCACACAGTTATCCATTTTTTTTTTTATTGTGGCAAGAGAAGCTAAAATCTACTCATTTAGCATGAATCCCATATGTAATAAATTTTATTGCCCCTCCACCTTTTAACACCTTGGGACTCATACTTCTTTCCTTCCCAAAGGCTGCTGATCCCCATCTTCCCACCTCATTCTGGCAGCTAACCACCTCTGTTCTCTCTCCAGCCCTATCCCCATATTAGCTCAGGATGAGCACTTTAGGGAAGAACCTCAGAATCCCAGACAAGTGAGAGGAGCAGAGCTGCCCAACACTTGTAAGAGACGGTGCTAAACAGGAGTTCGACACAAGTCTGAGCAACATAGCGAGATCCCATTTCTATAAAGTTAAAAAATGTTTATAAAGAAAAAAATAAACAAAAGCTCCAGACTTGGAGCAAAGTCTACTCTCTCTCTCTTTTTAAAGACAGCGTCTCGTTCTGTTACCCAGGCTGGCGTGCAGTGGTGCAATCACAACTCACTGCAGCCTTGACCTCTTGGGCCCAAGGGATCCTCCCATCTCAGCCTCCCACATAGCTGGGACCATGGGTGCACACCACCCTGCTGGCTAATTTTTTTTATTTTTGTAGAGACAGAGTCTCTCCATGTTGCCTAGGCTGTTCTTGAATTCTTGTGCTCAAGCAATCCTCCCGCCTCTGCCTCCCAAAGTGTTGGGAGACTGTAGACAGACTGTACACTTATTATTTAGAGATGGGGGCTTGCTGTGTTGCCTAGGCTGCACTTGAACTCCTGGGCTCAAGTGCTCCTATCCTCCTGCCTCAGCCTCCTTAATAACTGGGATTACAGTCAAACGCCACTGTGCCCGGCTGAGACTAAACCTTATCCATCTTACTCATTGCTACCATCTAGTTCAAGCCATCATTCCGTACCTGGGTAATGGAGCCTCTGGCTTCCACCATTGTCCTCTTAGGTCTGCTCTTAGCGCAGCGGCCACAGTGATCTGACCAGAGTGATGTTTTGAAAGCGCAAGTCAGATCCTATCACTCCTCTGTTCAAAGCCCAGCAGTGGTTCTGTTTCAGCCAAGATTCTTACAGCTCCCTACTTGAGATCCCTCTCTCTGATCTTATCTCCTCATTCCGCTCCCATTTGCTCACTGCTCTAACCGTCCTGGCCTCCTCATTATTTCTAACACTTCCCGAGGCTTTTGTCTCAGGGCCTTTCACCAAGGACACTCTTCCCCAGACAACTGCATGGCTGACTGCCTCAGCTCTTTCAGGTCTCCGATTTAAAGTCATTTTATAAATGAGGCCCATGCTGACGGCTCTATTCAAAATTGCAGGCCAGGCGTGGTGGCTCACCACGTGGTGGCCGAGGAGGGCGGATCACTTGAATTCGGGAGTTCCGTGACCAGCCTGGCCAACATGTTGAAACCCCACCTCTACTAAAAACACAAAAATTAGCCGGGCGTGGTAGCGCCTGTCTGTGATCCAGCTACTAAGGAGGCTGAGGCAGGGGCATCACTTGAACCCGGGGTTTGCAGTGAGCCGAGATCGTGCCACTGTGCTCCAGCCTGGGTGAGGGAGCAGGATTCCCTCTGACAAAAAAAAAAAAAAAAAAAAACACACAAAAAAAACCTGCAAACCCCCTTCCTCCAGTTTTCCTCATATCCCTTATCTTAGTGTATTTTTTTCCCCATAGCACCCAATGCCTTCTAACATATTACATAATTTTCTTACGTTTATCATCTTTCTCCCTATATTAGAATGAAAGCTCCAAGAGGGAAGGGTACTTGTTTTCTCTCTCTCTTCTGTTTACGGATACATCCCAAGCACTAAAATAGTGTCTGGTAACCTTAGCAGTGGTTGGCAAATATTTGTTGAGTAAATGAATACATGAACCTTCAGAATCTTGCTAGTCTTATAAACAAAAGGAATATGTGAGTACTTTGAATCTCCAGTGCCTAGAAATGCTTGACCAAATGGCAAGTGTTCAATGTTTTCTGAAGGAATTGTGTGCTCAGATCTGCTGGAGTTTATCTAAACCCTTTGAGGCTATGTCAAAAAAGTACCCAGGGCCAATTCACTCATGCCTCTCCTTTTCCTCTCATCCAATCAGCCCAGTATTCATCTAACAAATATCTAAGTCTCCAAATATTGAGCCACCCAATGTGAGTTCAAAAGCGTGTTTGGTGCTGCAGGGGAATACATGACTAACGCGAATGGAGCAACAGCAAATACTACACTGGAATGTAATTAAGCGTGAAATTATAGGGCAGATTATCAGTGCTAATAGTTTAGAGAAAGAATCAGTGAAGACTGACGTAGAAGTAAATTCCAAAGTTCACTAGTCGACCAAACTACCCTTCTAAACGCTCCACCTACTGATAGTAGGACCATAACCTGGGTAGCTACCTTGAGAGTCAGAAGGGCCTTTAGAGTTCCAACTCCTTTAAGAAAGAAAGACCAGGCACGGGAAAGGCCTCAGCAGACATGAGTCTAGCACCCGGGGCTCAAGAAGTTCTGAAAGGAGGGGTGTCCTGAAGGTCCAAGGCGCCTTTGTTGGGGGTCCTGGAATCCACGGTGTGCCAGAAAAGGCGTCCGGTTTCCTGGAGAGGCGGCTAAGGTGCCGGGCGCTTCGGTGAGGTGGCGGAGGTTGGGGGGCGTGGGAGGACAGGAGGCACCATTTCTTCGGGGCATGGGGCCCCAGGTCTCCGCGGGCAGGGTCCAAAGCCACCGATCCCTACTGTCCTCAACTGCGGGGTTGCTTCCGCTGCCCTTGCTCCCCAGACGCCACTCCGAGGCACAAGGACCCCAAGTCGCTCGGAACTGCGGGCCGCTACATGACACCCGCTGAGCCGAGGCATAGCCGCGGGAGTCTCAGGGCACTACTTGTCCCAGCGGAGGGATCTCGCGTGCGTCGAAGCGGACGAGGCCGCGCAGGGACTTGACGCCGCTGACGCCGGCCCGGCGGCGCAGCTGCGTCGCTGGAGGAGGTGGCGGCGAGGGCGGGAGGGGGATGTGGGTCGGGAAGTAGTTCCGGGTGCGCTGCCCCGGATGTTGGCTGCTCCCGCTGCCGCCGCCGCTCTCGGCGCTGCTCGGGGCCTCGGCCGCTCGCACTAGGCACCGTTGGGACTTTTCCCGGGGGGCGGAGACGCACGCAGCGGCCGGGGGCTCGGCCGGGCCGTCCCGGCCTGCGCAGCCTGAGGTAAGTGCCCGCCACCGGGGCGGCCGGGCCTGGGCGGCGGGCGAGGAGGCGGGGCTGGGGCATCTCCCGGGACGGAGGCAGGGGCTGCCCTCCGCGAGACGCCCTCTCTTCTAGTCGCAGCCGCGCTGTGGGGTGGGCGGCGGGCGGGGCAGGGGGCCTGGGCCCGGGCTGGGGCCTGGCGGGCGCTGAGGGCTGGGTCCCTCCCTCCCCCGCGGCGCTTCTCTTCAGCTGCTGCTGCCCCTCAGCCGGGAAGCAGCGGCTCCGCGTTTCCCGCCCCTCCCCCAGGCGAGGCCCCGGGGAACCAGCCGTGGATCCCGGGGGCGCCTAGTCCGAGGGCAGCGACCGTCTCCTTCCATCCATGACCTGTCCCCTGGCTGGGGCTAGCCCCCGGACCCGGCGGTCTGCGGCTTCTTCCCTTCAAGCTTGGGGGCGCTTTTCTGTCGGCGGGGAGGGCTGTACCTCACGCCTCGGGGTGGCCCTTTGGGGTGATGAGGCCTTTGCGAGGGTGCCTGCGTTCCCGCCCATCCTGTGTCTGTGTCCTTTGCTGGGATTAGGGCAAAGGCAGACGTTCCATGCGGACGTGTTGCTGTCCTGTGTGTGTTGCATCCTGCCCACGTGGTAGAGTGTCTCCCGCCCCCCCTCCCCCCCAGCTCCATTTTTGCAGCTGGTGAGGAGGGAGGTTAACGGGATGGTTTTTCCTCTGTGATTTCCTCCGGGTAGCATGGAAGGTGTTAGGGTCAGTTTGCTTTGCCGAGGCCGACTGTTGGTTAGATGAAGAATGAAGAGTTGTACTCTGAAATTGAGGCCAGTAGGGGACATAGCAGGGCTTAGTTTCATTAACATTTTTTCTCCTCTTCCATTAGCTACTCTTATTCTTTTCTCTGTTGGTTAATCATAGAGAATAAGCGCTTGCTACGGATGCATTCAGGTATATAGTTTTCATTTCTCTATTTTACCTTTTGTGTGTCTGGTGAGCAAAGGTTTTACTATTCCGTGTTGGTGCATTCCACGTCTGTGTTGTCCCTAGTTGGATTCCTGAGTGAGTTAGAGCCATTCACTGTAATTCCTGAAGGAGTTAGAGATTGGTGGGCACCTTTTTGGTCTTTTTCTGAGATTTATTTGTGTTTGTTTTCCTCCGTTTTGTTTCCCAGTGAAAAAGCGTGATGTCATAGGAGCGTTATATGCATAGCTCTTTTTCTCACAAGGCAGCACTAGTTTCACCTAGTCACTTATTTTGTAGAAGCTTTTACTTCACTTTTCCTCTTACTCTGTTGAGTAACCCATTGCACTCTCTTTTTTGAAACTGGTTTGAAACATGTTTTGAGTAGTTTTTTTCTTAATGTCCCTTCCAGATTAGGGTTTTCATCTTCTGTTTGGCTCTTTTGAGACCACAGATTGTTCCCGCAGTAACAGTGAGAGAAACCTATTCCCCCTGGTCCCTAGCAAATATTTAAAGAAAAGCAGTAACTCCTCTCTCTTTTTCTGAGTGGCATATATTATATAGATGTGATTAAATGTTTTAGTTTCTTAAATAGGAGGATTTCTCTTTTTGCTTTTGTGTCTCAGAATTGAGGTGAATCTTCTTGGTTTTGTGCTGCTGAGGACAAAGCTGGGAAGTTTCTCATGCTTTCATTAGATTTTTTTTTGGATGAGGCTAGAACTTGTTTATTTTGGCTCTTTTTTGTTCATTAGTTTGGGTAAAATAGAAAATCTTAATGTTTCGAAGTCACTTACTAGATTCCAAAGTGGCCTGAATTCTCACTTTGTTTTTCACATTGTACATTCTTTGAGTATATTTTTGACTTTTTTTCACTTTTATCTGGTACAGTTGGTATATTCCCTTTCGTTCTATGTAGAATGAAAATATTTAAATATAGATTTTAGATTCTGTCTGCTTTCATTATGCTAAGTATGGGTGGGGCAGTGGAAAATAGAGAATGTTGTTCTGATACATACAGAGGCTTTTTTTTTTTTAAGTAAGTCAGCATTTGTGTACTTCTGTAAAGTTCCATGTTATCTATGTGTGAAGTAGTCTGTATGAAGAGACAAATAAGATATGTGGTCTCTTGGAAAGCTTCAACTTATATCAAAAGAACAGAGTTGTTTTTTTCTGTTGGGGAAACATGTACATCATTCAGAATTACCAAACTGCATTGGACTTTTCCTTGGGATAACAGTACAACCAAAGTCAAAAGTGTAAGTGACATTTGAGAAAGATACAAATTTCCAAAGGGGAAGAGATGTATTTCAGGAGAGCGAAAGGGCCTGTGCAAAGTGAGAGAAGTGGCAGTGTACAAATGATATCAAGGAGCTTGACTGTCAGATCATCTGTGTTGGTAAAGAATAATAAATGAGTTTAGGATTGGTGAGGAGGTATTGGTGGAGGATCTTTCAAGGTAGAGGGTTTAGTTTGATACGGTACCACAATGGATTCTAAAGAATGAGAGTAAGATGGTGCATCTTGTTCCTGAGGAAGGTTTTTGTATCAGTTGAGTGTCCTGAGAGTGGAGAGACTGATTAGAATGCTCATGGAGAATTTTAGGAATAAGATGATGAGGGTGGGTTATAAGATAGTAGTTGTAGGAAAAAAATAATAGCTAACGTTTGCTTACTGTGTGGCAGATATAGTTCTAAGCGCCTTACGTGTGTTTACTTCATTAAATCTTCATAATAAGGTATTAAAATCAGAAGGGACTTTGGGCAAGTTACTTAACCTTATGCATGTAATTATTTCCATATACAATGAACAGTTAGATGAAAGGTAGATTTTGCACTGACCAGGAATATAGATGGTGGTAAAACACATCAGTAGATGTATGTTGGGAAGATAGTAGTATAATGAAAAAAGAGCTTTGAGGTTTGGAATTTTGGGTCCTGTAATGGGCTGATAGCATTCTGAGAAGAACTGGAAGGTGCATCAGTTTCACAGAAGCCAAGGAAGATTTTCTACAAGGGGGGTGTTTGACAGTTTCAAATGCAGAGTAGAAGTTCAGAAACAGTGGCTACAATGAAAAGACAATTGAATGAAACCAGAGGAGATAATTTGTAACTTTAGAGAGAAATTTGAAAGGAAGGGTAAGAATAGATGCCAGATTTGTTTTTCACAGGATTTGTAGAGACATTAGGATCTGGTATGGTAATTCTTAGTATTTCCTTTAAAAAAGAAACAAACTTATGTTCCAAAGCCAGTGATTTTATACTTTAATGCTTCTCTCCTTAAACTTTTATTACTCTTAAAAAAAAACCAGCTTTCTTGAAATATAATTCACATACCATTTCATTCACACATTTAAAGTATACAAGTCAGTGGTTTTTAGTGTATTCACAGAGTTGTACAACCATCACCACAGACATCTTTAGGATAGCATTTCAAAAAGAAGCCTTGTACCCATCGGCAGTCACTCCCCATACCCCCACCTCCAGGCAGCCACTAATGTACCTAACATCTTGTAGAGATGTTGATAATTCCAAATGCCTGTTGTGGGCATTTCATACAGCATAAGGTCTTTTATGTCTGACTTCTTTCACTTAGCATATGTTTCAAGGCTCATCCACGTAGCATGTATCAGTATTTCATTCCTTTTTATTGCCAAATATTATTCCACTCTATGGATATACTATGTTGATATCCATTGCTTTAGTTGATGGGCATTTGAGTTTCTTATTCTTTTATTATTATTATTATTATTTTAGATGGAGTTTCTCTCTGTTGCTCAGACTGGAGCGTAATGGCGCCATCTTGGCTCACTGCAATCTCTGCCTCTCAGGTTCAAGCGATTCTCCTACCTCACCCTCCCCAGTAGCTGGGATTATAGGCATGCACCACCATCCCTGGCTAATTTCTGCATTTTTAGTAGAGACGAGGTTTCACCATGTTGGCCAGGCCGGTTTTGAACTCCTGACCTCAAGTGGTCTGCCTGCCTCGGCCTCCCAAAGTGCTGGGACTACAGGTGTGAGCCACTGCGCCTGGCCAAGTTGGTTAATTCTTTTAAACTCCTCCCCATTTTCATTGAATCTTCGCCCTGCCAACCCCTCACATGGCCGCCTTTTAGATTATAACCTCTGCCATGCATTTTGCTAGGCATTGGGGATATAAAGATGAGTAAGACACGGCCCTTGAACATTCATATAGTGTTTTATTGGTTTATATACATTTTCTCGTTTGATCTCAACAACCCTGTGATAAAGTCAGAACATCTTAAGATGAGCAATTTGAAGTTTAGGTGACCTGCTTAGGGTTGTACACCTAAGTAATTGGTGGAGCAAGTGGGTCTTCTTAGTTCATATCTGTGCTGTTTCCACTACTCTATGCTGCTGTTTTAACTTAAAGCATTCTCATGTAATCTCCTGGAGACTTAGAGGGACTGGAAAATGTATTTACTCAAAGAATCACTTTTTTTTTTTTTTTTTTTTTGAGACAAGGTCTCACTCTTGCCCAGGCTGGAGGGAATGGCGTGATCATGGCTTGTTGTAGCCTCAACCTCCTGGGCCCCAGTGATCCTCACACCTCAGCCCCCCCAAGTAGCTGGGACTACAGATGCACGCCACCATGCTCAGTTAATTTTTGTATTTTTTGTAGAGAAGTGGTTTCGCTATGTTGCCCAGGCTGGTCGCGAACTCCTGGACTCAAGTGATCCACTAACCCTGGCCTCCCAAAATGCTAGGATTACAGGCGTGAGCCACTGTACTCAGCCCACTGATTTTCTTCCGGACTTAAAATGAAGATTTTTTTTCCCTGGATTCTGCCACTTGTTTGTTCTGCGTTTTAGACAAATCATTTCATATTTCTTTTCTTTCAGAACTTCATGGAGTTCATGTGATGATAATGATAATAATAGCTAACATTTTTTGAGGCCTTACTATAGGCCTAAAAGTGTTCTAAGTACTCTACATTCATTATCCATATCTTAAAACCCTTAATATTTTATAAATTTTATGAATATATTTTATAAATATATTGTAGATTTTATAAATTTATTTTAGTTGTAAATTTTATAAAGATGGTAGTTTTACAGGTGAGGAAATGGGCAGAGAGGTTAAGTAATTTGACTAAGGGAACATAGCTTGAAATGGAAAGAGCCAGGATTTGAACTCTTGCAGTCTTATTTTCAGAACTCCGTGGCTGTTAATCACTACACTGTTCTATTTACTGTGTTATGAATTAATAGAGGATAATATTTCAAGTAAGGGCATGACCAGAATATGAAGGTTTGATTTTGAATGTAGTTGGGGAAACAGTTAAATAGCAATTTTAAGTTGACATCACATCCACTTTTCTGTTAAAAGTGGACTTAACACTACAGCGTACAAAGATACATGTTGTTTAGACATTTTTTTGTTTGACCCTGCGTAAAGCTTCTCAGCTCAGAAATTACATTATTTTCACTGATCTTCACTGTTGGCTTTGTTAGTCACATAGCTTTCCACATTGCCACTATTCAGAAACCTTGGCTCGAGACAGCTAAAGTTCACTTTTACCTCTCTGCTCAGCCTTCCTTTAACTGTGAATTTTTGTTTTCCATTTTGAACAGTTAGCCTTTCAGTCCTGGAGGGAGTTACTCTTTACCTCTTCCACTCCAAAACCCAGAAAACAGTGGCATTTTATAACAACTGTCACAAAATTTGACCATCTTAATTGGTGTAACGTGATTTTAGTGCACAAATAAGAACCAAAGCATAGTGTTTTGGTTAAAGAGATTGACTTACTCTGAAATTGGAAAAGGCATCTGCTATACAGGATTTTTGATTTAATAGAATTTGTTATAACCAGATCAGCAGAGCATTATTACTGTGGGCCATCTGTTGGGATATGGAAATAGCTTTGTTATATGGAACCAGATGTTGTTTTTATATTTATAACAATGATATTCTGCATATTTTAAGTAATCTTTTGTAGTTAGGTACCTTTGGCTGCCATTCTATTTGACATGTATATCAACTGATAACCTGAGAATGTGATGTCTTTCAAAATGGCTGTTATTCTTCTGTGGGATCAGGACAAAACAGATGAAACAAAAAGGAAACGAGACTCATACAGTGTCAAACTTTAGTACTATAACAAGATAAAATATAGGAAAGGTGACCTGGCGCGGTGACTCATGCCGGTAAACCTAGCACCTTGGGAGGCCGAGGCAGGCGGATCACTTGAGGTCAGGAGTTTGAGACCAGCCTGGTCCACATAGTGAAACCCTTTCTCTACTAAAAATACAAAAATCAGCTGGGCATGGTTGTGGGTGCCTGTAATCCCAGCTATTTGGGAGGCTGAGGCAGGAGAATCGCTTGAACCTGGGAGGCTGAGGTTGCAGCGAGCTGACATCCTGCCACTGCACTCCAGTCTGGGCAAGGGAGTGAGACATTGTCTCAAAATAAAATAATAATTAAAAAAAAGGATAAGTATGAATATGTGATATGAGATAATTAGGACCATATTAAATAAGAGCTTTGACTTTGAGACTATTAATAAAGGCCTAGTTTCTAATAATTACTAAGCCACTTGGTTGCTCTAAGAATTTTTACCATGAATCTAAAGCGATTTGATTTTGATGTAATTGGACCTACATTAATACCACACTGTCTGACTTGTTTCCCATCATCAATTGATGAAATAGTCTGTAACAAGACTCATATTTGTAGAGTGGGACTCAAACTTAGGGTGCAATAGAGGAACTGTTTTTAGAACATAGGCTTAGAGAACTCTGTTCTGAATTGAATGCTAACAATTTGAAGATGACTGGGTCTTTGGGTGGGAATTTTTATTTTTTTGAGACAGGGTCTTGCTTTGTCACCCAGGCTGGAGTATAGTGGCTCCATGAGAGCTCATTGCAACCTCCAATTGCTGGGCTCAAGTAATCTCCTGCCTTTAGCTCCCCAAGTGGCTGGGACTAGAGGTGCATACCACCACACCTGGCTAATTTATTTTTTATCTTTAATTCAGACAAGATCTGACTGTACTGGCTCCCTAGGCTGGTCTTGAACTCTTGGCCTCTTCCTCCCTTCTTGGCCTCCCAAAGTGCTAGGATTTACAGGCGTGAGCCACCAGGCCCGTCCTGGGTGGGATTTTTTAGAGAGTCTATCCAGAAACTACATGATGTCTGTTTTTCATGGTCTTCAAATCAATGTAGAGAGTCTATAGATTCCATAGAGTTGGCCAGCTATTCTAGGATGAGCCTGTGTCAAGGAGACTATACCCAGTAAACTGACTTTCAGTCAGTTTTCACCTGCAGTATAAAACAAAAAGTTCTAATGGAATTCTCCTACCTAGAGTCCTCCTCAGTGGTATAGTGGTTACTAAGGAAATAAGATTGATCTTCTGATTGATTGGTGGAGTATGGTGCCCGTGTGACCTTATTAAAAACCTTGTAAATTGGAATCATCTTTTTTTTTAAGATTGGGGCCTGACCTTTGACACCATCAATAGCCCTTGTTTCTAATTAGTACTATTGTGTTGAAACAGATTTGTGAGAGGAATGGATAATAAAGGAAAGACTGCTAGAACTCACTAACTGTTGCAAATTTTGTTTGCTTACAGAGAGAGGGGATTGCAATATGATGGAAGTAGGTTATAATAAAGATTCTAGATTTTGGCTAGTGGGTACATGGGTGCTTATTAAATTATTAAAGTTAACTTTAAAAAGTTTCTGTGGCTTGGCCATCAAATTTTGGGTAATTACAGGCACAATGGTCAAACATGCAGCAATCAGGGTCAGGTTGACCTTTCTGAATGAAGATGGAGCAGACTGTCATGGCAGGAGGTGAATGATACATGATGTCTCTTTCTGCTAGGGTAGTTGAGTCTGTGAGTCTATGATACTTTGTCTACCCTGTGTACAGAACTGTTGATGGTATTGTCCCACTTTGTATACGTGGGTAGCCATCAACATCAAAAATGGCACCTTTGTATATCAGAGGAAGTTGTGTTTTATATTATTATAGGGGATGTGTATTTTCAAAAGATTTCCACCTTACATTTGAATAATATTTTTTCAAAAGTGCTTGATCTGTTGGATTTTGGAGCCTTATAAAACAGCCTTGTGATATGTGTTAATAGTGATATTCCTATTGACAAATGGAGAAAATGAGATAGAAGCTAAGACTTAGTGCCACTCAATTATTTAGTAGTGGAGCAGACACTGGAACTCAGACCCTGCATTCTCCTTGTTTCGTACTCTTAGTATAAAACTGACAAAGTTTTGGTGAGGAACTTACTCTGGATTTTTGAGGTAAAAATGGAAGGTTATAGACCACAAAGGACCTGGCCTACTTGGAGCAGAACATTTGATAATATCAGACTTAGGGTACATAAAACCAATGGGAGCAGTTTCTTGTTAAATTTAGGTCTATTTCTAGTCATTGGAAGCATTTTTACTTGAATCTGCATTCTTTATCTTTGTAGAATTCAGGAGTTAAGGGAAACTTTAAATAGCAGATTCGTCTTGTTTTATGTAAGTACACATCTGTAAAATTTAGACATTGAGAAAGTATCCCTGGAACATGATTCTACTAAGGATGCCTAGGTTACTGCAACAGTGGGAGATGTGTTGTCTGTTGCCTGGTGGTTAGGAAGAGTAACGGTATATAAAGAAGTTATATCTGCATAGAAAAAAAGACTGGGAGAGAATGCATCGTAATGGGTAATTTAAATTTTCTTCTTTGAACCTGTATATATTTTCTAAGCTCTCTGCAGTGACCATATATCATTTTTGTACTCAAGGAAAACCTATACAGTTTGATTTTTATGGTTCAAGTGAGAATTTGAAAAAATGTGGATCTTCGGACTTTTTTTTTTTGAGATGGAGTCTCACTCTGTCTCCCAGGCTGGAGTGCAGTGGCGTGATTTCTGCTCATTGCAACCTCAACCTCGTGGATTCAAGCGATTCTCCTGCCTCAGCCTCCCAAGTAGCTGGGATTACAGGCGCCCGCCATCACGCCTGGCTAATTTTTGTATTTTTAGTCAGACGAGGTTTCACCATGTTGGCCAGGCTCGTCTGGAACTCCAGACCTCATGTGATCCGCCTCGCCAAGTGCTGGGATTACAGGTGTAAGCCACAGTGCCCGGCCTGATTTTAGGACTTTTGAAGAGCAGTTTAAACACTTGATGCTATGAAATTGTTTTGCTTTCTACGCAGTTTGTTAACAAATCAGTTTGATAAGTTATTGATTATCTTATGGATCAAGTTGTGAGTGTATTAAGTGGTTTGGGTTTTTCTTTGCATTCTAATTTGGTTATTTAGCTCTGCTAATCAAGAAATTAATTTTAGTCCCCTAGAGGCAAACAAGACCTTAAGTTTACTTACAGTAGTTATTTATCAATAAATGACCTAGAAATAGCACTCCAATTTAAATCCTGAAAACTAACTTAAGGATCCACTTATATGCTTCCATTCCTTGGCAGATTTCTAATAAAAAAACAAATGGTTAGAGCTTCTTTAAGGTACTGTTTTTCATCCATGTACATTGGACTCATTCATGTCTCTTACTCATTCGCTTGCTCATTTGTTCACTCTTTTGCTGTGTTCTGGGCGCAGTACTAAATACTGGGGACACGACTAAGGCAGGGTCCCTGCCAGCAAAGACTACAGCTTTTAGTTTGGGAGAAAAATCATAGATGTCCTTGGCATCTGAAAGTATCCTGTGATTTCTGTGATTTCTTCTGTTTTCTACTTTTTGACTAGAAAGGCAGAATGAGTAGCTAGTTCAAAGAACTTAATGGATTTAGGGATGTGAATAGATGGCTTTAAGGGAAGCTGATGGCTTCATAGTTATTTCTCTGATTGCAAAATATTGAAAATCTAAGAAATTTCGTCATCTAAGGAGCATTTGTTACTCAGGTAGATGACCTGGGCATTCAGATTTATATCAGGTTTGCTTTGGGAACGTAAGCAAACAACATTGTATTGATTCTTCCAGGATGGAGACAGTATCTTTTTGTCTCTTATCCTCTATTCTTAACACTGTACGTGACACGTAATAGGCATTATTATATAGCCATTATACAGTCGTGTGCCACATAATGATGTTTTGGTCAACTGTGGGGCACATATATGTATATACAGTGGTGGTCCCTTAAGTTTATAATGGAGCCGAAAAATTTCTATTGCCTAGTGACCTCAAAGCCATCACAATCTTGTAGTGTAATTAAAAAAATAAATTTAGTGTAGTCTATGTGTACAGTGTTTATAAAGTCTACAGTAGTGTACAGTAATGTCCCAGGCCTTCACAGTCACTCATCACTCACTCACTCTGAGCAATTGCCAGTCCTGCAGGCTCCATTCATTATAAGTATCCTATACAGGCATACCATCTTTTATACAGTATTTTTACTGTACCTTTTCTGTGTTTAGATACACAAATGCTTTTGTATTCCAGTTGCCTACGATATTCAGTGCAGTAACATGCCATTCAAGCTTGTAGCCTAGGAGCAATAGGCTGTATCATGTAGCCTAGGTGTGTAGTAGGCTCTACCATCCAGGTTTGTGGGAGTACACTCTGATGTTTGTACAGCGATGAAATCGCCTAACAACAGATTTCTTAGAAAGTATCCCTGTTGTTAAGCGGTGCATCACTGTAGTAATAAAAGATGTTGCATGTTTAAACTTAATTTTAAGAATTTTAATATTACTACAGATAGTTTTGTCTAATACAGTGATAGATATATACACACTATATATACTATATATACACTGTATGTACACTATATACTATATATACACACTATATATAATATATAATATATAATGCACTATATATTATATGTTTTTATATATGTATATAGTGGTTCCTAGAATTTTAAGAGTTAATCATTCAGATCAGTGAAATAGATTGCTAAAACACTTGATATATAGTCATTCGGCTACTTTTAGAACACCTTTGGTCACTCATAGCTGTAAGGTAACCTGTTTGTTGTTAGTTGTAATTGAGGCAGAATTTGCATCTAATGTCATCTCTCTTTCTTAGTTCTTCCTGTGGAACAGTAGAGACCTAGTCTGCCTTCTTTCACAAGATTATTCAATTATTTGAAGGTGATTGTTCAGCATATATCTCTTGAGTACCTGTGCATGCAAGACACTGTCCTAGATATTGTGAGAGATCCAAAGGTAATTAAGAGGCATAGTCTGTTAGCAAGAAATGGGTACAGATACTAAGAGCTATGGGTTTACTGAGAAGAGGGAGTGTTTTTGCTTATGATGATGAAAAAAGCTTCGTGGATGAGATAGTGTTTGGATTAAGATTAAACGTGGAGCATTCAAGGCTGAGAGCATAGTCAAAGACTTAGAAATGAGGAAGCACAATGCGAGTTAGAGGAATAGAGACCCAGCTTGGTTGTTCCCCAGACTATCCTTCAGGATATTAAAACTGTTCATTGTTGTATCCCCAGCACCTGGAGGAGTGGTTGGCTAATAATTGGTGCTTAATAAATATTTGTTAAATGAATGAATGGTCATATTTGAGAAATACTGATCATCATTTTCATGGACGTTAAAGCATTTTAGGATATTGAACACTCTAAGTCATTTAGAGGAAAGAAAGTGTTTATCTCAGTCTTCTGTAATTATGGAGTGTGCATTAACAACTCTTGAAATCCTCTGGAAAATATTACACACTGGTCTGTATGGTAGAGGTGAGGTGGAAGGCTAGAAAGGTGGAAGGCTAGAAACACCCAGTTTCTTCAGTCATTATATACTTGCACACCCAGTTTCTTCAGTCATTATACACTTGACATTTGGTTTCTGATCCCTCACTAGTTTGATATCCCTCCTTCCAAGGATTCTGTCCTGTAAGTGTTCTTAAAATGTGGTGCTCAAAACAGAACATGTTTCCCTCCATAGGTGATGGTTTTTAAATTCTCTATTAAAACAAAACAAAAAACCCCCAGAATACAATACTCCAGTTGTGAACTAACTAGTGAGGAGTACATGGTACTGTTACACTCCTTTTCTGGATACTGTTCTTCTGATGAAGCCTAAGATTGCATTTTGTTTCTTTTTAGCAGCTGAGTCACTCTCTTGGCTCATACTCAGTTCTCATCTTAATTTACAAGAAGTTCTTTGAGTAGATTCAGAGAGATTTCCTATTAGTAGAGCTAACTAACGAATGCCCGTTTTCTTCTGATTGAGTCTAGGCTGTTTTCTCAGAAGTACTAGTCATCCTTAGCTTCCTGAAATCTGAGAAAGAAAAATAATTAATTATCTATTACTATTGTTGAGCAACTAACACCAAACAAGTTTAGTCCAACTGCCCTTTTGAGTATATTCAGAAGTATATGAAATATGAAGAACCTCCCGTTTACCTGTCATTGAGATTCATCAAATTAAAATAGGTGCCACATATGCCTCAAATATCTTTTTTTCTTTATTTCAAAGAAAATGATAGACATTGTCTTTTCATCCCTATGTCAGTATGCATCTCTAAGAAAATGTAGGTATTATATAACCCATGCCATCATTGTATCTGATGATACAGTAGACAATAGACAATATTTTTAGGTGTCATCTAATATCTAGTTCATAATAAAATGCCCTGATTCTTTAAAAACATCTCTTTACAGTTGGTTTTTAGTTGACTCAAGATCCAGATAAAGTGTATACACTGCATTTGGTTGTTATATTTCTTAAATCTCCTTTATTTATTTATTTATTTATTATTATACTTTAAGTTCTAGGGTACATGTGCATAACGTGCAGGTTTGTTACATATGTATACTTGTGCCATGTTGGTGTGCTGCACCCATCAACTCGTCAGTACCCATCAACTCGTCATTTACATCAGGTATAACTCCCAATGCAATCCCTCCCCCCTCCCCCCTCCCCATGATAGGCCCTGGTGTGTGATGTTCCCCTTCCTGAGTCCAAGTGATCTGATTGTTCAGTTCCCACCTATGAGTGAGAACATGCGGTGTTTGGTTTTCTGTTCTTGTGATAGTTTGCTAAGAATGATGGTTTCCAGCTGCATCCATGTCCCTCCCTACAAAGGACACAAACTCATCCTTTTTGTATGGCTGCATAGTATTCCATGGTATATATGTGCCACATTTTCTTAATCCAGTCTGTCACTGATGGACATTTGGGTTGATTCCAAGTCTTTGCTATTGTGAATAGTGCCGCAGTAAACATACATGTGCATGTGTCTTTATAGCAGCATGATTTATGATCCTTTGCGTATATACCCAGTAATGGGATGGCTGGGTCATATGGTACATCTAATTCTAGATCCTTGAGGAATCGCCATACTGTTTTCCATAATGGTTGAACTAGTTTACAATCCCTGGGGGAAAATGGAACCAAGTTAAATCTCCTTTAACTGAACCACAGCCACTTCCCACTCTCCCCCCTTTTGGATAATTTGACTCCTTTGGCCCTTCACGTCTCTTATCTGTACCAAATTCTGTTCCTTTTGAAATACCTGCTAGATTTTTTCTTCTTTGATGACAATTCAGCAATCATTTTGGAGTATTAGGTGTAGAACGTGTCCTAGGCATTATGGGAGATAAAAAGTTAATTCAGTGTGTACATGGCCCCCTAGGAGCCAGCATTCCAGTGGTAGGGACAGATGCCTACAGAAACAACATGAAGTGGATTATTTGTCCTCCAATACATCATGCCTTGATGATAAAGTCTCCCTTTTTTTTTTTTCCTGGAAAATGATGACAGTGGAATCTTCTTCATACATCTCTTTAATCATGTACTGATCAGGAACCCACATTTGGTTTCCTCTTGAGTCAGTTCATACTTGACTGTTTTTGGCCTGTCACTCAATTCTTCCACTGGCTCCCACTATTATCCAAAGTGGCACAAAAATATTTTTATTTGCTTTATTTTAAAAACCCACCTTTATGTTATGTAGAATTTTCATTTCTCCAACAAGATTGTAAACATCTGGAGAGCAAAAGTCATACTGTCTTCTTTTTCTTTATAATACTGGGTGCTTAATAAGTACTTTTGAAGAGTCCTGGTACATATACCAGGTCTGTTCTTCTCTTTCCTACCTTTCTAGAGTCAGCTGGAGCTTCTGCCAGTTAAAAGTAAATAATCCAGACCTGGATCTCTTCTTACCTCAAAAGTCTCCTAGCAAACAGTCCATTCAGTGGTCTAACTGAACCAGGGATGACAGATAAATGGTTTGCATGTTACCAATTTCCCCTCACCATGTCCTTGGCAGACTACTAATTTCTGGTTGTGTTTAGACATTATTTTCTCTTTGTAGCACTTGAGGCAGCTGCTACCTATTGAGTATTATTGACAAATGATATGAAACCTTTCTGCTACCCTTGTCCTAAACCAGTAATCAGACTACATCAGAATCACCTGAGATAACTTTTAATTACTAGATTTCCCAAGTTTCACCTAAATCAGGATTTCCAGGAATGGGATAGAAATGATTATAAAGTCAGTAGTGGTTTGTTTACTGACTTTGGGAACAAGGCAGGTAATTTTTATTTTGTTAAACATCTCTGGCAGTGGAGACTTTGTGGCTTCCTATCTTTTCAGTTTCAGTACAGCATTTTATTCCTCTGACAGCCAGTAAGTTCTGTTAGGTTCAGTGGAGTTTTCAGCAACATGGGTAGGATCTGTTGCTTTGAATTACACCAGGCAAAGCACATGAATCAAATGCCCAAGATAAAGATACAGGATCCAGAGAAGTGGCATCTTGGTTTTCTAAATATAACTGAGCTCAAATTTAAAGCCTCATAGCCTTTAGCCCTCCAAAAGCTTATTCTGTCTTTGTTTAGTGAATACCTTTAAATGTTGCTTAAAATGTAAGAGTTCAACATTTTTTAGTAGATAATCTTTTGGATTTTTCATATTTCGTGTATATTCAATAAAGGTGGTTTAAACATATAATGTGATCTAATTTCATGTACCTTTAAGCATCTAATGTGATCTAATTTCATATACCTCTAATTTCATATATCTAATTTCATATACCTTTAAACATATAATGTGATCTAATTTCATATACCATGTAATTTCGGTATTTAAACCTACAATGTGATCTAATTTCATATACCTTTGTCAGGTTCTCAGTAAAAATAAATCTGTAAATTGGGAAAGTCTTCATTAGACCACATGATAAGATTTTGGGACCAGATATGAGGTAGTTAAGTTTTTGAGCAAAGTAGAGAGACTGAAGCCTCAGGATTATCTAGTGAGTTAATGACAGACCCAGAAATAGAATCTTGTGCTATTTGCTTGGGTTATGATTTAGTTTGAAGAGGGTGGCCTGTGATCTGTTTACATAAATTGCAGGAAGTAAGGTTTGGGGTTTGGAAGAAGTTATAGCTGTGTGATGTTTGACCAGGAAGCCCCCCTTCCCCACACTCACCACCTGTTTTATTGACACTAGTCCTAAAATACGGAGGAAAAGAGGCAGTTACGTATACTTCCTACTGTTAAAACAGTCTTTAAAAGCGAAAGCTAATTTTTTTCATCTTCTGTTAGTCTCCTCCTGGCCCTGGTCTTGTTTTAGGAGGAGAGGGGGGTATAGCCTAAGTAGTCGATTTGTAGATATTAGTAGTTTCCTTGATAATTTTTTCAGGTGTATGAAACTTTTTTATTGGCCGTACATGTATCTTCTTTAAATGTGTTTAGTAAATAAACAGTATGGTTTGAAAACAGTGGAGGCCACCAGATAACTATTGAATGGTTCAAGGGATTATAGATTTGTAAGTAATTGTTTTTTCTAGAGTTGTTTTCTGGTGAGGTAGTTACTTTTACTCTCCCTTTGCTGTTCCAGCTGTGGGGTTTGGGAGTGGATCCTGTGGCACTAGTGAGAGAAGCAGCAGGAAGCAGGAATAAAAACATTTGTGTGTGGTGGTTCTGAACTTATTTTTTTTCCTAACAGCTTTGTTGAGATATAATTCACATACCATCCAGTTCACCTAGTTAAAGTGTAAAATTCAGTGTTTTTTAGTGTATTCACGGGGTTGTGCAACCATTGCTACAGTCTAATTTTAGAATGTTCCTCCCTTGCAAAGAAACCCCATACCTCATAGCAGTCAGTCCCTATTCTCCATTTACTTTTTCTCTTACTGCTAACCCTAAGAAACTGCTATCTAATTACTAACATTGCCTATTTTGGATGTTTGATGTAAATGGAATCTTACAATATGTAATCTTTTATGACTGGTTTCTTTCACTTAGCATAATGTTGTTAAGGGTTATACATGTTGTAACATTTATTCCTTTTTATTGTCAAAACAGTATTCCGTTATGTGGATATAACATATCCATTCATCAGTTGATGGGCATTTGGATTATTTCCATGTTTTTAACAAAACAAAACAAAACAGGGTCTTGCTGTGTCGCTGAGCTGGAAAGCAGTGACACGATCACAGCTCACTGCAGCCTCTACCTCTTGGGCTCAATTGATCCTTCCACCTCAGCCTCCTGAGTAGCCAGAACTACAGGCACAACCCACAGTGCCTAGCTAAATTTTGTGTTTTTTGTAGAGATGTGATCTTGCCATGTTGTCCAGACTGGTCTTGAATTCCTGGGCTCAAGAGATCTGCCTGCCTTGGCCTCCCACAGTGCTGGGATTACAGGTGTGAGCTACTGCACCTGGCCTATTTTCATTTTTTTGCTATTATGATTTAATACTACTGTGAACATTCTTATACAGATTTTTGTGTGGATGTATGTTTTCATTTCTTGGGTATAGAATTTCTGGGTCATATGGTAACTCTTAATGTCTGACTTTTTGATGAACTGCCAAACTTTCCCAAAGTAGCAACACTATTTTACACTTGTACTAGCAATGCATAAAAGTTTGAATTTCTTCACATCTTTGCAACACTTGTTATTTTGTGTCTTTTTGATTATAGCCATCGTAGTGGGTATGAAGTGGTGTCTTGTTTTAATTTGTATTTCCCAGCTGGGTGCAGTGGCTCATGCCTGTAATCTCAGCACTTTGGGAGGCCAAGGTGGGCGGATCACCTTATATTGGGAGTTTGAGACCAGCTTGACCAACATGGTGAAACCCTGTCTCTACTAAAAATACAAAAAAAATTAGCTGGGCATGGTGGTGTGTGCCTGTAATCCCAGCTACTTGGGAGGCTGAGGCAGGAGAATCACTTGAACGCGGGAGTTGGAGGCTGCAGTGAGCCAAGTTCACACCACTGCACTCCAGTCTGGGTGACAAGAGTGAAACTCCGTCTCCCCCCCCCCAAAAAAAAAAATTATTTCCCTAGTGATTAATTATGCTGAACATCTTTTCATGTATTTATTGGACATTCATATATCTTCTTTGTAGAAATGTGTGTTGAGATTCTTGCCCATTATTAAATTGGATTATTAGTCTTCTCGTTATTGAGTTGTAAGATTTATATATTCTGGATACCTAACTTCCATCTTCTAACTGCAGACTGGTCCTTAATTGCTTAGAAGTAGAAAAAAGTGGTGGATACAAAAGACTGTATAAAGTAAAGTTTCTTTTTTCCCCCCAACTTTTGAAGAATCTGGTTTATTCATTCACTGAAAAAATATGAATGCTGGCTTTATACTAGGTTTTGGGAATATAACAGAGAATGAAACATGGAGCTCACATTCTAATGGGAGAGAAATAAAAATCATATCAGATGGTGACAAGCTTTTCTGTTTTCTGTTTTTATTTATGAAGAATAAAATAGGGTAATAGAGATAATGTGATGAAAGTTGTAACATTCTTTACCATTCCTGAATTCTTAATCTATAATTTCTGTTATTACACTTTCTACTTAATTTAATACACTTTGTAGCTAAACTATTATTTTTCTTTCACTCCTGATTCTTAACCCCTATCCATGCTAATTTTTGCCTTCACTATTCCACAAAACTCGCCCAATGTAGTGTAGTATCTTCTTTTAAAAGCCAGTATTCTCTTTTCAGTTTTTATCCTTCCTGATCTACACTGAACTCTATTGCCTTTCTCCCTCTTAAATCACTTGCTGCTGTCTGCAGTCCAACTTCCTCAAGTTTTTTTTTTTTTTTTTTTTCAATCGTTTGTCTTAATTATCTATGTGGCCTCTCTTCTGATTGAAGAGCCTCATGATTTTAATTGCTCTTTGAAAGCAGATGACTTCTTAGCTCAAGCTGTACCACTGTCTTCAGGTTTAGCTAGAGGAGCTGGGATGAACAGCTGATTGCTTCTCACTCATCAGGATTCTTTTCCCTTTACTCTTCCCTCTGGCACGTTTCTTCTATTTGGATTGATTAGGATACAGGTTATTTCTGCGACTGCTTTAATGATTACCTGTGACTAATGGTATAATAATCTACAATGTTCAGTCAAGTTTCTTGAATCAAAGGGTTTGTTTCTTCATCGATGTTAGTGAATTTTATACTTTCAAGTATTTTGGAAAGATAGGGCTGAATTCAGAAGTTAAAAAAAAAAAAAGAATAGCTTCTTGATCTCTAGAGCTGTAACAGTTTTTTTTATAAATAAAATAAATGAATTTTTATTTGTTTTAATCTCGGTAGGTTTTTGGGGACAAGTGGTGCTTAGTTACATGAATAAGTTCTTCAGTGGTGATTTCTGAGATTTTGGCCCATCCATCACCCAAGCAGTGTACACTGTACCCAATGTGTAGTCTTTTATTCTTCACTCCACTCCCACCCTTTCCCCTGAGTCCCCAAAGTCCATTGTATCATTCTTACTCCTTTGCATCCTCATAGCTCCCACTTTTGAGAACATATAACGTTTGGTTTTCCATTCCTGAGTGTAATAGTTTTAACAAATGTTTAATTCTTACCTTTGTCTGGTGTTACACTAATGCTTTCATTCAAACGACTGTCATAATAACTGAGGCATTTACTGCATTTTTCCTTTCTTATGAAGGAGGAAATTAAGCCTTAGGGAAGTTAACATATCCAAGGTCACACAGTAATTGTCAATAGTTGGGATTCCAGTGTTGAGTCTTCAGCCACAAGGTCATGAATGGTAGTAAGTTTTTTGTAAATTATAAAGCGTTACATTTCTGTGTAGGTGGGAAAGGGGAGAGAGCTCCTAAGTATTTCGGGCTGGGTGTGATGACTCATGCCTGTAATCCCAGTGCTTTGGGAGGCTGAGGTGGGAGGATCATTTGAGGCCAGAAGTTTGACATCAGCCTGGACAACACAGCAAGACCTTATTTTTACAAAACACACACAAAAAATTAGCCCAATGCAGTGGTGTGCACCTGTGGTCCCAGATACTAGGGAGGCTGAGGCAAGAGGATTGCTTGAGCCCAGAAGTTCGAGGCTGCAGTGAGCTATCATCTGGCCATTGTACTCCAGCCTGGGCAACAAAGCAAGACCCTATCTCTTAAAAACAAAAGGAACTTATTCAGAGCTTTTTCAAAACACTTAATTCTATTTCACTCCATGCCCCCAAATAATATGTTATTATACAACTGTTAGTGTGTTGTGATGGCTTTTTCCTAAATGTGGATCGTTTGTAACTCAGTTTAATGTATACTTGAATACTGCTTATGTTGAAAGGAATTCCATGCTTTTCTATTGGTAATGGAATATAATACAGTAAATAGCTTGTATTGCAGCATACTCATTAGCTAATGCCTGGCTTTTAGTACTCATATTCTGGTTGTGTCATTCTACTCTTTCTTGATACATATTCGTTTTCAAAAGATTTGGAGATTTATGCTGTTGGCACCAAATAAAACCATGTAAATATGGATGTAATTGAATGAGTTAATATCATTGTTCAACTATACTTGATGCCACAGAGATTTGTTTGTGACTTGGAGGACTTCAAAATTTCCTGACTTTAATGTGAACCTTAGTCTTCTTTTGTGAGATTTCCCTGTTGGTTGTTCAGTTGCTTGGGTAGGGAGAAGACTGGTATATGTTTGTTCTTTCAGTCAATAAGCCTAGGGTTCAGGATGTCATTTAAGGACAGTGATCTAGAGGAAAAATGAATAACACTGGGACTAAGGTATTGAAGCTAGAGCAGATTAGAAAGATAATTAAAAGTTAGAATTTGGTAGTAAATGGTAACTTATTGGAGGTACTAAGGGTGTTGATGTTTGGACAATTCAGTATATGAGATCATTTTCCCTTGCCTGAGTTTTGAACTGATGGAGAAATAAGAACCTGCGGATGAAGAAGCAAGACAATACCTTTAAAAAAATTAGCTTTTTATTCAGGTAAAAATCACATACTGTGAAGTTCACCATTTTAAAGTGTACAATTCAGTAGTTTTTAATATATTCACAAGGTTGTGCAACCATTACCACTATCAATTAGGCCATTTTCATCGCTCTAAAAAGAAACCTCCTAGCAGTGACTTCCCATGTGCAGTCTCCCTCTCTTCCCCCATCTCCTGGCAACCACCAGTCTACTTTTCATTTCTATAGATTTGCCTATTCTGGACATTTCATATAAATGGAATCATACAGCATGTGGTCTTTTGTGTCTTTTTCACTTAGCATAAGGCTTTCAAGGTTCATCTATGTTGTAGCATGTAAAAGTACCTCATTCCTTTTTATGGCTGAATGAAGTTGCATTGTGTCTTATATGGTTATTACTTAGATAAACCATATTTTGTTTACCCATTCATTAGTTGACAAGCATTTGGGTTATTTTCACTTTTTGGCTTTATGAGTAATGCTGCACATTTGTGTGCAAACAGTCATTTGTGTGCATGGTTTTGTAGGAACATTTAAATTCTCTTGGAGATATATGTGCCTGTAATTGCTGGGGTTTATGGTAACTCTGTGTTTAACTTTCAAAGGAGTTGCCTTTGTTTTTGATAAAACCTGTATTGTAGAACATGACTTAGGTTTAAGAGCCAAATGAGTTGACTGACTTTCTGCAGGCCCTCATCCCCATCTGTCAATGGGACAGTTCACTCTAGAGGATGTTTGGGTCAGCAGAGCGGACACACTCAGATCATTGCCTTGTAGAATCCTGGATGGAGAGGGAAGAGAGAGACTGAGGGCTGGGCGTGGTGGCTCAAGCCTGTAATCCCAGGATTTTGGGATCCCAGCCAAGGCAGATGGATCACCTGAGGTCAGCAGTTCAAGACCAGCCTGACCAACATGGTGAAACCCCATCTACTAAATACAAAAAAGTAGCCAGGCATGGTGGTACATGCCTGTAATCCCATCTACTTGAGAGGCTGAGACAGGAGAATTGCTTGAACCCAGGAGGCAGAGGTTACAGTGAGCCAAGTTGGCGCCATTGAACTCCAGCCTGGGCAACAAGAGTGAAAACGCCGTCTCAAAAAAATGAAAAGAGTCTGAGTCCCTGGAACTCAGTTCTTTTGTTAAGTTAGCTCTATGTACTAACCAATTTACCTCTTTGGAGAGGAGTGGGCTAAGAGACCAGGAGTGTTTACTGAAGTAATTCCTCATAGAGACTAAGAGTTGGAAAAAAATTAGTCTGCTCTAACAAAAAGTAAAGAGTTAAGCATGAAACCTGAAAGCCATTCTTAGATGAAAAGGCTGTGCCATTTTATCCAGGAAGGAAGTATATTAAGAGAAGATGATGAATTTGGTTTTAAACGTGGTAAATTTGGGATTTCCGGTACAGAATGTTAGGTATTTGTTTGGAGATCAGGAGATTGATCTCTGCTAGAGATGAAGATTTGAGATCTATAGAGATGAAGATTTGAGATCTATCTACATATAGGCAACTAAAATACAAGACTAGGTAGACACACATACAGTAAAACAGTAGAAAAGGATGTCTAGTAATTTCTTTTTTTTAAATAAAGCTGCTCTGCTATGTACAAAACCCTGACCCAGAAGCAGGTTGTCTATGAGTAGTTTAGTGCCAGGTTCCCCACGAAAGTGTGTTCCACGACAGCTGAGGGGAAGGCTGCCTTTTCAGCCACACCCCATTTCCCAGGATGAGGGGCTGTCCATGCCGGACTCTGGTCCCAAGGATGTCTAGTAATTTTTATATCTGAATTCCTTGTGGTTTTATTGTGCTAACTGATGTTTCTGCTGTATTTTGCTATGAGTGGCTGATTTCCTTCTGGGTTTTGTGATTTTTAATTATGAATACCTTTATTTTGAGATCTTACCTGTGGGAATTTTTCCAGGCTTAGATCAAAGGTGATTTCCTCCAGAGAGAATGTACCTTTGCTTCTATCAAGATTGGGTGGGAGATACAACCATCCTAGGGCTACCCTAAACAGAATTCTAGGTATGAAGCTTTTTTTTTTTTTTTCTGAGACGGAGTTTTGCTCCTATTGCCTAGGCTGGAGTGCAGTGGCGTGATGTTGGCTCACTGCAACCTCTGCCTCCCAGCTTCAAGCGATTCTTCTGTCTCAGCCTCCCAAGTAGCTGGGATTACAGGCACATGCCGCCATGCCTGGCTAAGTTTTTTGTATTTTTAGTATAGACGGGGGTTTCATCATATTGGTCAGGTTGGTCTCAAACTCCTGACCTCAGGTGATCCGGCTGCCTCGGCCTCCCAAAGTGCTGGGATTACAGGCATAAGCAACTGTGCCCGGCCGGTATGAAGCTTTTAAAACCATAATCTAGGGGAAGATCAGCTTGTGGTTGTAAAATATCAGGGAAGACACCCTTGCATTGCTGTCACAGTCCCTGATCCTCTCCCAGCACTGAGTGCCGAGGTTAAAAAAGTAGTTTTCCTGGCAGTTTACTTGGTTGAGAACTGAACATTGCTGCCTCTTATACCTTACTGCTGTCATAGTCCTTGATCCCCTCACCAACCCTAAGTGCTAAGGTTAAAAAAGCAGTTTTCCTGGTAGTTCTCTTGGTTAAGATCTGAACGTTGTTGCATCTTGTACATTGGGTCCCATAAGGTCTTGGAATTGCGAGCCAGAATTCATAGTGCTTGGCATAATGCCCTAAAGGTGAAGGAAAGCTGGTATCAGTACTCTGCATACCTTTCTGGTTTCTACTGTTTCACTTAGTTTTTGGATTCTGATCATACCTGATTTTCTGTCAAGTTTTTGGTTTATATGTAAAGATTTAAAGATATTTTACGCAGCATTTTAGTTATTTTCAGTGGATATGAGATCGAGCCATCCATCCTGTCGTTCTGGCAGAAATAGAAGTGTCTTCTGTCTCTCTCTTCAGTGTATGAGGGATAATTATTGGATGCAGGGACTTCAATCACCTTTCAAACCAAAGGTTACAGACTTGGAGCAAAATCCAGTTTCCGTTTGGCCCACATAGTATTTAGGAAATGAAAATCAGGGCCAGGTGCAGTGACTTATGCCTGTAAGCTTAGCACTTTGGGAGGCCGAGGCAGGAGGATCACTTGAGCCCAGGAGTTCAAGATCAGCCTGGGCAACATAGCGAGACCCCATCTGTGTTTTTTTAAAAAGTTAAAATAAAAAATCAAGAGATTGCAGATAAAATTTTGGATTTTTTTTGTTTCTCTTGAAAAATTGGAAGTTCTTAAAATGCTGGATGTATAATGCTCCTGCCTAGCAACAATTGACTAGAACTAGGAATAGCCCTGATCCCTTCAGACTGAACATGCTCTCTTTAGTTGCTCACAGTTCCGCCACTTGTGCAGTATATGCGTATGTATACACTTAAACCCATTTTACCTTATCCCATTTATGTTACCATTAGGCATTTGTGGATCATCTTTCTGCCTAATGAAAATACTGATACTCTCCCATGTGCTCCATAGTAGTGCTGATAGACACTTTTACATTTGTTGATTTATTTAATTCTAACAACAAGCTTGGAGTTTAATACCCTTTGAATAAAGTTATGTAGGTGGTATTAGCCCCACGTTACAGACGAAGAAACTGAGGTTCATTGAAGTTATATAAATTCTTTAAGGTCTCAATAGTGCCACTGTTAGAATTTGAACCTAAAACCTAGAATTTGAATTCGAAGCTCTTTCTGTTTCAGTGCTTCTCTTTACTGCTGCTGCTGCTGCTGCTGCTACTACTACTACTACTACTACTACTACTACTACTACTACTACTATTACTACTACTACTTTTTTTTTTTTTTAAAGCAGTGGAACTGTTTCTTAGATGAAGTCTTTGTGAAGTCGAATATTTAAAACCAATAAAGGTAGCACTGTTTTGCTGGAAGAATAGATTTGGTGGGGCACTTATTTGGGGGTTGAAACCTGCATGCTTAACTCTGGTAGCTTTTGGGCACCTTTCTAGAATCCCTAGGACTCAACTAAAACAGTTTGGACACTCTCTATATCATAGCCATAATCATTTGTTAAATCTTACAAAATCTCAGCTTCTTTAGATGTTACAGTTATAGTGTGTCTATTTCTGTTATGCCTCCTGATATGTCTGTAGGCTTCCTGATATGTTTGTCTGTCTTAGTGTAATCCCTCTTACGACTCAGTGGCATTTTTCTTTCATGGAAGTTTGTGTTCTGATAAGGGTGATTCTTTTAGCATTTTACTTCTGTTTTCAGAGTGTTTTAAAGTAAATCTAAAGCGAGACTTACGGTTTAATTTAATTTACTTTGCAGCATCTGATAACTAACTCTTCTTTACTTTTCAGATTCTCTTTGTGGCCAGATGGGTTTGTATGGACAGGCTTGTCCATCTGTAACTTCATTAAGGTGAGTGCTCTTCTTTTTTATTTTCTTTATTAGAACATGTAACATTTTAAAAGTTAGACTGGTCACCTTATATTACAATGAATTTCAGGGTGAGATTCAGAATAAAATATTGTAGCTTGTTTTGTCAAGTAGTGCAGTTTGGCGGAATGGAGTGATATTTCTGCTTACTGAAATTTTTGTGGTAATAGGATTTGGATATGCTTTTAATCTTCATTTAGTGAACTGAGTATAGTGTGGTAATTTGTACATGAAACAACATAATTAACATTTCTTTGTGTTTATTTTAAAAAAACTAATCTGGGCCGGGTGCGGTGGCTCACACTTGTACTCCCAGCATTTTGGGAGGCTGAGGCGGGTGGATCAGCTGAGGTCAGGAGTTCGAGACTAGCCTGGCCAACATGATGAAACCCTGTCTCTACTGAAAATACAAAATGATTGGCCAGGTGTGGTGGCTCACACCTGTAATCCCAGCTACTTGGGAGGCTGAGGCAGGAGAATCGCTTGAACCCAGGAGGCAGAGGTTGCAGTCAGCTGAGATTGTGCCATTGCACTCCAGCCTGAGCAACAAGAGCGAAACTCCATCTCAAAAAAAAGAAAAAAAAGCTAATCTGCTTTCTACTCAATTTAATTGGAACATAGTAAATTTTGATTGCCTTTGTAGCAATCAAAATACGACTGAAGATACTAATTTTAATTTCTTTCTAAGGGATGGTAAAAACATAATATCTAGATTTCTCTCGTTTACAGTAAAATATGAGAAATGTAAAAAGTAGGAACTGTTTTGTTGTGTACAACCCTGTGGTTTCAGATTTTTGAAGTCACCAGATCAGTTTTGCCAATCAATTAACATGTGAAGTCAAATTAGCAAAACAGATAAATGTGTGACTGTTTTTGCTGGCTTAGGCTTCCATGTTCTACCTTCATATTGGCCCCTGAGGGATTGTCATGGCTCCCAGAGTGAAAAATAATCTAAACCTAATCTGCTAATTGAAATCTTAGAGTATGAGGTGTTGATGGCAGGACCTACTAGTTACATGTGGTTGTGTAGTCAGCCATATCATTTATTCATCCAGCATATTGAGCATCTACTGTTGTCAGGCACTATTCTAAATGTTGGGGCATAGCAATGAGCATAACATGTGAAAATCCGGTAATCATGGAATTTGTATTTTGGTGGAGGGACAATTAATAGACAAAATAGTATAAATATCTGTTAGTGATATGATAAGGGTTAAGGAGAAAAATAGAGAAGAGGAATAGGAAATAATAGGAGTATGTGTTGTTTTAGACAGGCCAGTCCTAAGGGAAGCCTTCACTAAAAAAGGGGACATTTGAATGAAGATCTTAAAGTATGATGGAGTGAGCCATATATTGAATAAGTGGTAGTTGAGCATTCTTTAGGCACAGAGGGAGTCCAGGAAGGTCCAAGGCAGGAGGCTGCCTTGTATGTTTGAGGAGCAGTGGAGGAGGTCATTGTGGTTGCAGCAGCGTAGATGAGGAAGGGTTATAATTGCCCAGCTTTGGAGGGCAGAAGGAGAGAGAGAGGAGAGATACAAAATTGCCAGAACCATGATTGGAAATCAAGTAATCCTTTCGCTTGAGAGCAATCCTGATTTTCCGGAATGACACACACACACACACACACACACACACACACACACACACACACACACAAAATGAACAGTGAAGTTACCTTTGACGTTTTGCAAGTCAAGGCTGACTGTCCTATTTCTCAGTAGAAAAGCTTTTTTTTTTTTTGTAAAATGACTGTTGTTTCTTTAGCGTCCACTTTCTACTGGTTAGACTTCCTTAAGATATTTTAGTTGTGTGAAATGCTGAAACACTCATATATTAAGGTAATTGACTGAAATTTTAAATCTCTGTGTGAATACTATATTTATGTTTAGGTTAAGCCTTTATATGACATTGGGTTAGGAGTAATATGTGTGTAACTTTTGTTTGATGAAAGAGAAGAGGTAATATAAGTTATGTTACAATTTACTCACTGTGTTGTAATTCCTTAGCACAATATTCTACAATCAGAATTTGTTGGGATATAACTGTATATCTAGCATTTAATTTATAAACTGAGAAGCCCTATGGCATCAGAGTCATGATATTTACTGTCCTTATGTATGTCTTTCATTTCTGTAATATTCTGTATGGTCTACGTCTGAAACAGAGGATTCCCATTCTTAGATTTATGTATAGAAGACCATTGTCTGTCACCGATTTTTCTTAGTGGAAGCCAGTATTGTTTTGAGACGAAGAAGGGAAGAAAAACTGGATTACTTAATAACTACAATAAATTTTAGTCTACTTCCCGTAGAGTCTTCCCCAAACCAGAAATGGTCCCTGCAAACTACACTGCCCAAATAGGAGTACAACCAGAACTCTTAAAGTAACTCAAACCTACTGACAAACATTGCTTGTTTGCCTTATCTTTCTTGTATATACTACCATGTATATAGTATTTGTATATCTAGAAAGTGACTAATCTCAAGACAGGAAGCAAATGAGTTGGTGGAGAAGAACTGGTCATGTGGCTGGGAATCAGAAAATGGATAGGCAGGTGGGAGTTTGTAGGCACAGGTATGAGTGGGAGTGGGCAATTTATGTGTAAGTGAAGGTAGTGAATAGAAGGAAAGTATAAAAAATTTGTTGGTTGGAAGAGGGTATTTAGTAAATGGATTAAAACTCCCTCAGTCTCCTTAAGTATTTAGGGTAAGGTAAACAAGTACTACTTTCTGTGGATGATATTGGATCCTTGTTTAATCTGACTTTGTTAGAATTGTTGTTAAAATTAGACTTGCTGTATTTTTATGATTACAAAGTAGTACATATTTATTGTAGAAAATTTGGGAAAACAGAGCTTGCCTTTTTTATACCAGTAGATATTATATGTGAATTAGAAAAAGGCCCTCTAAATTTGCCTTAAAAAATGACTGCAGAATAGTTTGTAGTGATAGTTAAGTATACTCTGTAATTGTAATCAAATTGTTGTGACACTTTGGTCTGCTTTACTTGCTAGTATAGGTAGAATTGCATTTCAACAAAAGTCACTGTAACAACATCATATTCTACATGAGACTATTTTAGCATTCAGGATTCTCTAGGGAGGCTGAAATCATACCAGTATTTGAACAGAGATAATACTTTAATAGAATTGATAACTAGATATAAATGTTAACTAAGTAACATAAAGGATAAAAACAAAACTAAAATATCACGAAGATAGACACAACAGGAAGCAGCTACTGCCCATAGGGCTCAGGGACCAAAGGGAACGAGAAAACATTAGGAACTTAGAGGAAAGTCCCCAAAGAAATGAAACTTAGACCTCTTAGAAGCTGCTGCATGATCAATGCTGGTGTCTGAGCTTGGAAGAGGGGTTCTGTAAGGTTGAGTCCCAGACCTTGCTGGCTGATGCTGGTGTCTCAGTGGTTTATGGTGAAGCTAGTTCTGGAAGTGTTGGAAACACTGCAAGCTGGATTCACTTGTTGCTACTGGAAGGACCTGCTGCTATAGGGCTGAAGAAGCCTGTGTTGGGGAAATGCTTTTATGAAACCTAAAAATTACATAGGAAGATACAGTCTTTTCTTCCTCCTCCTCCAGCCTTTCAGTTCATCTTGAGTGCCTCTTCTTGGGAGAGCTTTTACAGAGAGTCTTAGTGCAACCACCACAAAGCAGAATACGGGTAGGGGTGCTGCAGTTTGGAGCTGAGGGGCAATAACCTAATAGCTGCCTTCCTTGCTCCAACAGACTGCTGAGAAATAGGGTACAAGAAGATATTTTCTAAGATGTTTTGCAGCTAGTATTTATGGGATTTAGTAGAGTACTGCATATTACTTAAAAAATCCTCAGAAGTTTTTTAAACACTGAAATTATATTAAAAATTTATGTTAAGATTCACAAGTATTTGCAGTCTGAATCTATTGTATTTATATCCTGAGTTTGGGTGATAAGAGTCTGGATAGTGAGGGATAGCAGGCCATTCACATCTGTTCAATTCCTGAGTTTTGGATAGCAAGAGCAAGAGTAAGAGTTCAGAGAGTGGGGCCAGGCGCTGTGGCTCACGCCTGTAATCCTAGCACTTTGGGAGGTCAAGGTGGGTGGATCACGAGGTCAGGAGTTTGAGACCAGCCTAACCAATATGGTGAAACCCTGTCTCAACTAAAAAGATAAAAAATTAGCCAGGTGTGCTGGTGCTCGCCCGTAGTCCCAGCTACTCGGGAGGCTGAGGCAGGAGAATCGCTTGAACCCGGGAAGCAGAGGTTGCAGTGAGCTGAGATTGTGCCACTGCTCTCCAGCCTGGGCGACAGAGTGAGACTGTATCTCAAAAAAAAAAAAGAAAAAAGTTCAGAGAGTGATGGATATAATTTCTGTTAAACAGTAGAATCTTAAAAGTTTAGCAGAATCTTCTTGTTTCCTGAGTTTGGGTAAGATGGATTTGAATCCTTAGATGTACCTGTATTTTATTTCCAAGTACAGATTCAGTAATAACAACAGCTTACTGAAAAAGCAAAAACTTTCCTTGACTATTTGCTTTATGTATACGAGTGAATGTGTGTGTATCTCATATGACATACTTCTTTTACATATTGTAACGATAGATTAGTTTTTGTAATTTCATTTTGTTTCAATTTTTAATTTTTGTGGGTAAAATGTATATTTATGGGGTACATAAGATATTTTGATACAGGCATGCAGTGCATAATTACATCCGTAAGTGGGGTATATTCATCAGCCCAAGCGTTTATCCTTTGTGTTACAAAGAATCCAATTATATTATTTTAGTTATTTTAAAATGTACAGTTAAATTATTACTGACTATAGTCACCCTGTTGTGCTATCAAACACAAGATCTTAGTCACTCCTTCTATTTTTTTGTGCCCATTAGCCATTCGCACTCTCCCTGACACCTCACTACGCTTCCCAGCCTCTGGTAACCATCCTTCTACTCTATCTTCGAGTTGTTTTCATTTTTAGCTCTCACAAATAAGTGGGGACATGCAGTTTGTATTTTTGTGCCTGGCTTATTTCACTTACCATCATGACCCCCAGTTCCATCCATGTGGAAAATTACAGGATCTCGTGTATATATGTACCACATTTTATCTATTCATCTGTTGATGGACGCTTAGGATGCTTCCAATCTTGGCTATTGTGAACAGTATTGCAACCAATATGGGAGTGCAGGTATCTCTTTGATATGTGGATTTGCCTTCTTTTGAGTGTATACCCAGCGCTGGGATTGTTGGATCTTTATGGTAGCTTTACTTTTTGTGTTTTTGAGGAACTTCCAAACTGTTCACCATAGTGGTTGTACTGATATACATTCCCTCCAACAGTGTTCAAAATCCAGTGTTCCCTTTTCTCCACATCCTCTCCAGCATTTGTCATTGCCTGTCTTTTGGATAAAAGCCATTTTAACTGGGATGAGATGACATGTTACTATAGTTTTGATGTGCATTTCTCTGATGATCAGTGACATTGAGCACCTTTTCATACACCTGTTTGCCATTTGTATGTCTTTTGAGAAATGCCTATTTAGATCTTTTGCCCATTTTAAAAATCAGATTATTAAATTTTCTCCTATAGAGTTATTTGAGCTTCTTATATATTCTGGTTATTAATCCTTTGTCAGATGAGTAGTTTGCAGATACTTTCAGCCATTTTGTGGCTTGTCTCTTAACTTTTTTGATTGTTTCCTTTGCTGTGCAGAAGCTTTTTAACTTGATGTGATCCCATTTGTCTATTTTTGCTTTGGTTGCCTGTGCTCGTGGGGTGTAACTCAAGTAATCTTTGCCCACTCCAACATCCTGGAGAGTTTCCCCAATGTTTTCTTTTAGTAGTTTAGTTTGAGGTCTTAGATTTAAGTATTTAATCCATTTTGGTTTGATTTTTGTATATGACAAGGAATAGGGGTCTGGTGTCATTCTTCTGCATTATAGGTGTCCAGTTTTCCCAGCACCTTATTGAAGAGACTGTCCTTTCCATTATATGTTCTTGGAACCTTTGTCAAAAATGAGTTCACTCTCGATATATGTATTTGTTTTCTAGGTTCTCTGTCCTGTTCCATTGGTCAATATTTGTTTTTATGCCAGTACCATACTGTTTTGGTTACTATAGCTCTGTAGTATAACTTGAAGTCAGGTAATGTGATTCCTCCAGTTTTGTTCGTTTTGCTCAGGATAGCTTTGGGTATTCTGAGTCTTTGGTGGTTTCGTATAAATTTTACGATTTTGTTTTCTATGTCTGTGAAGAATGTCATTGGTATTTTGATAGGGAGTGCATTGAATCTTTAATTTGCTTTGGATGGTATGTACATTTTAACAGTATTGATTCTTCTAATCCATGAACATGGAGTATCATTCCTTTTTTTGGTGTCTTCAGCTTCTTTCATAAATAATTGATGGTTTTCATTGTGGAGGTCTTTCACTTCTTTGGTTAATTCCTAGGTATTTTATTTTATTTGTACCTATTGTAAATGAGATTACTTTCTTGATTTCTTTTTCGGATTGTTTGCTCTTGGCATAAAGAAACTCTGGTTTTTGTATGTTGATTTTTGTCTCCTGCAACTTTACTGAATTTGTCAGTTCTAGTAGTTTTTTGGTGGGGTCTTTAGGTTTTTCCAAATATAAGATCATATCATCTGTAAACAAGGATAATTTGACCTCTTCCTTTCTAATTTGTATGCCCTTTATTTTTTTCTCTTGTCCGATTGCTTGAGCTAGGACTTCCATTAATTTGGTTTGGTCGAAGCAAAATAGGTTTGCTGTTTCTTAGGGCTTGTTGAAATGGGACCCTTTCTGCATTTCTGAATTACGTAACATTTATTAGAGGATTTATTTTATGGTTCTCACATGTATGCAGCCTGGGACACAGTAGTACTTGTAGTAGTTTCTGGTGATATTTAATACCTTCTACCTGAGATCACTTCCTCTTACATTTTTCTGTATTTATCCTTTTTTATCACTCATTTTTGTTAACACTTCTTCCTTAAAGATGCCTTTTATTATTGATCTTATTTGTCTACTTATTGTATGCCAGGGAACACATAGAAATATTTGAGTGCCCCAGATGAATTTCCTGTCCATCTGTTTCCTCATTTCCCTACTCTTGAAATTGATGACCCTGCTGTTTAGAACTACCAGAAGAAGGTAGATTTATTTCAAGCCTTCTTGCTGCCTCATTTCTAGAGGCATACTGGTATTGATAAAGCAGCTGTGGCATATAGACTTAAGATAATGTAGATACAGGTTCACATCTCTCTCTGCCACGTATTAGCCATGTACTCTTGGGCAAATTACTTTTCCTAATTTTGCTTTAATAGAGTTGCTAATGTTTACTTCACCGCTCTTACTTCAAAGCATCACTGAATATGCTGGTAGGTTAAATGTAAAATGTGCCTGCTAACAGTGCACATGGTGCAAAATTATACTGAAAAATAAAAAAGTAATTATATGATTTGACTTAGAAAGCTTATCATAGGCAAGCTTTGTGGTTCAGTGGCACTCAATGCAGAAACATATCTCTGGGCATTTGGAGCACCCACTCTTCTACATTAGGAGTTTAGGCTATACTCCCCTTCCCATACAGAGGAAGAGGATTCAAGGAATTAAATGTATACATGAGGAATCTGGCATATTTTCTCCTCTTTTCTAGTTTCTAATAGTAGAAAGCAAAAAGGTTCATCATTTTTAGAATAAAAGAAGGAAAGGGACAGATTTGTATCCTTTGCTAACAGTATAAAAACATGGGGTAGAAGAAAGTTTACTGTTTTCCTTTGTTCTATTTCCCCTTCATCCTAAATTTTAAGATTCTAGAATATTTACCAGTAGTATTCAGGTTTGCCACTAACCTTCAGGCTAAGGATGTTGCTGACATTTAATATTGTATGTTTACTATATTTAATACAGTTAAAATTTTAGGCTTTTGGGTCCCAGACAGTGGCAGAAATAGCCTTTGCATTATCATGCCATATTTATCATTATCATTTTTATTAATTTTTTGGAATTAGTAAAATCTTTATTAATGTACATGTTTAGATATGGCATGTTCCAATTAAATTATGAGTAATGAGAAAATCCTCTTAATTTGACCATTACAGAAACTTTCTCTAAAGTGCGTTTTGAGTTTTCTGATATGGGAGCTAGTAACCTTTTGTGGCTATTTAAATATAAGTTAATTAAAAATAGGTAAAATTAAAAATTCACTTCGTTAGTCATATTAGGCACATTTTAAGTGCTCACTCGCTATACATGGCTAGTGGCTGTCATATTGGACAGCACGCAGATATTTGCATTGTTGGAGAAAGTTCTGTTGGGGAGCGCTGGTCTGTTTTATGTTTGATTGAGACAGGGTCTTGCTTTGTCGCCCAGGCTGGAGTACAGTGGCACAGTTATGACTTGTGGTAGCCTCAACCTCTTGGACTTAAGAGTTTCCCCCACCTCAGTCTCTCGGGTAGCTGGGACTGACTACAGGCGCGTGCCACCATGCCCAGTTAATTTTTAAATTCTTTGTAGAGACTGGTCTCCCTGTGTTGCCCAGACTGGTCTCAGAACTCTTGGGTTCAAGTGATGTGCCCTCACTGGCCTCACAAAGTGCTGGGATTTACAGACATTGGTTACTGTGCCAGGCTTAACAGCACTAGTCTGGATCACCGTAAGTATAATTTAATCTTTTTTTTTTTTTTTTTTTGAGACAGAGTCTCGCTCTTTTGCCCAGGCTGAAGTGCAGTAGTGAGATCTTGGCTCACTGCAACCTCCACCTCCCGGGTTCAAGCGATTATCCTGCCTCAGCCTCCTCACTAGTTGGGATTACAGGCACCTGGCTAATTTTTTGTATTTTTAGTAGAGACGGGGTTTTGCCATGTTGCCCAGGCTGGTTTCAAACTCCTGAGCTCAGGCAATCCACTTGCCTCGGCCTCCCAAAGTGCTGGGATTACAGGCATGAGCCACCACCCCCAGTCATAATTTAGTCTTTAAGATCCTGATGTCCTAAGGCCTCCATTTCTGAACACCAGATATTGAGGAGTACTATTGACTGACTTATTCATTAACTTAAGGACATAAAGTTGCTTTTGTGACTGAATACTGACTTTGGTAGGTACTATTTATGGTGTTCTTACTGTTAGACCAGGCATTATTTAAGCACTTTTAAGTTTATTAAGTTCCCCCAACAATTCTGTGAGGTCAGTACCATTATTATCCTTACTTCGTAAGTGAGGAAACTGAGGTAAAGTTAATTAACTCAAAGATATATAGGTAATTAGGGATAGAGCTGGGATTCATACTTAGGTCCTTATCCAGTGCCTATGTTGTAACCATTTAATTCTACTGCCTCTTGGCTATGAGTATTTATTGTAATTTCAGGCTTTTTTCTTAAATGAAGGCTGCCAAACAATTTTCTTCTTAATTGAGGGCACTATAAAAAATAAGTAAAAAAGAGAAGCGTCAGTGCAGGAGACTGTAGAAAAAGGTAATAGAAAACCAGCGCTTTAATTTTGGAATACTAAAATTGAAAAAAAAATCTTGTTTAAAATTGATAAAATTTTTTGTTTTTTTGTTAACAAGAGAGCAGTTTTTTTTTTTTTTTTTAATTTCAGGGAGATGGAGAAATTTTGAGTTTTTATGAGGAGAAATCATATTAGAGGTAATAGGGAATAAAAAACATCACTGAATATACTAGTGAGTTAAATGTAAAACATGCCTACTAACAGTACATATAATGCAAAATAGTACTACTGAAAAATAAAAAAATTGTATGATTTGATATAATAAGCTTATCGTAGGCAAGCTTTATGGTTCAGTGGCACTTAGTGTAGAGACATATCTCTAGGCATTTGGAGCATCCACTTTTCTAGATTAGGGTTTAGGCTGTACTCTACCTGCCATACAGAAAACTTGGGGCAGTGGACATTTCCCAACTCCATGCCTAGGCACACCTCTGGGTAACTGGTGGTTGCCCATTGGACCCCAACTATCCTCCGCCCCCCATACCTGGTGCTTATGCCCTGCTATTGGGGGACCTGTAGGTGGACCTGCCTGGTCTGGACCCACCTGTCTTGATCTCCTGCTCCAGGGCTGGGCAGAGAGCTCAGACCACTGTGCATTCTGCAGATCAGCCCATTGCCTGAGGCAACAGAGAGCTTCTCAATAAGCAAGGATCAAGTATGTACCCATCTACATTGGCTTCAGCTGGCTCTTACCTGTGAGTGCCACCTACTGACCTGGAAGTTTAGTTGCATGACACAGTAGAAAATCTGCTGACAAGTGTACAGCACTAGGGATCTTGATAAACTTCCTAAGACCACCATCCTGGCCCCACAAGATGTAGTAAGCCTGCTCCCATGCCAAGTACATCAGTAATACAACCAGCATTTGGGAAAACTACCATTCAAAGGCTAACTGTAACCAGGGAACTTAATACAGACTCTTTGCCACTGAAAGCACCCAGAACTAAAGCCAAAAGACCCTACAGAACATATATTATAGACACCTGAAGGGGAGAAAAATCACATCAAAATGAAAGCAAATTCAAAAAATAAGGAGAGATGGCTTATCTAGATGAGAAGCAACCAGAGAAACAACTCTGAAACTGTGAAAAAAGTGTGTTACAATGCCTCAGAAGGATCACATTAAGTCTCCAGCAATAGATCCTAACCAAAATTAAAATCTTTGAAATATAAGATAAAGAATTCAGAATGTTTTGGTTTTAAAGAAACTCAATGAGATCCAAGAGAAAGTTGAAAATGCACATAAATCAGAAAAACAGTTTGGGATGTGAAAGGAGATATCACGAAAAATAAACCCAAACATATTTTGGAAATGAAAACTTCATTGAAGGAATTACAAAACATAGTTGAAAGCTTTAATTCTAGTCTAGAGAAAGTAGAATAAAGAATTTCAGAGCTGGAAGACAGGTCTTTTGAATTAACCCAGTCAGATGAACATAAGGAAAAAAAGAAGTAAAGTAAGTGAACAAAGGCCGGGTGTGGTACCTCATGCCTGTACTCCCAACACTTTGGGAGGCTGAGGCGGATAGATCACTTGAGGGTCAGTAGTTCAAGACCAGCCTGGCCAACATGGTGAAATCCCATCTCTACTAAAAATACAAAAAAATTAGCAGAGCTTCGTGGCGTGTGACTGTAATCCCAGCTACTTGGGAGGCTGAGGCAGGAGAATCGCTTGATTCCAGCAAGTGGAGGTTGTGGTGAGCCAAGAGCGTGCCACTGCACTCCACACTGGGCGACAGAGTGAAACTCCATCTCAAAAGAAAAAAGAAAAGTGAAAAAGTCTTGGAGAAATATGGAGTTGTATAAAGCATCCAAACTTACAGGTTATAGGTATTCTAGAGAAAAAAAGTAAAAAGTGTAGAAAAGCTATTTCAGGAAGTAATTAGGGAAAACTTCCCTAGTCTGGGAAGAGATTTAGACATCCAGATATAAGCTCAGAGAACTCCTGAGAGTAAGGAGAACCTTATTGTAAGAAGAACCTTATCTAAGGATATAGTCATCAGACTGTTCAAAGTCAGTGTGAAGGAAAAAATTCTTTAAGAGTAGCAAGAAAGAAGGGATTACCTATAAAGGAAATCCCATCAAACTAACACTGAACTTCTCAGCAGAAACCCTACAAGCCAGCTGGAAGAGATTGGGGACCTATTTTTAGCGGCCTTAAGGAAAAAATTACCAGCCAAGAATTTTTTTTGTTTGTTTTTTGGGCATGGTCTCAGTCTGCTACCCAAACCTGGAGTACAGTGGTGTGCTCACAGCTCACCACAGCCTTTACTTCCCAGGCTCAAGTGATCCTCTTGCTCAGCCTCCCAAGTAGCTGGGACTACAAGCACATGCCACCATGCCCGGCTAATTTTCTAGTATTTTTAGTAGAGATAGGGTTTTGCCATGTTGCTCAAGCTGATCTTAAACTCCTGAACTGAACCAATCCGCCTGCCTTGGCCTCTCAGCATACTGGGATTACAGGTGTTAGCCACCGTGCACAACCACCGGCCAATAATTTTATATCCTGCCAAAAAATAAGCTTTGTAAATGAAGGAGAAATAAAGTCTTTCCCAGACAAACACATGTGAAGGGAATTCATCATCACTATACTGATCATATAAGAAATGCTGAAAGGAGTTCTAAACATGTTAACGAAAGGACAGTACTTGCCATCATAAAAGTACAAAGCTCACAGTCTGTAAAGCAGTTATATAGTTGAAACTCCAAGGCAACTAACAACACTGTGACAAGAACAAAACTTCACATATCTATATCTCTGTCTCTGTCTTTTTTTTTTTTTGAGACATAGTCTTGCTCCATCGCCCAGGCTGGAGTGTAGTGGCACCATCTCGGCTCACTGCAACCTCTGCCTCCCAGGTACAAGTGATGCTCTTGCCTCAGCCTCCCGAGTGGCTGGGACTACAGGTGTGTGCCACCACACCCGACTAATTTTGTATTTTTAGTAGAGACAGGAATTCACCATACTGGCCAGGCAGGTCTCAAACTCCTGACCTTGTGATCCGCCCTCCTGGGCCTCCCAAAGTGCTGGGATTACAGGCGTGAGCCACCGTGCCCGGCCTATATATATATATTTTAAGATGGAGTCTTGCTGTCTTGCCCAGGTTGGAGTGCAGTGGCATGGTCTTGGCTCACTGCAACCTCTGCCACCTGGATCCAAGCAATTCTCCTGCCTTAGTCTCCCAAGTAGCTGGGATTACAGGCGTGTACCACCACACCTGGCTAACTTTTGTATTTTTTAGTAGAGGTGAGGTTTTGCCATGTTAGGCCAGGCTGATCTCGAGCTCCTGACCTCAAGTAATCCACCCACTTTGGCCTCTTAAAGGGCTGGGATTATGGGCATGAGCCACAACACCTAGCAACATATCAATATTAACCTTGAATGTAAATGGCCTAAGTGCTCCACTTAAAACATACAGAGTGGCAAATGAAATTAAAAAAAAAGAAAAAAAGACCCAACCAGCTGCTGCCAGCAAGAGACCCCACACACACTGGTTAAGGACAGCTATAGATTCAAACTGAAGGGGTGAAAAACGGTTTATCATACAAATGGAAAACAAAAGCCAGCAGTAGTATACATTCTCGTATCAGATAAACTTCAAACTGTAACAGTAAAAAAAAAAAAAAAAAAAAAAAAGACAAGAGCATTATATAATGATAAAGGGTTTGATACAACAAGAAGATTTAACTATCCTGAATATATATGCACCCTACACCAGAGCACCCACATTCATAAATACTACTAGGGCCAAAGCAAACAAATTGATGGCAATACAATAATTGTGGAGGACATCAACACCTCACTGACATCACTATTCAGATCATGGAGGCAGAAAGTCAAAAAAGAAATTCTGGACTTAAACTATAGACCAAATGGACCTACTAGACATTTACAGAACATACATTAATCTCACCTGCATGTAGAACATTCTCCAAAATTGACCATATATGCTTGGCCATTAAACTAAGTCTCAATACATTCCAAAATACTGAAATCAGATCAGGTATCTTTTTGGAGCACAGTGGAATAAAATTAGAAATCAAATACCAAGAGGAACTCTTAAAACTATTCAAGTAGATGGAAACTAAGCAACATGCTCCTGAATGAACTTTGGGTAAACAATGCAATTAAGGCAGAAATTGAAAAAAATTTTGAAATAAATGAAAATGGAGGCACAGCATACCAAAACCTCTGGGATATCAGTGCTAAGAGGAAAGTTTATAGCATTAAATGCCCACATTAAAAAGATAGGAGGATCTCAAGCTACTACCATACATCAAGGAACTAGAAAAATAACCAAACAAAAAACTAGCAGAAGAGCAAAGAGCAGAGCAGAGCTAAATGAGGCAAAACAACAACAACAACAACAAAAAAGATACAAAGGATAAGTGAAACAAAAAGTTGTTTCTTTGAAAGGATACACAAAATTGACAGACTGCTAGCTAACCAAGAAAAGTTTTAAATACAAGCAGAAATGATAAAGACAACATTACACCTGACACCACAGAAATACAAAAGATCATCAGAGACTGCTGTGAACATTTATGTGCTCATAAACTAGAAAAAGCTAGGGGAAATGGACAAATTCCTGGAAACATACGACCTCTCAAGACTGAACCAGGAAGAAATGTGAATCCTGAACAGACCAATACAAGTAACAAAATTCTATCAGTAGTAAAGGAAAACTGTATTAGTCTGTTCTCATGCTGATATAAAGAACTACCCGAGACTGGGTAATTTATAAAGGAAAGAGGTGTAGTTGACTCACAGTTCCACAGGGCTGGGGAAGCCTCAGAAAACATACAATCATGGCAGAAGGGGAAGCAGACTTGTTCTTCACATGGCGGCAGGAAGTAGAAGTGCTGAGCAAAGTGGAGGGAAGCCCCTCGTAAAACCATCAAATCTCATTAGAACTCACTATCAGAGAACAGTATGAGGGTAACTGCCCCCATGATTCAATTACCTGCCACCGGATCCTCCCACAACACATGGGAATTAAGGGAACTACGAGATGAGATTTGGGTAGGGACACAGCCAAACCTATCACCTTCTAACAGCAAAAAAGGCCAGGACCAGATAGATTTATAGCTGAATTTTGCCAGACATATAAGGAAAAGTTGGTATTTAGGAAAGAATACTGAAACTATTTCAGAAAATTGAGGAGGAGTAATTCCTTTCTAACTCATTCTACAAAACCAGTATCAAAGTCAGGCGAGGACACTAGATACCAAAGTCAGGTGAGGACACTAGGTACCAGTCGGGCACGGACACAACCAGAAAAGAAAACCACAAGCCAATATCCCTAATGAACATAGGTGCAAAAATCCTCAGCAAATACTGAATCAAACAGCACATCAGAAAGATTATATATCTTGATCAAGTGGGTTTTATTCCAGGAATGCAAGAATGTTGAAGCATATGCAAATCAATGAACGTGATTCACCATGTAAATAGAACCAAACCCCAAAACCATATGATTATCTCCATAGATGCAGAAAAGGCATTTGATAAAATCCAACATTGCTTCATAACAACCTTCAATAAACTAGGCACTGGAGGTACATACCTTAAAATAATAAGAGCCATATATGACAAACCTACAGACAACATCATGTTGAAGGGGAGAAGTTGAAAACATTCTCTTTAAGAACAGGAACAAGACAAGGGTGTCCACTCTCACCACTCTTCTTCAACCTAGTGCTGGGAATCCTAGCCAGAGCAATTAGGCAAGAGAAAGAAATAAAAGGCATCCAAATTGGAAAAGAGGAAGTTTGCTGATAACAAGACTGTATACCTAGAAAACTCTTAAGGACTCCTAGACTTTTTATTAAAGTTTCGGGATACAAAATCAATGTACAATGATCAGTAGCATTTCTATACAATAACGTTCAAGCTGATAACCAAATCAAGAACCCAATCCCATTTACGGTAGACACACCCACCCACCTACCCACCTACCCCCCCCCCCCCCCCCCACACACCCCTAGGAATACATTTAACCAAGGAGGTGAAAGATCTTTACAAGGAGAACTACAAAACACCAATGAAGAAATTGCAGATAACACAAGCAAATGGCAAAACATCTTGTGCTGATGGATTGGAAGAATCAATATCATGAAAATGAGCATACTACCCAAAGCAATCTACAGATTCAATGAAGTTCCTCTCAAATTACCAACATCATTTTTCACAGAATTAGAAAAACAGCACCAAAGTTCATATGGAATCAAAAAAGTACTCAGCCAAAGCAATCCTAAGCAAAAGGAACAAATTCAGAGGCATCAGCTTGCCTGACTTCAAGTTATACTACAAGGCTATAGTAACTAAAGCAGCACGATAGTGGTACAAAAATATGCATAGAGATCAGTGAAACAGAATAGGGAGCCTAGAAATAAAGCCACATACCTACAACCAACTGATCTTTGACAAAGTTAATGAAAATAAACAGTGGAGAAAGGACATTAACACCCTATTCAGTAAATGGTGCTGGGATGTTGGCTAGCCATATGTAAAAGAATGAAACTGGACCCTTGTGTCTCACCATGTACAAAAATCAACTCAGGCTGAATGGATTAAAGGCTTGAACATAAGACCTTAAACTATAAAAGTCCTAGAAGAAAACTTAGGAAGAACTCTTGGATGTTGGCCTAGGCAAATAATTTATGATGAAGACAAGAATAGACAAATGAGACTTAATTAAACTAAAAGCTTCTTCACAGCAGAAGAAATACTCAGCAGATTAAACAGCCTATAGAATGGGAGAAAATATTTGCAAATGATTACTTTCACAAAGGATGAATACCCAGAATCTACATGGAACTCTAATAACGAGGAAAAAACAACTTCTTTTAAAAACTAAGCAGAGGACATGAGACATTTCTTGAAGAAATACAAGTGCCAACAAACACATGAAAAAAATGCTCAACATTATTAATCATCAGAGAAATGCAAATTAAAATCACAGTGAGATACCATCTTATACCAGTCAGAATTACTGTTAAAAAGCCAAAACATAACAGATGTTGGTGTGGTTGTGGAGAAAAGACAATGCTTATACACTGCTGATGGGAATGTAAATTAGTTCAACCTCTGGAAAACTATGGAGATGTCTCAAAGAACTAAAAATAGAACTACTTTTTGATCTAGCAAACACACTACTGGGGGTATCTGCCCAAAGTAAAATAAATCACTATATTAAAAAAGACACCTGACCAGGTGCGGTGGCTCATGCCTGTAATCCTGGCACTTTGGGAGGCCAAGGCAGCGGATCACCTGAGGTCAGGAGTTCAAGACCAGCCTGGCCAACATCGTGAAACCCTATCTCTACTAAAAATAGAAAAATCACTCAGACGGGCGGTGCACACCTGTAATCCCAGCTGATTGGGAGGCTGAGGCAGGAGAATTGCTTGAACTTGGTAGGCAGAGGTTGCAGTGGGCCGAGATTGTGCCACTGCATTCTAGCCTGGGGGACAGAGTAAGACTCTGTCTCATACACACACACAAAAATGGCACCTGTAGTCATGTTCAACACTGTTGAATAATAGCAAAGTCATGGAAGCAACCTAACTGTCCACCAGCAGTTGACTGAATAAAAAAAATGTGGTATACAGATACCATGGAATACTATATAGCATAAAAAAAGAATGAAATCATGTCCTTTTCAGCAACATGGATGGAGTTGGAGGTCATTATACTGAGTGAAATAACTCGGAAACAAAATCAAATACCACATGTTCTCACTTATAAGTGGAAGCTAAATAATGAGTATGCATATACATAAAGATGGAAATAATAGACACTGAAGACTCCACCAGGGGGAGGGTAGGAGGAGGATAAGGGTTGAAAAATTACGTGTTGGGTATAATGTTCACTGTTTGGATTGTGGGTACACTAGAAGCCCAGTCTCCACCAATATGCAATATACCCATGTAACAAACATACGTTTACCCCTCGAATCTAAAGTTTAAAAAAAGCTTCGCTTGGTTGCAAGAAAACTAACTCTGGATACATCAAGCAGAAAAGAAAAAGAATTTATGGGATGAATTTAGAAAACGGTTGTATTTTACAAAATACAAGGATAGTTTAGTCTCTTGAAATGGAAGTAGGAATTGATGAAATGCTCTTAGAAACCTAGGCATTGTACTGACCCTTCTCTGTTGAGTTTTTCTGAATCTAATTTATTTCTTCATATCTCCAGGCAACTTTCTTTGCTTTTCTGACACATAACCATTCTATCCCTCAAGTTCATGGCTTCTTCTTCCTTTTTTTTTTTTTTTTTTTTGAGACCGAGTTTCGCTCTTGTTGCCCAGGCTGGAGTGCAATGGCGTGATCTCTGCTCACTGCAGCCTCCGCCTCCCTGGTTTAAGCAATTCTCATGCCTCGGCCTCCCAAGTAACTGGGATTACAGGTGCCTGCCACCACACCCAGGTAATTTTTTTTTTTTTTTTTTGTATTTTTAGTAGAGATGGGATTTCACCATGTTAGCCAGGCTGGTCTCGAACTCCTGATATCAGGTGATCCGCCCGCCTCGGCTTCACAAAGTGCTGGGATTACAGACGTGAGCCATCGTGCCTGGCCTCAAGTTCATGGCTTCTTCATTCAGGAGAGCATCCCAAACTGTTTCACTTCTAATCCTAAACCTTGGGGGAGAAAATTTAGGTAAACAGCTTGGATCAGGTATCACCCTTGGTTTAGATTCTTTAATTTGTTCCTGTATTACTGGTACAGACAAGTTGTAGTACAACATTCAGGGCCATGGGGATGGAGGCACCTCTGAGAAAGGGCATTGGTATGAGCTAGGCAAAACACTACAGACAGTGCTTGAGACAAAGCAGCATGTATCCACTTTTGGTTGAGAAAGGATTTCAAGAGAGGATAATTTTAGAATTCCTTATGGTCATTGGGTATTGAATGGGAGACTTGATTCCCAGCTTTGTATTAGAACATCCAGAGTATCCTTAGAATTGTGGTATTTGGAATTGGACTCCTACCTCAATTCTATTCAATCTGACAAATATGTATTGAATACTCACATCCTTACTAGTGTTCAAGAGTCCACAAAAGCAACAAAAGAAAACGAAAACAAAAAGATTATTCCACTCCATACTAGTGCTTACTTGAGAGCCTGATGTATAGGTGTTTGGCTGGGTCTCTTTTGAAGGTTAGGGGTCTGAATGGGGTTTTTAGTATGGGCATCCATTTCTTCACAGTTTTCTTAACACCTTCCCAGTCCCTCACATATATTTGGAGCTTGCAAAATGATATATCAGCTATGTTAAAAAGCACAAAGCATGGAGTTATGGAAAGATGAGACTGTTTGAGTAAACAGAGGCTGAGAAAAAGATAGTGCTTCTTTGTATAGTGCAAGATAGGGCTACAGATAATTCAAGAAATAGAAAACCAAGAGAAGCTCATGAGACTGGATTGGAAGCCATATGAAATGGAGATACTCATTCATGCTTTACCTCACAACACAATATATATATATTTTTTTTGCTATTGATATCAAGAAGAACCCAGTATGCTTGAAATAAATTCAGGAAGGAGGATTATTATTATTGCTTTTCAGATTTTAAAGACATTTTAGTGGGTTTGGAATAGTATCTCGTTGTTTTAGTTTGCATTTACCTGATAATTAGTGATGTTGAGCATCTTTCATGTGTTTATTGGGGTTTGTATGTCCCTGTTTAAATTTTTTGTACGTTTTAAAACTGGGTAGTTTGTCTTCTAATTATTATTATTATTATTATTATTTTTTTTTTTTTTTGAGACGGAGTCTTGCTCTGTCACCCAGGCTGGAGTGCAGTGGCCGGATCTCAGCTCACTGCAAGCTCCGCCTCCCGGGTGCACACCATTCTCCTGCCTCAGCCTCCCAAGTAGCTGGGACCACAGGCGCCGGCCACCTCGCCCGGCTAATTTTTTGTATTTTTAGTAGAGACGGGGTTTCACCGTGTTAGCCAGGGTGGTCTCGATCTCCTGACCTCGTGATCCGCCCGTCTCGGCCTCCCAAAGTGCTGGGATTACAGGCTTGAGCCACCGCGCCCGGCCCTTCTAATTATTGAGTTATATGAGTTCTCTAAATATTCTGGATATACGTTTTTTTTTTTTTTTTGTTAGAGCAAGAAGGTTTTAAATTTTGGTAACATCCGACTTACCAATTTTTTCTTTCATTGTTCAAGCCGAGAAATATTTACACATTCCTAATCACAGATATTTGTTTGTCTCTTTTTATGTCCAAGCTGAGAAATCTTTACTTACTCCAAATCACAAATGCTTGTTTTTTATTTTATTTTATTTTTGGAGACAGAGTCTCACTCTGTCACCCAGGGTGGAGTACAGTGGTGTGATCTTGGCTCACTGCAGCCTCCACCTTCCAGGCTCAAGCAATCCTCTTGTCTCAGCCTCCTAAGTAGCTGGGACTACAGGTGCCCACCACCACACCTGGCTAATTTTTGTGTTTTTTTTGTAAAAATGGATTTCACCATGTTGCCCAGGCTGTTCTCAACTTCCTGAGCTCAAGCAATCTGCCTACCTTCGCCTCCCAAAGTGCTGGGATTACAGGTGTGAGCCATCATGCCGAGTCCACAAATATTTGTTTTTTAAAACAGCTTTACTGAGATGTAATTGACATAGTACATTTTCATAAATCTGACAAATATATACACACATAAATCATCACCACATCAATGTGGTGAACATACCTGTCATTCTCAAAAGTTGCCAAAAGTGCTTCTGTGAAGTTCTTCCCTGCTGTCCCTCTGTCTGCAAGGTATCTACTGATCTGCTTTTCTATTCCTTATTATATATTTGCATTTTCTAGATTTTTATATAAATGGAATCACACAATATGTATTTTTATTTTTGTCTGGCTTTGTTTAATTATTTTGAGATTTATCCGTGTTGCTGCATGCATCAGCAGTTCATTTCTTTTTATTCCATTGGATATATTCTCACCAGTTTGTTTATTCATTCACCTGTTGATGGATATTTGGATTGTTTTCAGTTTTTGGCTATTACAAATAAAAATGCTATGAACATTTGTGTACACATCTTTGTATAGAAATATGGTTTATTTTGGGTAAATACCTGGGGGTGAAATGACTGCCATATTGTAGGTGTATGTTTAAGAAACTGCCAAGCTGTTGTCCTTAAAGTGGTTGTGCCTTTTTAAACTCCCACCAGCAGTGTGTAAGAGTTCCATTTGCTCCATTTGTACTAAATGTCTTGTGAACATTTAGTATGGTCAGTCTTTTAATTAGCCTTTTTGGTAGGTGTGGTGATATCTCAGTGTAGTTTTAATTTGCATTTCCCTAACAATTAATGATGTTGATTATCTTTTCTTATGAATCCTTTTTCTTTGCAACCCCTCCTTAGGGTTCTCTTTCTTGGCCTTGCATCCCCCTTCTCAGGGTCCCATCCCCTGGCTCTGCTCCTGCCTTTCCTCTCACCAGTGTCAGGATCCCCAGCCCGCTCCTGTCCTGCTGGCCCCATCCAGCTCCTGCCCTTGGCTCCTCTGAATCTTTGCTGTATTTTATTTGTTGAACTATCTGTTCAAGTCTTTTGCTCTTTAAAAAAAAATGGGTTTTCTCATCTCATTGAGTTTTGCGAGTTCTTTATATTTCCTGGATATGAGTCCTTTTGGTTCATTCCCTCCACCCCCAGTGAGGTGGATCTTACTCTGTTGCCCAGGCTGGAGTACAGGGTTGTGATCATAGCTCACTGCAGCCTCAAACTCCTGGGCTCCAGCGATCTTCCTGCCTTGATTAAACAGACAGACAGACAAAAGAAACAAAAAAAAATTTTTTTTCTCTAGAGATGAGTTCTTGTGATGTTGCCCAGGCTGGTCTTAAACTCCTGGCCTCAAGTGATCCTCCTGCCTTGGCCTCCCAAAATGCTGGGATTACAGATGTGAGCCCTGTAATTTGTAGGGCTAAGCCCTACACAAGTCCTTTTTAAGATATATGCTTTGCAAATGGTTTCTGCCAGTTTGTGGCTTGCCTTTTCATTCTCCTAACACTGCCCTTGAAGAACAAAAGTTTTAAATTTTGATAAAGTCCAGTTTATTAGTTGTTTTATGAATTGCGATTGTTTTTGGTGTCATATCTAAGAAATATTTGCCTAACCAGATTCTCTCTTATGATTTCTTCAAAAGTTTTATAGATTCAGCTTTTACATCTAGGTTTGTTGTTCATTTTTAAGATTTTTATATATGATGTGATGTAAAGGTCATTTTTAGTTTTTCTCCCATGCAATCAGTTGTTTCAATATAAATTTTTGAAAAGTCTTTCCTTTCCCCACTGACTTGTCTGGTGCCTTTATCAAAAATCAAGTGACTGTATATATATGGGTCTTTTCTTGGACTCTGTTTTATTGATCTATGTCTGTCCTTTTCCCCAAATTTGGTCATTGGCATTTTACAGTAAACCTTGAAATCTGACAGTCTAAGTCCTTTATGCTTTTGAAATTGAGAAAAGAGCCTGATACCTCATATCTGCTTAGTGGAGGGTTGAAAATTAGGGTATTCGTATTAACAGATTACCAAATAAAAATTTAAAAGATAGTAAATAACTGTGGCTTCTTGGAGCACATGGGAGGGGATGACTAGTTCCATCAAGTAAAGATTGTGATGTTTTAAGGAAGAAGTTGCTGTACTTGATAAGAAGAAAAAGATAAAGTCTGTGATAAAGACAGCAAAGTTCAGATGTTTTAAAGTGATGGCAAGGAATAAAAAATAGAAACAGAAAATGTAGGATCTTTTAAAAGGAGCCAGTATAGTAGAATAAAGAAGATAGAATAAGGAAGACTTAGAGTCTAGTAAGTTTAAGCTGCAGCATCTTTACATGTGGATTATTAGTGAACATCCCAAATAGTGCTGGGATTTCCATGTAAGTTAGTTATCTTCACACTTTTTCACTCCTTTTCGTACCATGGAATTGTAATGATAATCAGTGTTGATGTTTTATGTAAAGAGATAATGACTGATGCGCTGTTACAGCAGAAGGTCTGTTTGTTTAGATATTAACTAGTAGTAGATAACGGTCAGCTGACTTGTGGTAAGATCCATAACCTTAAGGGATTCTAGCTTAACTTATTCCTACTTATTTTTTTGAACTCCTTCAATGAATATGAATTCCTCCAATGAATTGACTGGTGTGTTCCTCTAATTTTTGTCTTCTTTGATGACTATTGTTTTAAAGTTCAGAGTTGAGTGAATTTTAACACAGACTTTAACTATCTTTTTCTTCTCCTATAGCATAGCAACTTCTTCCTTAAAACATCAGGGCCTTTTCTTGATGGAACTACTCGTCTTCTACCATGTGCTCAAGGGAATGTAGTTATTTACTGTCTTCTAACATTTTAATTCTAGTTGACTGTATTTTCTTTATTCAGCTTTCTCTCTCTACTTACCCCTTTTTATTTTTCTGTCCATTATTTAGTAAAAATTAAAGTGGTTTTGTGTAAGAGATGCAGTCTCATTTTTCTTTGAACCTTAGTGCACTTGAAATTATAACAAGAAATCTAAAGGTAGATAGAATGTATTTATGATCCTCTGAAAATAACTCCAACACAAGTAATCATAATGAGCAGTATGGAAGGTCTGTAATATTTATTATTTCAGACATTTTATATTGTTAAATAGTTTGTGTCAGATTGCTTATCAGATTGCTTATCAAGACTTACAGGTAATTCAGAGATTTTTTTTTTTTTGGCTTCTTTAGGTGCTTTGCACTTCATGCAAAGCCTGACATTATGCACATGAGCACGGAAGATTTTTTTCTTTTTAAATCCACAGCATAGAACTGAATTGAATTGTATTTTTATATGTTGCATACTATGGAGACTTTTGACAAAGGGAAAATAAGCAAGCGTGTCTTTTTACAAGTGTTTCTAACAAAATTGATTATAATAATATTTTTCATTTATTGAATGCCTACTATGTGTCAGGCATTCACTGTGTGCTAAATATTCCACATGTATCTTGTCATTTATTCCTCAAAGCACTTCTTTGAGGCTTAGAGGTTTATTTGACTTTTTTAAGGATACATAGTTAATAAGTAGGAGAGTAAGAATTTAAGGCTAGGTATCAGAGTAACTTCAAAGTCCTTACTCTCTTTGTTATACATAAGAAACACACACGTACATAAATACATATATTAAGAAACATATTCATATATAAATATTGTATATACTGTATTAAGACACATGTCTAAATATAAGACGAGACCAAAAGACTGAAGTTTAGTGTTTCTTATTTTTTTGTCCCGTAAAAAATTAGTGCTTAAAGAGCTTTTGTTTATGTGGGTTATATCTGTCAATATTGTGTTACAAATTAAAACTAAGAAAAATTTAAAGTATTCACATAAAAAATTACAGAGTCTCTGTACTGTACAGCATATAACAAATATAATTGAATTCAGTTCTACATTGTGGATCTTTAACAAACCCTTTGCCAACATAGATAGCAAGTTTTATGAAAAGTAACTATATTCCAAAACAAAATTTAGTGAGAAAATTGGCATTACATTACATTTTTGCAGATCTTTTAAATATCTGACTTAATAGAAGGCAGCTGGATTCTCATCTCTCTCTCTCTGCATTTAATCTCTTGTGATATCACACACCACATAGCATCTGAAAAGCTCTACTGTATACTTTATGAGAGGATCAGAGTGAGAAAGGCAAATAATATCTTATTATGAAAATAGTTTTGACTCTTCAGACTGCCTGAAGGGTCTCTGGACCATACTTTGAGAACAGCTGATCCGTAGACACCACATATAGCAGCTTAAACTATTTCTTTAGCATTTTCTGTGCATCATACTTAGCACTAAAAGACAAGACAGGATCACTTTCCACTTTGTTAGCCCTCTGCCAGCATTGATGCCATACTTACTTGTATAGTGCCATGGAAGCAGAAGTTGTGGAGGAAAAAACTGATAGAATATCCAGTAAATATTGGTTGGTGAGCTGAAGTAGTACGGTTGCAAACAGAGGTCAGCATAAACACTTCAATGAAAGAAAATTAGTGGACATATGTTACTTGAAGGATGTGTGTGTGTGTTCTAAACTAGGAATAAGAAACATTCTGGAGCAGATTCTGAGTTTTTTTTTTGTTTGTTTGTTTGTTTTTTTGAGACAGAGTCTTGCTTTGTCGCCCGGGCTGGAATGCAGTGGCCGGATCTCAGCTCACTGCAAGCTCCACCTCCTGGGTTTATGCCATTCTCCTGCCTCAGCCTCCCAAGTAGCTGGGACTACAGGCGCCCGCCACCTCGCTTGGCTAGTTTTTTGTATTTTTTAGTAGAGACGGGGTTTCACCGTGTTAGCCAGGATGGTCTCGATCTTCTGACCTCGTGATCCACCCATCTCGGCCTCCCAAAGTGCTGGGATTACAGGCTTGAGCCACCATGCCTGGCTGATTCTGAGTTTTTATTTACGGCTACAAAGATGATGTTGAATGTTCTTATGTGAAAGACTGGTTGTGTTCATCAATCTTTCCAACTACTCAGAGACATAGACATTTTAATAGGGTGAGTTTTAAATGCAAAATACAGTATTTACTTGATGACAGAATAAACATTTGGTTAATGTCCAACAATCTTTATTTTTTCCTCCCTAAATTGTAAAGTGAAATATTTTGAAGATGAGAACTATACTTATAGCATAAAATATCTTTGACCATATATATGATCCTTAGGTTTGTATTCTAAGTGGAGTTCTATTTTTGTTTTTTGGTTTTTTTTTTTTTGTGACAGGGTCTCATTCTGTTGCCCAGGGTGAAGTGCAGTGGTATTATCACAATTCACTGCAGTCTCGACTTCCCTGGGCTCAGGTGATCCTCCCACCTTAGCCTTCTGGGTAGCTGGGACTACAGGCGCACACCCCCACACTTGACTAATTTTTTTGTATTTTTTGTAAAGACGGGATTTCGCCATGTTGCCCATGCTCATCTTGAACTCCTGGCTCGAGTGATCCGCCCATCTCTGCCTCCCAAAGTGCTGGGATTACAGGTGTGAGCCACCATGCCTGGCCCTAAATGGAATTCTGAGGAAGGCTTTAGATTGTATAAATTCAGAACACAGTTTTATGAATCTAAGATTAAATAATTGTAGAATGATTTGGAGAGACTCTAGAGAAGAGCAAGAAACATATTGTGATTCTTAAAACAGATCTTGTGAGAAGACTTGGAGAAGTTCTGGACTTTTAACTTAGAGAAGAAGGAATCCAAATAGTGTTACTGTTGTAGAATATGTTACAGTCATTATGAAGAGAACCCTGACCAGTTCTCATTTTCCAAGATGGAATTTATAGAAATTTACTTCTCTGTAGCAAGGGAAATTTAGATTAGCTTGTTAAAACTTTTTTTTTTTTTTTTTTTTTGAGATGGAGTCTCACTCTGTCACCCAGGCTGGAGTGCAGTGGTGGGATCTTGGCTCACTGCAGCCTCCGCCTCCTGGATTCATACGATTCTCCTGCCTCAGCCTTCCAAGTAGCTGGGATTACAGGTGCGTGCCACCACTCGCGGCTAATTTTTGTATTTTTTAGTAGAGATGGGGTTTCGCCATGTTGGCCAGGCTGGTCTCAAAACTCCTGACCTCGTGATCTGCCCGCTTTGGCCTCCTAAAGTGTTTGGATTACAGGTGTGAGTCACTGTGCCCGGCCATCTTTTTTTTCTTTTAACCATAATGAATTGTATACCCTAGAACTGATCGAATATATTGTGAATTTTTCTTCCCTTGGAGATTTTAAGAAATATTGTTGGTCTCCAAAATAATACCAGGACTTGCCTGGGCGTGGTGACTCATGCCTGTAATCCCAGCACTTTGGGAGGCCAAGGCAGGCAGATAACCTGAGGTTAGGAGTTCGAGACCAGCCTGGTTAACATGATGAAACCCCGTCTCTACTAGAAATAGAAAAATTAGCCGGGCGTGGTGGCACACACCTGTAATCCCAGCTACTCGGGAGTCTGAGGCAGGAGAATTGCTTGAACCCAGGAGGCGGAGGTTGCAGTCAGCTGAGACATGCCATTGCACTTCAGCCTGGTTGATAAGAGTGAAACTCCATCTCAAAAAAGAAAAAAAGTTTAGGAAACCCTGAAGAGTATGAACTTGATATTAATATTAACTTGATACCAATATGAGCAGTTACTATGTGTTGGAAACTGTTCTCAGTGCTTTATATGTATTAACTCTAATCTTACAACAATCCTTTGGGGTAGGTATTATTTTATCCTCTTTTTACAGATGAGGAAACTGAGGCATAAGGAGGTTAATTTACTTGTTCAGGACCACATAGCTGAAGGGAAGAACTTGGATTCCAATCCAAGCAGTCTTGCTCCAGAGCCTCTATTCTTAATCACAAAGCCATGTCTTTTCCCATGTATATGGACATTGACTTTTCTATTTTGCTGAAATTAAACTAAGAATAGAAACTTTGATTTGGGTCATATATAACTAACTTAGAAAAAAGTAACACCAGCTGTTTTCATTTGGAAATTGCTTAAGTTATTTATTCACCTACAAACCTAAAAAAAATTATTTTACATTACATGATAACAAAATATAAAGTCAGTCCGTAGTAAATTATTTTATTTCTTTTTAGATTTCTTCTGTAGTTGACTCCTTTGTCTACCCAAGCATCCACATACATTTTTCTTCCTATATCTAATACTTATTTGCCCCTTCCTTAAGGGAGACAACCCAGAGATTCTGCCATTCACTGTATTGGAAAATATAAGATCTCTGGATACAGTCCCTTTCATCAGAGCCGAGGATGACTTCTTGTGGTTTGGAAACCTATAAACCAAAGATGAATTATATGCACTCTGCATATCCAGAATACAGTGGTGGAGAAGGCATAGGAAAACAACAATAAAAGGTGTTATTCAGAAAAGAGGATAATGGGAAACTCAGTAGTCCCTAGTCCATATTGATCATAAAATCCTGCTGGATAGGAGTGTCAGAGACTCCCTGGCAGAGTAATAAGTCCTTTTAATCTGCTCTTTGGGAAGATTTTCATTGTCCTTTATGGTCCTTCAAGGAATCTTACCTTGTCCTCAATGGCCACATCTTAGATTGGTATTGATAAAGATGCCCTTTCTGGGAAATACACAGTTTTTACAGCTCTCTCCATTGATAAGCCTTGGGGAGTATTTTAGAAACTTTAGAGACTTTTGCAGTTTAGGCTCTTTGACCTCTCACTCTCCCATATAGTTACCTTAAAAATTTTAATTTCTAGACTTTTTGCTCCTTCGAGTAATTAGAGCCAAAGGACCTGCCCAGACACTTTTTTTTTTTTTTTTTAGTGTGAAGACTGCCATTTGTACCTTGCTTACCTCAGGAATGTCTTGTTTTGGTGCCATGGAACATGTTTAACCGTCTGGTGAAACCTATGCATCGTTCTCAGAATAATGTTTCAAAATTCATAAAATACGGGGGTGGGGTAGGGGGAGGGAGGGCATCAGGAGGAATAGCTAATGATGCCAGGCTTAATACATAGATGATGGTTTGATCTGTGCAGCAAACCACCATGGCGCACATTTACCTCTGCAACAAAGCTGCACATCTTGCAAATGTACCCCTGAACTTACAATAAAAATTGAAGAAACAAAATCACACAAAAGGTGAAAAATAAAACCAGTTAATTATATCAAAATACAGTTATCAAAATATTAACTTTGTGACATAGTAATATATACTTTTAAAATAACACATTGAACAAAAGATCTAGTGACAAATCTAAGAAAGTCAGTTTTGAAGTAGTTGATGAGTTTAAACAAAAATTTTAGATTTCTGCAACATTTCTCATTGGTTATATTTGTGATTTTTATTGGTGGCAGAGTTATAGATACTATTAATGTTACTGTGATTTGTTGTCTACTTTCATAGTTAAAGGAAATGCTAAATTTCGGTCACAAGTTAGTGGAAATAAAGAAGATATTTTCCTTTTCCAAGTTATTTGACCTCTTTTAGCTCCTAAGGGAAAGGTGGCTTTGGTGAGGCCATTTTAAACAATAGTCTGTGTGGAAGGACAACACCTTAACATTACCTTTGTGTGGTAAGGTGTCAGTCTTCTCTACTGCTAATGCTGTAGTTTTGTAACTATACTCAGCTACCTCAGTTTGGACTTCAGAAGCACTTGGTTTTTCCAGCCTTGCAAGACTTCAGATTATAGGACTCTTAGCTGAAATTGCAGGACAAGGGCAGGGAGTACCTATCTCAGCAAATCTGTATTTTCTCTGTCTCTTCTTGTAACTTTAATCAAAGTTTATTTCTCTTTTAGGACTTCACTTTAAATGGCAAGAAAGAGCCAACACATGCCAACATTCTAAATTTTTCCTGCATTTCTCTTTTTGCACTAGCCTCAGTTGGCATATGGCTTGCTTTTCAAATTCTACAGATAACAGTTCGACCAAATTCTTTGTCATCAGCTTTCCAACTGTCATTATCGGAATTTATTAACTCATTAATTCGTCTTTAAGGGAGTGTCCTATTTTAGCTTATGTTACTTGTATCACTACACTGCCATGTCCTAAATTCTCTGTGTTAGGAACTACATTCATCTGCTGATAGAGACTCTTTTATAGTAGTTGAACACATTAAAAGTCTGTAGGGTAGGCAGTCTGGCTGGGATGGCAGCTTCACAATCTACTTCACACACACAAAAAAATCAGGGATCCAGACTTTTTCTCTCTGTTTCCATATGCTCAGTATCTGGCTTCCATGTTCAGGATCATCTTATGATCCAAGATGACTGCTAGAGCAATAGTTAATTCTGTCCACACTCCAGAGGGCAGGCAGGGCAAAAGGTGCAATACCGTCCTGAATAAAATTGGGATTTATTCCTAAGGTGAAAGTTAAGAACAGATAATAAGTGGCAATAGGAGTCTCTGCCGTAGCCCCTGCTTCTGGTTGCTTTGAGTGCTGAAACACTGTAATAGGAGTGATAGCACATATTGGCCCTAAGAGATGCATGAGATCAGAATAATTCAAGAATCAGTCCTGTGGTAATTACAAGAATTTCTCCTGAGTTCTAAGTTGCTCAGTTTTTTATGTGCCGCAGGTCTTAAGATGAAATGCCAGGTGCCGGGAATGACGTGGGGAGGATTCAGTAATATTTGGGTCACAACATTGTTACCCTCAGTGTTCTTCGTCCTTTTATTTTCTTTTGTGTCTTACTCTTACCTCCATTTAGGGAGCCAACGATATCTCTACCCATTTGCACCCTTTTTTGATACTGTTGAAACTTTAAAAACTTTCTGAAGAAGCCTTTGCTACACTTTGGGAATTAGGAAAGTTGCAGAGGGAGGCCACACAGTGTACTAAAGTAGCTATAAAGCATACATGGCATCATGTGAGTGTGTTTCATAAAGTGGGATTCAAACCCCCATGTTATGACTCAGTTTTGAGTTGTTATAGCCTGATCCTGATGCTCCTTATCCTTTAATTTTATGAAGAAAAAAATTCTGTATGGAACTTCTTTTAAGTAATAGTTACCATCATAGATTTAAGAACTGCAGACAAATTCTTCTCCATGCCTTCCTTTCTCCCACAAGTAACAGTATGTGCTTTTCATCTTACTTCCATGTTCTCATTTTTCTCTGTTCTAGTAGAATGGTTTCTTTTCCTGTGTAATACTGCCTGTCAGTCTGTGCTCTGAGTCATACTTTCTTCTGTCTTATCAAGGACTTCAAACCTATGAGTACCCTTACCTTTTGCTACTTAGTACTGTCACCTCTTTCTTTTAACTTTTGAACTGGTTACGGTCTCATTTGTTTGGGGAGGAGTACACCCATACCTTCATTGGACAGTTACTATTTCAATCATGAAAGTTTCTTCTTTCAAAGAGATCAGAGTCTTGTGGGAGAGAGGTAGGTAAAGATAATCACAGTTACATATAAATTCTATGATAGGGGTATTTATACTCTGCTTTAGGAATAATAGCTCCTTTAGTTTAGGAGATGGAGGATGGAAAGAGGGGATTGACCAGGCTTCCTGTAGGGGGAGATGTTTGGTCTTGAAGTAGAAACCAGCCAGGCAGACACAGAAGGAAGGGACATTCCAGAAAAGAAGGCCCTTATTCCTTATCCAGTTACTATGTTATTTTTCATATAACTTGTACTTGGCACAGTATTAGTTAGCATCGGAAGTACTAATGTATGGTCACTGTCCTTAGTGGTTGGGGGAGAAGAGGTGAGGGTAGAAAGCTTAAGCATATGATTCAACTATGCATGTGAAACCACATGTCAGTTGCCAAACTGAGGTTATAATTGCTCTAGGAATTTAGAAAAGGATTAATGAAAGATTAGTAAAAGCTAAAGTAGTTGAAAATGAGGAATTTAGATTTAGTATAGTAGGAGTAAGGGAGCCATTGAAAACGTTTAGGTATAATGACATGAAGGCAGTGTTGATAGGTTTCTCTTGGAGTGTATGCATGGACTGGATATGATTAGTAGGGAGGGGTGGTTGAGACATCAGAGTCCAGGAAGCCAGCTAGGAAGCTTTTGGAATGAGGTGAGGTAATGAGGGCCTGACATTTCTTAACCAGATTTCCATAACCAGATTCCTCAGAGCCTCCCATGCTGTTTTTAAATTTACCACCATCTGTTCTCGTATACAAGTGGACTTCTGTCATCACCATTCCACTAATAAGCTTGTTTGTTTGTTTGTTTTTTGAGGCAGAGTCTCGCTCTGTCGCCAAGGCTGGATTGCTGTGGTGCACCCTCAGCTCACTGAAACCTTCATCTCCCAGGTTCAAGTGATTCTCCTGCCTCAGCCTCCCGAGTAGCTGGGATTACAGGTGTCTGCCACCACACCCAGCTAATTTTTGTATTTTTAGTAGAGATGGGGTTTCACCATGTTGGTCAGACTGGTCTTGAACTCCTGACCTCAAGTGATCTGCCCGCCTTGGCCTCCCAAAGTGTTGGGATTACAGGCGTGAGCTACTGCACCCGGCCTAAAGTTTGTGTCTAAAGTTACTGGTGATCTGGCCAAATCTAATGATCATCTTTTGTGTTCTCCATGCTTAATGGAGAATCACAATAGCCACCAGCCTAAGTACCAACAATGGAGGCACTTTTTGCTTCACTACCAAGAATGCAGTACATAAAATTTAAGAAATTGCAAACAGAACAGAAGCCCCACTTTTTTAGAGTTTAAATTTGAGATGTTTTTATAGTGTACTTAAAATTTGCTCTTGCCGAACTGATGAATATAAGCACAGTAGAATAATTTTTACACATGATGGCTTTGAAGACTAGGGTCCTTTTTCTTTCCAGTCTATTTAAATCTTCACTTAGCTGAAGTTCTTCAGCTAAGTCAATCTTAACCTAGCTGAAGACTTCGCTAAGTTCTTCTTTCTTTACCCTCAAGGCTTTAGTCCATGTTGTTTTCTCCTTTTCCTGAACCTTCACAGCACCCAGAGCTCAACTCTGTACTTTTTTTCAGTTCTTTGTTGTGTCTGAACTTCTTTATTAAACTATAAGTTCCTGGAGGACAGGAATTTTACCACACTTCCTATGTGTGTATTTTTATCTTATTTTATGTTTTACTCTAACATAGCTCTTTATGCATGTATAATTTATGCATTCTTGTTAAATATATAACACACAGTAAATACCTGTATTACTGAGATTCTCATAAAGTCTTATTACTGGCACTGAGGGAAGGGAGCAGAAGGCAAAGATGGTTCTCAGTAGGGAGCACCTGCAATAACAATTATATTCCCGTTTGTAATATGCTTTTGTATGAAAATGTATGTAACTGGCTGCTTTGGGAGTTTCAACAAAATAAACCTCTACTCCATGGAGACTTGATTGAGGTAAATTGGATGACAGCATGGTATAAAATAGCCAATCTTTATTGAATGAAATGTGAATAATAATATAAGTAACTACTCTTATTACCAATATGAGTAGTTAACATTTATTGAATACTTACTACTTGCTTGGCACTGTTCTGAATACTTTACATCACTGAGGTGGGTACTATTTAAATTATCATCTTCATTTTACAGACGAGATATGTTTAGCAAAACTACTAGATTGGGTATCAGGAGATCTGGGCTCTGGTTTTCGTACTACTGCTAACTACCTGTGTGAAATTGGATGAGCCTTAACTTCAGTTTTTCATTATTGGAGGGATTAGTCTCTGATCTCTAGAATACTTTCTCTACTGTTTTGACATTGTGATCTCTAAATTATCCTATCTTCTTATTCTACAAGTCACTATATGACTTCTTGCTGGGAACAGATGTTTCTGGTTGAGATTGTAGAGTAGGATAGTACGTTTTTTTTTTTAAGGTCTCTGAAGATGCTATATAGATGAATTTAAAGTTCAGGTTCAGAGGAATGTGTACAATAGAGATGGAGGGAATTTGAGAAAATGAGTAAGGTAAAATTGTGGATCAACATATCTGAAAATCAAGAGGACTCAATTTACTGGCAGTGCAGATAGAAAGAATCCTAATGGTTGTCTTCTGATTTATAATTGCTCTTGCTTAATGTGGTTTACTTTATAGTGTATTAGTGCCCTCCCAAGATACTCCTAGACTAATATTATTAACCAACATTTACTGAGTATTTCTTTTGTGCATGTTTTAACACATTTAATTTTCAAAGTAATATTTTAACCATAGGTACTATTGTTGCATTTTACAGATGAGAAAACTTGGAGGCAGAGGTAATTAACATCTTCACAGTTCTATAGCTTATAACTGTTAGAATCAGTTCTTAGACTCTGGGTCTTCCTCACTCCAAACTTCCTGTTCTTTATTGATTCTCTGTTGCCTCTGTGTTGTTCAGAGCCTATGCATAATACTCAAGGTTGCTTTTTGTTAGGAGCCATTTGGAATGAAGGGGCTATATGGGATTTTCATAGCTACTAATGTTTTCTTTTGACTTGAAGTCAAAAGAAACCTTTAAGTTTCTTTTTTTTTTGGTTCTCCTTTTTTCCTTTATTTTGATATCACTTAGAAATCTTTTCATTCTTCTCTACTTTATTGTCAGTCATTATTTCTGCTTCTTTGATCCCAGAATAGAAGGGCTTATATCCTCTGCTGAAAGTTAACAATTCCAATGTGAAATGTCAAGCCTTGTTTCTATATTCTTATCTTCAATTCTTAGAGCAGCTTTCTTCCTTTTCTAGAATATCTGTTAACCTGGCAGATTTAGTTTTCTTTCTTTGTGTGATAATGGTCTGAATTTTTCAGCTTTGGAGAGAAATACACTACAGAATTCAAATCACTGGACGTTTGCCCAAGCCTGTCTTTGAGTTTTTAATGCTGCTTTTCTTGCTGACCATTTATGTGATTTAATGCCTTATATTCTGTACTCCCACATCTTCAGTTAGTTTTTGTAAACCTGTTCCTTGACTTGTTTTTTAAAAAAAGTAACTCCCTGGTACTGCCTATTTTTTCTCTCACTCATCAGTGTCCTTGACTTTGCATTCCTTTTTTCCGTCAACTCCCCCAGCTAGCTTGTCTCTTTGCTCTTCTTGTATACCCTGCTTTACTCTTCCTACCTCCTACCTGCATAAACTCTACCTTGTTTCCTTCGTGTGGATTCCTGTGCTAGTTTCTCAGTTACTTCTCTGACCTCTTGTCTCTACCTTACTTTTTGGTATTTTGTTTTTATGACTCTCCTAAAATTTGTGTAAAAGAAATGCCAGAGGTACATTTTAAGCTTTTAACGGCTTGTGGTGGTGAGTAAAAGAGTTGGGCTGCAGCTGGGTTTTTCATACCAAGATCCTGTTGCCCTCTTAAAGAAACAGGCAGCAATGTTTAGAAAGATTGGCATCGGAACACTTTGTATGTGTGTGTTGTTCTGTATTTTAAACAATTTTAAAACCAAGTTTGTTATGTTTTGATGAGGAAAAAATTAAGAAAAAAGATTGGAAATGTTGATCCCTTAAATACTTGGTTTGCTCATTAACATACTCAATCTTTTTCCTCCAGATGTAACTCAGGCTTTCCCTCACTTTGGAACTCCTAGATTTGTGAATATTGGATATTTTGAGAAGCAGGGGTTCTTTCCTTGATATTGACTAAGGAGTCTATTTACCTTCAGGATGACATCTGAACTGGAGAGCAGCCTAACATCTATGGACTGGTTACCACAGCTCACCATGAGAGCAGCCATCCAAAAATCTGATGCTACACAAAACGCTCATGGAACAGGAATTTCTAAGAAGAATGCACTCCTTGACCCAAATACAACTCTGGACCAGGAAGAAGTCCAACAGCACAAAGATGGGAAACCTCCATACAGTTATGCCAGCCTCATTACATTTGCAATTAATAGCTCACCCAAAAAGAAAATGACTTTAAGTGAAATTTATCAGTGGATTTGTGATAACTTCCCATATTATAGAGAGGCTGGCAGTGGTTGGAAGGTAAGGATTTTATTTAAATTATTACTTTTACGAAGTAAGCAATGATAATACTGATTTCTACTGAAAAAGCTTTGTGAAGGCTCATGTAATTGATTATGAAATTTTGATCTTTAGTGATTTTTAGGATGTCAAAAAAAAGTTTTTAGCTTAGGTGAATAACTTTATTTTTGGTAGATTATTAGTGTGTTCAAACTTCATTATGTTATAGTACTGATGTAGCATAAAGTAAAGCAGAGTTAAGGTAGCATTCACTGGAGACCATACCTGCAGTTCAGGTGAGTTGACAGTGAGCCTAAAGTGAAAAACAACATAGTATTGCAGCTAGTACTAACTGCATTTATCAGTAAAGAATTTTTTTTTTTTTTTTTGAGACAGAGTCTCACTCTGACGCCCCAGGCTGGAGTGCAGTGCTTGATCTTGGCTCACTGCAAGCTCCACCTCCCGGGTTCACGCCATTCTCCTGCCTCAGCCTCCCAAGTAGCCGGGATTACAGACACCCGCCACCATGCCTGGCACATTTTTTGTATTTTTGTTAGAGACGGGGTTTCACTGTGTTAGCCAGAATGGTCTAGATCTTCTGATCTCATGATCTCCCCGCCTCGGCCTCCCAAAATGTTGGGATTACAGGCGTGAGCCACCACGCCCAGCCAGGGATTTTTTTTTTATTAAATTAGAGACAAGGTCTTGCTCTGTTACCCAAGCTTGAATGCCTGAGCACGCCACCATGGCCAGCTAATTCTTAAATTTTCTGTAGAGATGGGGCCTTGCTTGTCTCAAACTCCTGGCTTTAAGTGATCCTCATGCTTCGGCTTGCCAAAGTTTTGGGATTACAGGTGTGAGACACTGTGCCTGGCCAAGACTTTTTAAAAAATATTTATCTTGAAAGAATTTTAGATTTTTGCAAAAGTTGCAAAAGCAATACAGAAGGTTCCCATGTATACTTCGTCAGCTTCTTCTAATGTTAACATCTCATATAACCATAGTACAATTTTTAAAACTAAGAAATTGACTGAGCATGGTGGCTTATGCCTGTAATCCCAGCGTGTTGAGAGGTGAAGGCAAGAGGATTGCTTTAGAACAAGAGTTTGAGACCAGCCTGGGCAATATATGTTGCTCATGATTAGATGTTTTCTTACAATTAGAATGAGGTATTACATTTTTGGGAAGAATAATACAGATACGGCCTTTTGTGCATAACATATCAGAGGATGGATAATATAAGTATTTCTTAATGGGAATGTTAACTATGATTCTTTGGTTAAGGGGATGTCTGCCAGGTTTCTTCATTATGAAGTTACTATTTATCACTTTGTAAATAATAATATGTTTTGGGGGGATACTTTGAGCATATGCAAATACAGTAAGTCCTTAACTTTGATAAGTTCTTGGAAACTGTGACTTTAAGCAAAACAACGTAAAGTGAGACCAGTTTTTTTCCTCATCAACATTATAATGAAATGATGTTATTTGAAGACGTGCTATACTTTTGACTTAATGTTGCAGTTTCCAAGAACCCCATTAGTAGTGCTAAATGAAGACTTACTATACTTTATTTCTTCTTAAACTTTTGTCCATTAATTTTAGCATTGATTGGTAGGTCATAACTGTAGCAATTATTACTCTCTCCCCTCCCCTCTCCTCCCTTCCCCTCCCCCCCCTTCCACTCCCCCCCCCCCCCCCCCCCTTTTTTTTTTTTTTTTTTTTTTTTAAAGAGTCTTGCTCTGTTGTCCAGGCTGGAGTGCAGAGGCACTGTGTCAGCCCACTGTAACCTCCGTATCCTGGTTTCAAGTAATTCTCCTGCCTCAGCCTCTCGAATAGCTGGGATTACAGGCACCCACCACTGCGCCTGGCTAATTTTTATATTTTTAGTAGAGACAGAGTTTCACCACATTGGCCAGGCTGATTTTGAACTTCTGACATCGACCTCCTAAAGTGCTGGGATTACAGGCGTGAACCACCGTGCCTGGCCAGTTATTACTGTTTTCTAACGGTGATTGTCTGTTTTCCTTAATTCCTTCGACATTTATTGATTGATACTCTTCTGAAAAGATGAGTTCTTTTAGTCCCTTTTATTCATTTATTCAGTCATTTATTTATAATAGTATGCACTCATGGATATTTATTCTTTGTGCTATTGTTGTCATTCAAATTGTTGCAACTTTGGCCATTAGGAGCTCTTATAGGTTGGCCCCATACTTCTGTTTGCTTAGCACTTTCTTTTTGGCACCTTGAGTTGTTCCAGGGATATATTGAGTCTTCTTGCCCAACCTTGGAATCAACCACTACTTTAAGGAGACTTTTGAGGTACTAGCTAATTCATGTTATGCAGCAAATAATTCAACTTTCTTTTTTTACATTTTTAAGTTTTTTTTTTTTTTTTTTTTTAAGACAAAGTCGTCTTGCTCTCTCTGTCAGCCTAGCTGGAGTTCAGTGGTATGATCCTAGCTCACTGCAGCCTCAAACTCCTGGGCTCAAGTGGTCCTCCTGACTTACCCTCCTGAGTAGCTAGGACTACAGGTGCGTGCTGCTATGCCCACTTGGCTAATTTTTAGGGTCTTGTTATGTTGCCTGGACTGGTCTTGGCCTCAGGTGATCCACCTGCATCTGCTTCCCAAAGTGCCGGGATTATACATGAGGGCCACCGCTTTCTTTCGTCTCTGCACATGTTATATTCATATTCTTACATAGGAATTAACAAGTCGTGTGTTATGTGGGGTGTGTGTATACATGTAGAGGAAGGGAGTTATAGAGCTTTAGGTCAATCATCAGATGGTAGTTACTCTTTAGTTTCTCTTAGGCCTTCCTACTTCAACACTTTTGCCTTTTTCATTTGACTGGATATATTAGAGACATTTGCTGATTTGCCGTGCAGCAAAGATGTGCTGTGCATGATTCCCTTGTAAGGGAAGGGATTGTGCCTCACTGAAGTTTTTGTATCTCTTTCTCTTCCATACCTTAGCACACAGTACTTCCATTTGGTAAGCCTCAGTAAGTGCAGTTTGAATGAAAGCATGAATCTTGGTCCCAGTCCACCTTTTTAGCTTTATTTTTTGTACCTTCCTTTCATATACTTCTTGCCATTCCAGCCTACTAGCTGTCCCTGTAAGTAAGCATATCTATTTCCTTCTTGCTTTTGTTTTTCTCTTATTTCTCCTTGGACCTTGTCTCTTTCACGCCCCCCTCCCTTTTTTAGTTGATATTGCCCTATTGCTTCAGCTCATGTATTATTTCTCATCTCCCTGTAGAATCAATCTTATGCTTTATTAATAACGTATTATAAACTTAGTTTTTTTGTTCAGAAATCTTGTTTCATTAGTTTTTGTTTCTGTACTTAGATACTCAAAATGATAGCTGCTTTTATTATTTTCTGTCTGCCAGGCACTATACTAAGTGCCATCATTGTCTCTTTAGGCCACACAATAGCCTTATGAAATAGGTATTATTATTGTCCAAATTTTAGTAAAAAACTAAGGATTAGAAAAGTAACTTTCTAGAGTTTCTCAGCTAGAGAATGATAGAGTTAAGATTTGGTACCAGACTTGGTAGATGTAGAGATTTTTTTCAATGCTCATGTTCTTAACCATTACACAAGATGCATAATTTTGCAAAAACTACTTACTAAATTTAATTTTCCAGGATAAACTCCCCTTAACTGGCTGACTCAGTATGAGAAGTGATTGTTAACAGTATATTTTGAATAGGAGTCTACCCTAACAGAATGTTTCAGTGGAGGATATACCTAATAAAACTTGAATGAAACATGAATCACTGCATCATTCTAAGCAAGTAGTAGTGTGTCTATTTAAGCTGTGCTTTCTGGCTTTACCCCTGGGTACTGTAGACTTTTTTTTGTCAAGATTTAGTATGAGAAAGGCTAGAAAATTTTGATAAACCTGTGTGACAATGGAAACACATGGTGGCTAGGGAGTAGAAATGGCCAAAATTTGAATATGTGGCTTAGAAACCCCACTAAGGATTCATAGGTATCATTGATTGTAAACCGAAGTGCCTGCGGGTGCCAGATAAGTGATGTAAATGGGGAAAGCAAAAAAGGTGCCACACTAAAGAGTGTGTTTAATGTAAAAGGAGCAACTATGTTCTAGTCAATTACTGCTTTTTAGGGCACATGGCATATCTTCCAGTCTACCCTGCTCCCCAAGAAAAGGGAAATCTGGATTTTGTGTGTAATTTGCAAATTTTTAGTTGTTGTCAACTGATTCTGATTTTCATGAATCTCTGCAGGCCAGACATAAGTCTTGTGTCTGGGTTCAGCCTATGGAGTACTAATTTGGAATCTCTGGTCTAGATGATATCCTCCTCTTTTCTGCTTTTTTTTTTTTTTTTTTTTTTGAGATGGAGTCTCACTCTGTTGCCCAGGCTGGAGTGCAGTGGCGTGATCTCGGCTCACTGCAAGCTCTACCTCCTGAGTTCAAGTGATTCTCATGCCTCAGCCTCCCGAGTTGCAGGGACTATAGGCACATGCCACTATGCCCAGCTATTTTTTTGTATTTTTAGTAGAGATGGGGTTTCACCATGTTGGCCAGGCTGGTTTCGAACTCCTGACTTAAAGTGATCCTTCTGCCTTGGCCTCCCAAAGTGCTGGTATTACAGGTGTGAGCCACCACACCTGGCCCTTAGCTGATTTAGTCTTTCATTTGTTAATGTGAAAAGGATTTATTTTTTATCTGCTCTTGTGAAGCAGTATGCTAGGCTTTGGCAGTACTAAGAAGTATAGCACAGGGCCTAAGGGAATTTACAATCTTTATTAAATGAGAAGAATACATATAAACAAGATATTATTATGCTATGTAAAAAGCTCTGTAATAGAGGAAACCAGAGGACTGTACTATAAATAGTTGACTAATTGGGCACTCCTATTGTGTGTAAACCATAAAAATATCCATTGTATATGTGACATAGTAAAAAGTGTTAAATGAAGGGTACGGTTAATGAGTTTATGGGGGAGTATGATAATCTAAATTGAGTGGTACAGAGAGTAAGTGCCACTAGAGTACAAGGAAGTGGGGAGTCATTAGATAGCCATTGAGGGAAGTGGGACTTGAGTTGTGTTTTGGAGAAGAGTTAAGATTTGTGGAGGTGTTTTTCAAAGTTCAAGTGTTAAGAAGCACTTGGTTATAGTGGTTTGCAGTAGAGTGTGATAGGGTCAGAATATGGAGATCCTATGAATATATGAATGCCAAACTGAAGAGCTTGGTCCAAATTGAAGGGATAGCATACAAAGTTCGAATGTTGTTTTTCCTCATTAACTTGTCTGGCTTCAGTTTTGATTATGTCTCCCTGAGAATGCCAAATCCATTCTACTGATACTCCTTGCCGATAGCCAGCCCAAATCATGGGTCTTAACCTGTTTTGGATGTAATGATGCAGTTTCAATTGGAAGAAATAGAAATAGAGAAGGGTCATATCGTTGTTTATCGAACTAAATTAGGTAGAGAACTAATGGGTAGAGAAGGATGATGTTGCTCTTAGAACTAGAAGATCCTGAGAGGGATGATCTGGTCCTATCTACTGCTTTAGGCAGACTTTTAATATTTCCAGAGTTGGTTATTAAAGTTTCCTTTACTCAGTTTTTAAGTATTTGGTGCCTAGCATATGGCATGATCACTTTTTTTTTTTTTTTTTTGAGGCGGAGTCTCGCTCTGTCCCCCGGACTGGAGTGCAGTGGCCGGATCTCAGCTCACTGCAAGCTCTGCCTCCCGGGTTCACGCCATTCTCCTGCCTCAGCCTCCTGTTTTTGTACTTTTTAGTAGAGACGGGGTTTCACCGTGTTAGCCAGGATGGTCTCGATCTCCTGACCTCGTGATCCGCCCGTCTCGGCCTCCCAAAGTGCTGCGATTACAGGCTTGAGCCACCGCGCCCGGCCGGCATGATCACTTTTAATTTTATTTTTATACACATAGAAATATTTTCAACACTTCGAGTGGAGACAGATGGAACCTCGTTTATCTTCTCCTTTGCACAGGCCTTTTTCTATTTTACTTCCCATTCACTCTCCTTAGATTTGTTTAGAACACTTCAGCAATCTGCTGCTTACTCTTCTTCAGGTACGGAGGAGATGGATCATAGGAAAATGGGAAGTCACTTAGAACTTGTGAAGTTAGCTTGTATTGGTTGAAGAGAGGTTTGGAGAAAGATCTTAAAGTGACTGTCACCACCTTTCCAGAAATGCAGAGTCAACTTATGCAACCCAGAGGACAATATGTTGCCACTGTTGCTTAAAAAGACTCAAATACAGTTTTAGTAAACTCCCTTTCATTTTGTGTCAGGGCCTTGAAGGGAGATTACATATTAAAAATACCTCTTTGGAGTTTCCATAATTGAATGATTTTGTATTCAGAACTAGAGGAAAAGTAATTAAATTTTCAGGCTATGTGCAGTGGGCTCATGCCTGTAATCCCAGCACTTTGGGAGGCCAAGGCAGGAGAATCCCTTGAAACCAGCATAGGCAGCATAGTGAGACCCTGTCTCCACAAAATAAAAAATAAAAAATAAATTAGCCAGGCATGGTAGTGTATCCCTGTGGTCCCAGCTACTTGAGAGGCTGAGGTGGAAGGATTGCTAGAGCCCAGGAGGTTGAGGTTGCAGTGAGTTATGATCATGCCACACTACACTCCAGCCTGGTGACAGAGCAAGACCCTGTCTCCAAAAAAATAAAAAATAAAATTTCATGGTATTCACTTTGAGGAAAGGTAACTTATTAAGTTGTTGAAGGTTAGGATAATTTAAGAAAAGAAAAATACAAAAGTGGTGTGTGGGTGTATTGTGTTACTTTTTGTGTGGGTTAAAAAGGAATAATAATATTCATTATGTGTTTGCTTATTGTTGGGAAAAGAAATTTAGGAATTTAAACTAGAAATGTAATTAATATAACTACCTCTAGGGGATAGATGGGAACCAAGTTGGAAAGGATGTAGAAGGAAATAAGATTTTGAGTATACCTTTTTATATACTTTTAACTTTTGAACCCATGTACATGTTTTACATATTTAAAAAAAAATCAAAAGGGATAAAAAAAGGAAACCCTCAAACAATACAAGCAGAAGCAAGTCTAACATTGTTTTGAATTAATAATGTAATCACACAGAAAAAAACAAATTGAAGAAACTTTTGGTATATACTTTATATACCTTCATGGCATACATTCCAAGGCCAAAAATAGTTACAAAGAAATCATCAACTTAGTAGATTTGTGTTCGGTGGTGGAACTTCAGTAGAGGCAGTCTCTATCTCCAAAAACCCCTAGGAAAGAAGTTGGGAGGGAAGAAGTTAGAAAGTTGAGAGCAATTCTGAAACCATTTTAGGTAGGGTAGAACAAATGAGTACTTATATTGATTTTCGGGGGGACCAGTGGGGACAGAAACCAGGACTCACAGAAGAAAGAATGGATAAGAATGTAGCAGTTGGTTGGATTGGAGGTGGCAGTTTAAACTCAACTTTAAAATAAAAATTACATAGAATGCTTTTAAAATGAGAATTGCCAGGTCACTACTCCAGAGATTTTCAATTAGGTGCCTTGGATAGATCCTAGGAATCTGCATTAAAATAACATTTCAAGTGATTCTAGTGCAGATAAACTGTAGTTTTGAGAAACTGCTTTTGGGGATGGGGTTTTTAAGGCCAATCAGCATGGCTTCATCATATTGATTGATTAGGTGATTGAAAAAAAATCACCTAATTATTTCTGCTTTTCCACTTCACCAACTTCTTTTCTTGGGGTTATGGGAGATGGGGACTACCCAAGCTGTAAGGTCTGAAGTAACCTCTTTTCTTTGTGGGTTTTATGTGTATGTACAAGTCTTGGCTTTTGTATCTCTGTGTTTTTACATTCTAAATAGGTTTTTGGTATTTTTTTTCCCAACAGATATGTGATTACCCTTTTAAAAACATTGTATCCTAGCTTTTGGATTGAAAGACAAGGTTCCTGCCCTCATGGAGCCTGTTTATATTTTGGTAGAGAGTACAGCATGGAGGGGGAAGACCATTAAATGAACAATTGCAGATGTGATGAGAAATTCAGGATGACAAAGTTTATTACAGTGGAACCTAACTAATCTGTGAACACCAGAAAGGGCTTCCTTAAAGAACTGAAGTTTAATACAAGAATGAATTGAAAATTGATAGATGGATTTAGGTGAAGAAGATGGAGTAAGGCTGGGGGCAGTAATCTTTGCAGATGTAGCAACTTGTGGAAAGTCTAGAACCTGAGAGAGAACATTGGAGGGGATGAATGTAGAAAGCAAGATAGGGTCAGATCATGAAGAGTCTTTCAAGGCTTAAGAATATTGGATTTTGTCCTAAGTGCGCTGAAAGTTTTTAAGTGAAGGGGTAACACCAAATTTGCATTGTGAAGACATAACTCTCTGCAGGGTGGAGAATGTTGGAAGCAGGGCTGAGAGGAAGGGGGACACCAGTTAGGAAGCTGTTGTACTAGTTTTGCTGAGACTGGTTCCCTAGACTGAGTAGTCACAGAAAAGATGGGGTAAGATAGGCAGATCTAGGGCAGGCTTAGTAAGGTTTAGTGATAGATTTGTTTTAGGTGGGAAGAAAGAGACAGGAGTTAAGGATGCTTTACAGGTTTCTGATGGAGCAGTTATGTGAATAATAATGTCTTTGAACTGGGAAGGGAAAACTGGAAGAAGATCACATTGGGCATAAAGATTGAGTTTAGTTTTAAATATGTTGAGTGAGGAGTTTCTGGAGATGTGCCATTGATAGTTGGAAATATACATTAGGAACTCGAGAAAAGTCTGTCCTGGATCGAGACAGATTTAAGTGATTTGTCACAAGTGGTCATTGGGTGTAGATGAGATTAGCTAGGCAGCAGATGTAGAAATGAAAAAGACATAGGGCAGAACCCTGAAGATTTCCAACATTTAAGCTTTTTGTAGAGGAGGAAGACTGTGTAGAGGTGTGTACTTCTTTGAAGTGATGAGTTCACACTGAGCCGTTTACTAATGATACTTCTTTGTTCTGACCATCCTGATTTGTATTTTCCCCTCATCTTGAACTTTTAAGCTGGGTAGGTGAACTACAGTTTGTCTGATGCCTCTTTCTTTTTTCCCATCTTATTTTAGATTTGAATTGTGTATTTTTTATGATTCCATTTTATCTCTACAGTTCTGTTACTAGTTATCCCCTTTCTAAATTTTTTTTAGTGATTACTCTAGAGTTTACTGTATACATCTTAGTTCATTCAGGCTACTATAACAACAAAAAGAAAACCAAAAACATAGAGTCGGGGCTTACAAACAGCAAACATTTATTTTTATTTATCATAATTCTGGAGGCTGGGAATTCCAAAATCAAGATGCCAACAGGTTCTGGTGATGGCCTGTTTCCTGGTTTGTAGATGATCCTGTTCTCATTATAACCTTACATGGTAGAACAGAGAAATAAACTCTCTGAGGCCTCTTTTATAAACACTAATCTCATTCGTGAGGACACCTTTCATAACCTAATCACCTTAAAGGCTCCACCTCCAAATATCATCACGTTGGGAATTAGGTTTCAACATAAGAATTTTGAGTGGATGCAAATATTCAGTCGATTGTAATATCTTTAAGTTACTGCACTGTGCCTTCAAATAGGAGGTTATCAAGTTTTGGGGGAGACTAGGAGATAATTTAGGAAAAATGGAAATATTATAAACTATATTTAAAATTGTTCATTCAAAATGGAAATAGTTTTAGTACTACAGGGAGAAAAATGTATATTTTTAGAACTTAGATGATCTATTTTATTGAAGACTGTCAATGAAGGAAAGACTGGGGCATGACTAGCAATTTTCTTCTTTCTTTTTTTGAGACTGAGTCTCACTGTGTCTCCAAGGCTGGAGTGCAGTGGTGCGATCTCGGCTTGCTGCAACCTTCACCTCCTAGGTTCAAGTGATTGTTCTGCCTCAGCCTCCCCCGTAGCCCCCCTGTAGCTAGGATTACAGACGTCTACCACCATGCCCAGTGCTGAGTGCCCTTCGTCCTGGGAAACAGGGTGCGGCGGGAAAGGCGGCTGCCCCCTCGACCGTCACGCAACGCACATTCGTGGGGAAGCTGGCGCTAAACCATTCATAGACGATCTGCTTCTGGGTCGGGGTTTCGTACGTAGCAGAGCAGCTCCCTTGCTGCGATCTATTCAAAGTCAGCCCTCAAAACCATTTCATGTATAATGTCAGAATTGTTTAAACCACATCTTTCCAGTTTCTTTGACCCATCCTTTTTGCTATTGTTGTCGTACATTTTACTTTTACATAGTTCCAAACTCCATAATAAATTATATTTGCTTTATAAAATTTATTTTTTATTTTTTACAGTCTGAATATCTTCATACAGTCTTTTTAAAAGCATTAAATCTACCTTCATTTTTTACCATTTTCTGACACTCCATTTATTTTCGTGATCTGCATTTTTGTTTGATTTCATACTTCTGCCAAAAGAACTTTCTTGTAACAGTGTAAGTGAGCTGAAATGAATTTTTTCAGCTTTTGTTTGGAAGTCTTTATTTTGCCTTTATTTTTGAGAGATATTTTCACTGCACAGGTGTTTTTTTTTTTTTTTTTTTTTTTCTTTTCAGTATTTTAAGATGTCACTCCATTGCCTTCTGGCTTGCATGGTTTTTGAGAAGTCCACAGTAATTCTTATCTTTATTCCTTTGTATGTAATCTACTTTCTCTGACTGCCTTCAAGATGTTCTTTATTTTGGTTTTTAGCCCTTTCACTGTAATGAATTTGGGGATGTGGATTTTTACTTTATTCTGCTTGGTGTTCTCTGAAATTCTTGCATATTCTGGTTGATGTCTTGCATTTATTTTTTGAAAATTCTTGACGGTTACATCAGATTTTCCCTCTGCCCCATTCCTTTTTTTTTCTCCTTCTGGGACTTGAATACTCTTTATCATCACACAGTTCTTGGATGATCTGTTTTGTTTTTGTTTTGCCCTGTGTGAATGCGCCAGTCTCCATTTGGAAATTTCTGTTACTTTACCCTCAGAGTTGTGTCTGGTTCTTTTCCTAGTTGTGTCTAGTTTAATGATCCCCTCTGAGGAATTTTTAAAATCTTTAATCATGTTTAATGTTTTTTATTTCTATTGTTTATATTTGTCTCTTTCTTTAGTTTTCACATTTCTGTTGAAATTCTCCATCTCTTTATGCAAGCAGGTTGTCCACTTTTTTTCTGCTAGACCCTTTAACATATTAATCATAGTTATTTTAATGTTTTCTTTCCTGATAGTTCTAACACCTGAGTCTTGTCTTGGGTTTTGTTGATTATTTTATCTCTTGGCAGTCAAGTTTTCCTTTCTTTTCTACGTCTTACAATTGTTGATTGAGACCAGATATATGTGTAGAAGAATGGTAGACATTGAGGTAAATGGTACTTGTACTCGTAAATGGACAAGCATCTTTTTTCTCAGGCCGTTCTTGTGGGGATTGAGTCAGTCTGTCAGTAATTTGGATTTTTAAAATTGATAACTTTATCTTCAGTATACCACAAACTTTACAGTCCTCCAGCAGTGGGCTTCTGTTAACTTGTGCTTGGAGAGGGTGCTGTAGGATTTTTTTGTTTTTTAATCTCCTTAGATTTTAATTGTCTCTGCCCACCTTTTTACACATCATGGGGATTTCTTGCCTGATTTGTTTTTCTAAGACCACCAGAGCGGGCACAAAAGAACCAGCGAGTAGGCAAGGGTAGGAGCAAAACTGCAAATTTATTTTTGGTCACCTAGCTTCAGGGAAGAAGGTGTGGGGGTGAGGTCTGTCGGCCTCTGGCAAAGGAGGCCAAGAGAGTCACCCGGTGAAGCTCTCCGACGGAGTTCCTGCAGTCCGGACAGGAGTGAGGGACTGAGGAATGCCGCGTGGCGCGCTGGCCGAGAGCGGCTTTTCTAGGAGTGGGAGGGCAATAGGCGGGACACGGGCGTGTGGGGGGGGGGGGGGGGGGGGGCGTTCCGCAGGTGCGACCAGGTAAATCTTGGTCTCTTCGGATTGACGTCACCTGGCGCATGCCCAGTTGATCTGCACCCTCCCTGGGTGCTGGCTGCATTTTCGCGCGTACGGGAAAAGCTGGTGATAAAGAACCCGGAAGTGCGCCATCCTGCCTCGGTTCGTCCAAACATTGCCCCTTCTCTGTCAGTAGACTGCGTTTGCTTGTTATTCAGTGCTATACTTTTGGTAGAGGTGAGGGGTTTTCTCTATTGTGTTGGTCCAGCCTTAGTCTTATGCAGACCCTCAACCTTATGGTGGGCTTTTTCAGTGTTTCTTTCCCTCAGCCAAACTAGTCTTGTGTATCTGTAGTTACTTTTGGGTGGGAGTTTCCCACCTCTTCTCCAGGTGTAGCAGACCTCTACATGGTATCTGTATAGGGTCCTGGGCCCAAAATAGTTTCCTGTACCTCTCCCAGAGTTCAAGGGATTTACTTCTGCTTTTCCTCCAGCAGCACATCATCTTTGCCTATGTACTACTGGGTAAGGGTTTCCTGTCCCTCCCTAGAGGCACCAGGGTTTTGTTTCCATTCTTCGCCTAGAAGCAGTGAATCTTTGCCAGAGTCCTGTGGGTGAGAGGTTTTGCTGCCTTTACTGCAGACTTGTTTTTTTGCTTTGTAAAATCTGTGGAAGGTTGGTGGGCTTTGTCTCCTCACTCCCTATCACTGTCAATCACTTTCTTCCTGTTTATGCCACTAGGGGAGACTTTCTTGGGTCTCCTTTCCTACCCCTATTCTTTCTTAGGAACATATGATAAAGGTCTATGGAGAAGAGTGTGTGAGAACTTCTCTTGTTTCTGGGATCCTTGTTGCTCTAAAGTGACAACCCCATGCTTGGCCTTTAAAATTTTAGGTAATTTCTTTTTAACTGCTTAGATGGTGGCCATCTCTTTTTCCTGTGCTCTGCCAAAGGTGATATAGTTGTGTGTCCAGTTTCTCGTTGAATAGCCTTGCTCCTCTTAGGAATGTGGTCTGGTTGCCTTGCAATCTGAGCTCTCTGATGTAGCTTAAAAGTAGGTTTTTTGTTTTGTTTTGTTTTGTTTTAAAAAAAAAAGCTTACTTAGGGTTTTCTCTTTGTAAGAGAGCATCATTCTTTGTAGCTGTTTACATCCCAAGCGTAAATTTTAAATTTCTGCTTTGGTAATAAGATGGTCTTGAATTTATATTCTGTAGTCATCTTTTAAAAATGTTTAAAATTCCAATATTGTGCCTGAGGGAGAGAAGTTTTATTATAGGCATTCTTGTTAGACTACTGAATTTTATATTAAAAAATAAAACAGATACTATGCCAAAATATGACCCCAAAAGGTACCATTCTAAGTAATGGCTAAATGCATTTGGACCTCTTTTCTCCCAAATAGTAGCCATTTGGGAACAAACAAGATAATTTGAGAATGGATTTTGGAGCATTTAATTGAGAAGAAATGGACTTTGGGGCATATTCTGTAAGAATTGTGGTACAGTCTTACTTATTCATGAATAAATTTCTGTTTCACAGACTCTGCAGGTTTCCAAGGGCATTTTCCTGCTACCCACCTTGGGTGTTCTTCCCTGCTACAATGAGGAATTTAGATGTTCTTCCCAGCTCCCTATAGCCAGTATCTTTCCATGTGTTTTTCTTTTTTACAGACTGCGGTGAGAACCTAATTGGGTTCTGTATTTTTTTGTAATAGGGCAGTGGAATTTTTTTAAAAACATTTTTTAAACTAATTAAAAAGTGCTAATACATGTGTCTTGCAGACTATTTGGACTTTGCAGTAAAGAGAAGAAAATAGTCATACTCTTTAATTTCATGTAGAATGCCTTCTAACATTTTGCATTCTGGCTTATTTCCAAGAATAAATAAATAAATTTAAAATAAGTACCACAATTAAAGTCATAATATGTATCATAATATGCCAATTTTATATTTGGCATTTAATATTTAACATTACATTACAGGCATCTTCCTGTATCGTTAAAAGTGTTAAACACTTAAAATACTACATGTATTACATTTTATGAAATCTTCTAGAAATTATTTTCCAGTAATAGCTTCCCCTTGTAGCATTCATAATTTGAAAGTCAGAAAGATTTAAATTTTAAGCTCATTAAAAAGTTTATTCCATTTGTAATTGTTTTGCAAAGCATAGAGATGTTTAGATTTCTAATTCTGTTTTTAAAGTTGGGTTATGTTTTTAGGATTTTATTGACCTTATGGTTTTTCTTCTTTAATTCCAGAATTCCATACGACATAATCTGTCATTGAACAAATGTTTCCTTAAAGTGCCTCGATCCAAGGATGACCCTGGAAAGGTAGGATTCATTTTCTTAAAACGGTTGTCATGTTTGAATTAAGAACTTTTCCAGTTCATTGAATAGGAACCTCTGCAAAGTAGTAAGTCCCCCCCCGACCCTGCTCTAAAGCTTGTTAGAGAGTTTTAAGCTGTGGGAAGCTAACTAGTGTATAGCCGATGCACACCACAGCGCTGTTGTACTTTGCGGTTTCTAATCTTTGGTTGAAGTGTTGTGTATTAAATGAAATTTGGTGTTTGAGCTGCTTGTCAGGAACCATAATTATTACATAAAAGAGGTGCATCTGTGTGTAATTGGCAACAGGTGGAAGTATTCTCATACTGGAATAAAATAGTTTCTCTGTTATTAACCCATTTCTGAGTATAATCAAGAAGAGTATTCTCTATTTGACTCCTCTTATCTCCTGACACCATTGCATTTTTCATGTTTTTAGCGTTTTTTCTATGGTGACTCCCGCCTTTTTTTTGTTGTTTTAATAGCTAGTCAACTATAGTGTGCCCTGAACTTGGTACTAGTTGTTTGGTTTCTGAAACTTTAGAGTACTTGGTTGTACTGTATTTGGTTGTCAAGGTAAGTTACTAGATTAGGACTTTGAGACAGTGTATTTATTGGCAAGCATGATGCTTGTTTAGGTGGTTAGACTTCTTATATTTGTTTTTAGGCTAACTAATTTTGGATCTTTGTGAAATGTAAGCCTGGTCATGTAAGCACCTTGCTTAAATGTATTCCTTAGTGTCCTGGAGGTGTTTACTTTCTCTTGTAAAATGTTCTTTACTATTTTTTTCTCTATCTGCCTTTCCAGCTATAATTCACCTCATTCAAGACACATTGTGAAGAACTACTTAAAGTTTTCCAAACATGCCATTCACATGGTCTTCTGTACAAATTTCATTGCTTTACTTGTCTAGACTGTTTCTTACCTCAGTATTGAGCTGCAACATGACTTCTCTGAGGCTTTTTCGTTTCCCCATACTTCAGCTGAGTTTGTTGCTCCCTCTTTTGAGTTCCTTTTATTTTGTAGCGACCGTCGTCATTGTAGTAAGTAGCTCCTAACTGGACTCTCAATGGCTGGGCTCAATCCCTCCAGTTTATATTAACTTTCACATAGTATGCAGCAATCCTCCCCATCCCCCCCAAAAATGTTAACTTACTCATATGGTCTCTTTTTTTCAAGCTCTTTGTTAGTTATCTACTGCCCTTAAAATCTAAATTTATGCAAGTAGGGATCATGTGTACTTGTTCACTGTTTAGACCCAGTTGCTGGCACAGTGGCTGGTGGCACTGAGAAGACACCATTGTTGAATGAATGAATATACTGTATCCTCTCTTAGACTGTTAACTTCTTGAGATTAGAGATGAAGAGTTATTCATTTCTATCTTAAATCAGTTTTTCTGAAGTAGTGAATATTTTATATCACTTTTTATCATCTGTGTGCTCCGTCAAGTTGGTTCTCAGTAAGATTGAACAGATTATTATAATAGTCTTGTAAAAAATTGTTTCTCTATGTTTTTAACTTTGAGATTCTGAATAGGAATTGTTGCACCTTTTCCTTTAAAGGAGGCTTTTTACAAAAAGATAATTAGATTCTAAAAATAAATTCTTTATCACATTTCCTGTAGGCAATGAGTATATATGGGTCAGACTGAAAAATATTTTTAAGAGACTTCAGAGATTATTTACTAGAGTCCTATGAAGTCACTAATTAGGTTCTGTAAACATTTTGGTTCTGATTGGATTTTTAAATGAATTTGAAATAATTTTTAAAAATTAAAAATCAATACATATGGAGGCTTAATTCTATCATGTACTTGATTTTAACCAATTGGAGACTCTTAAAAATGTGTCATGTTAGGTATTTTTATTTTGTGTAGAAGTTTAAGCTTTTGTTCATCTTTAATATATGGGGTAAGACAGATGTGGAAAACATGTTACTCATTGCAACTCTGTTTTTTGAATCAGGATTCTCAATAATGTGCAACTAAAACGAAATACAGAAATAAATTGAGTCCTGAGAGGCTAATCAGAGCTTTCATCTTTTACCAGTAGTTTTCAGTTTTAAGGTTTTGTATCTATTAAAACACCCCGTTCTTACTGATTTTGGTCATAGTAAGTAAATATCATATGTTTGATTTTATAAAGTACATTTGTAGTAGTAATTTTTCTTTTCAGTCTCAAAGTGAGGTTTTTTTTTTTTTTAATTTGTTTGTTTGTTAATTTTGGGATGGAGTCTCACTCTGTTGCCCAGGCTGGATTTGCTGTGGTGCAGTCTCAGCTCACTGCAGCCTCTGTCTCCCGCGTTTAAGCAGTTCTCCTGCCTCAGCCTCCTGTGTAACTGGACTACTGGCGTACATCACCATGCCTGGCTAACTTTTGCATTTTAAGTAGAGACGGGGTTTCACATCTTGGCCAAACTGGTGTTGAACTCCTGACCTCAAGTGATCCGACCACCTTGGCCTCCCAAAGTGCTGGGATTACAGGCGTGAGCTACCGCGCATGGCTACAAAGTGAGGTTTAAATACATTTTTCTCATTGATTTTGGTCAGACATAGATGTAAATTTGGTCTTATAAATACATTTATGTGAATAAAGTCATTTTTATTTTTGATTTCAAAATGAGATTTTGTTTAAGAAAGCACAAAATTCCACTGCTTTAAAAACACTTTGAAAACTTCATCTCAAGCCCATTTCATAAAAGAAGAAACTAAGGCCAGTAGATGAGGAACAGCTTGCTCAGGTTCAGTGTGGAGTTTAGAACCCAGGCATATTGGCCAGACATACTTGTCAGTCACAGAAACTCAATACAAACTAACTGAAGGGCAAAAGTACTTAAGGAAGAACTGGAGCCAGGTTCTTAAATTATATCACCAGGAATGTCTCTTTTCATCCCTTAGTTGTGCTAACTTCTCTGATAGCTTCATTTTCAGTCCAATTAGTGGCAAATATGTCTGTCAGCAGCTCTAGTTTATATTTCACCAGCTGAGTAACACTTAACAGAGAGAGTATGCCTGATGTTCACCCCGCCACCTCCCAAATAACTGAAATTATAGAAAAAGTCTTAGAATGAATGCTGAACAAGCAAAATACACTGGGTTTCTTAGTTCTTAGATTAGTACTTTTCCGATGATATCAATCTTCCTTGAGAGGGAGACCAAAATGTTAGTTAAGTTTTAGTACTTATGAATTGTTTTTTCTTTTTGTATTACAGTGTTTCCTGACATTTGAGGGGCTTTTCCAAAACCACCCTCACCATAGTGGGAGAAAACCATTGAGCCAAGGTGGGGTGGGAGTAGATTTTGGTCTTGGGTATAGGGTGGACTTTATAACCCCTTAGAATTTTGCTAGTTGCTGCCATGACTTAGGTCAAGAGGTAGAAGTAACTCGAACAGCATCTTCTCTGTATTTTCACGATACAGCTTTCTGTTCATTGTATTACCAGAGAGTTGTGAAGAACAACCTAATCTTGAAGTGTATTGTTGAATCACAGATGTTTTTATGTGGCTATCTGTTCCTTACTTAATCCTTCATTTTCAAGAAGATTGTGGTCGTAAAAGCCCTTAATATTTGATACCTTTCTATGTACATTGGTGGTCTGAGATTCATTTTCCTCACCTCTTTACAACTAATTTCAAGCAGCCATATTACCACTTTATTTAAAAAACACACACAAAAGGAAATTCAGTTCTGCATCCACAACTTTGCTGCTTTTTGGGGGACAGATTTGTTTTTCTTTTCTCTTGATTATAACCCTTTTCGCCCTGTCTATACATTGGGCAGTCTGTGTCCATTTTTAAGTCCGGTCTTTTATTTCTTCTCTTTTTGTTCTGTTTTCTCTATATTTGTCTTCTTCTTCTTCTTTTTTTTTTTTTTTAACTCTTTGGGTTATAAGTCTTATTGTGTAATTCATACTTGTGTCTTAATTATCTTAAAGGTAAATATTTACATTAGGGAAAAACAGATTACTGCCTAAATGTAGTTTAAAAAATATAATTCTCTTTCTCTGCTTTTCAGCTTAACCTTTTCTCAATTTTGTTTCCCTTTCTTCAGTTCAGAAAAATGATCTTTGACTTGAAAGGAACTAAAGGATTATAGGGCTCAGTTTCAACAGTTACCTAAACTTAGTAGCAGTGGGCTCTAATAGAACTGAGAAAATAGCTAAGAAGTTTAAAATCATATGAAGGCCATCTGACTATCCTGGAGAAATAACTACAGTTAATTCATAGAAGAGTTTTTAGGAGTGTGGGAGTTGGGGAATCTTTGTCTTGCCTGGGAATGGGAAGTTGTAAAGCCTCAGTGACTGTAAAGATTGGGCTCTCTTGCTTTGTGAGGAAATAACAAATTCATTGCTAAGAGACTAACTTTTGAAACTTCCAGGATTGTGATTTTTTCTTTAAAAAATTTTTTTGAGACAAGATCTTGCCCTTGCCCAGTGCAGTGGTGCTCTCATAGCTTACTGGGCTCAAGTGATTCTCCAGAGTAGCCAGGATGACAGCACATGCCACCACGCCTGGCTAAGTTTTTGAAATTTTTTGTGGAGATGGGAGTTCTCACTCTGTTGCCTAGACTGGTCTTGAACTCCTGGCTTCAAGTGCTCCTGCCTTGGCTTCCCAAAGTGTTGGGATTAGAGGTGTGGCCTCACAAATTATGAGTTTTTTTCTATTCCTATTCTGTAGATTAGTATAAGGGACCATAACATAGTTGACTGATCTTTCTTTTTAAAGGGTATTCTTTTTTTGGGGCTATGTTAGTATTATGTTATATTTATTTGTAAATTGCTTGTTAGTCTCTGGTATCCCATTTTGGTCACTTTCTTTGAAAAATGTGTAGAAAAACTGGAGAGGTTTGAGGGAACATAAAATATAACATTAAATGATGAACAGTGTTGTAGGAGTCATAGGTATTACCCTAAAGAAGGAAGATAGGAGTATCATTTTAATGCTAGTCTTAAGTAAATGCATGATTTTTGTGAGGAAGAAAGTGACTGCTTATCTGTGTTTCCGTACAAACTAAACAGGAACTAGGACTGAAGGATAAGCAAGAGTTTGGTTGGACCAAAATAAGAATGTCATATTTATTGAAGTAAAAAAACACTGATATAGCTTCCCAAGGGAGACTTTAGAGTTTGTCACTTCTGAAGCACTTGAATAGATGAGGTTGGTAGCATTTGTCATTTTAACTCATGGTAGATAAGAACTCCAGTTGAAGGCTAGAAGTGGACATGATCAAGTTTAGCTGAGGGACGAGTCATAGCAAAGCTGGGTAGAGTCAGGAATTAAGGGAATTAATGTCAGTACTAACGTGAGATCCAAACGTGAGAAATGGATTGGTGCCATTGAGTGATTGTCGAGACAGAGGTGAATTATGAGTGTGAGACATTAGACAAACCAAGGTTAGAAAGCCAAGGTATTCAGAAAATTAGGAAGATTGAGTTAGATGGAAGTGAGAATCTGATTCAGGGAGATAACACTGCAGAAGCTGAAAGAAGTGTTGGCCTAGAGCCCTGATGTTAATACTGTTCGAGCAGTGTGGTTGCAGCTGCCTTTTGTTTAGACATACAGTGTTCTCTGTTCTCTTTTTAAAGTTGAAAGAGAACATTTTGTTGTTGTTGTCCTCTTTTTTTTTCTTTTCCAGATCTAAACTACTTTAAAAAATAACATTATACCTAGAAATTGTTTTAAAAAATTATGTATGGTAAAATTTACTCTTTGGTGTATAATTCTATTACTTTCAACAAACACAGTGTAACCATCACTGTAATCAAAATAAAGAACAGTATTCTAGATTGTCACTTGGTAGTCAGCCCTTTCCCTTTATCCCCAGGCCTTTGCAACTGCTGATCTGTTTGTGTCCCTATAATTTTGCCTTTTCCAAAATGCCATGTAAGTGGGACTCATGTAGTACATGGCCTTCTGAGTCTGGCTTCTTTCCTTTAGCGTAATGTATTTGAGAGCCATCCATGTTGTTGTGCGTATCAGCAGTTTTGTTTCATTTCATTGCATATATTCCATCATACGGATTTATCAGAGTTTAATCACTATTTGAAAGACATGTTTTTGCTAATTGTGTGTTCATTTGACCATCAAGTTACTTTCTTTTCGGCTTAGACTTGACAGATATTGAGTTATAACCCTCAAGTAGTAACATGATAGTCATGTTAAGCTGCCTTGTGAGTGGATTATATAGGTGAGCCATCTGTTTCTTGGAAATTCGTTATGATATAGTAAAACTTTATCTCTAACTTAAAGTTTCTAAAAGGATTGATTGGTACTATGATTTAAAAGCAAGATATGTCTGTTAATCCCTTAATAAGATATACTTTTTAAGTATCCTTAACATTTAGTGGAATTGTTTACTATACTACAGTCAGTATGCCAATTACATATTTTAATCCATTGATTAAGAGGAAATTTCTTAACAGTCTCTCTTTAGGCTTAATTTGATGATCAGTGTATTTAAAAGTAATAAAAACTTGTATTTGTACAAAAAGGGTATTTCAGGACCTGAACAGGCATTGGAATAGTTGTTATCCACATGTTCATTCAGTCAACTAGCCAGACAAGCAGCCTGCCTTTGAAGTACTTACTGTGTGTTTGACCATTCATAGTCTATTTTTGTGGTCTCAGTAGCTCTTTAACCTATTATCCAAGCCAGAAACTTGTGAGGATGAAAGGGGTGCTATTCTTAACTATGTTTAGGGAACAGGTATAAAGCAGGATTGAAACTCAAAGTATGGTTACACTATCTGTGGTGCATGCAAATGTTGTGCCTGAGCAGTTACCAGGAACAGCATCCTAAGAAGTTGGGAGAAAACAAAGCAAACAAATCTTTTGAAGATGGATTGCTGAAATAAACTGGGAGAGGTTAAAAAAAAAAAAAAAAAGAAAAAAAAAAAAGAAAGAAAGAAAGATGAAGGCATGATATAAAGCCAAAGAAGTCAGGGACAACAGGAATCCAGCTCCTGAGGTGAATGTGCATTGAAAGCTAAGGAAGAGCAGAGAATCGTCTATGATGATTCATGTTACCAGTGGGCATATAATTTGCAATAGTAATAGATTTCACCATTTGGAATGGTTAGCTATTTATGACAGGGACTGCTCTCCCTAGGAGTCTGAAATTAATATTAGCATTTTTGGTTTATTTGTACTTAATCAGGTAATAGCTTTTTTATTAGGCTATTTTCAACCTAAGATAAAGCAGGGTACTTTGTGTTGACGTAAAATTTCAGCTAGAAATAAAGTTTTGGAATAATTAAAATGCTCTTTATTTGAAGTAATAAATACTTTATAATGATGGGAATAAAGACTTTTAAGTTTATTGTTGATCTTTGACACATCTTCATTTCTGATGCATTTTCTTTTTTTTTCTTTTTGAGACAAGTCTCACTCCATCACCTAGGCTGGAGTGCAGTGGCATGATCTTGTTTCACTGCACCTCTGCCTTCCAGTCTCAAACGATTCTCCTGCCTCACCCTCCCCAGTAGTTGGGATTACAAGTGTGTGCCACCACGCCTGGCTAATTTTTTTTTTTTTTTTCCCAGTAGACATGGGGTTTCACCATGTTGGCCAGGCTGGTCTCGATCTCCTGACTGCAAATGATCCACCCCCGTTGGCTTCCCAAATTGCTGGGATTACAGGTGTGAGCCATCGCGCCTGGCCATTTCTGATGGATTTTCTTTATCTTGATTACCTTGATTTTTCTCTGAAGTTTATGAATTGCTGGTATTTGTTTGCTCTCTTCTACTTAACAATGACACCTGGTTTTCAGTTGGGTGCCACTTTCCTCCCCTCTGGAATTAACTTCTGTTTTAGGGTATCTTGAATCATTTTTGGAAAATATGATCAAAGTTGTAGAATTCTTGTTTGTGATCTTTCTTTGGGATTTTACAGGGTGAGCCACTGCAGTCTTTTCCATCAGAAGGGACATTACTGTGTTGTACTGGAATTGTTGATAAAAAAGTAATGTCTGTATCTGTATATTGCTTTAAAGAATTTAGAGCCATTTTTACATGGATTATCTTGATCCTCAAAATAAGCCTGTGGTCAAGCCCCAGTTTTAGATAATGATCCTTGAGTGCATAGTAGATTTTTTCCGTAAGTTCACATGATAGAACTACATGTAAATGGAATCATTCAGTATATACTCATTTGTGTCTTTCACTCAGTATAATGTTTATAATGCTGCTACATGTATTACTTGTTTGTTTCTTATTGTTAAGTGATATTCCGTTGTATGAATCTATGACAGTTTGTTTATACATTTATTTGTTGATGGACACTTGAGGTGTTTTCAGTTTTAGGCTAATAATAATTACTAGTAAATTCTTAAACAAGTTTTCTATGGACATGCTTTCTATTTCTCCTGAAGGATAGAATTACTGGGTCAGAGGGCAGATGGAAGGTTAACTTTATAAGAAACTGCCAAATCCTTTCCCAAAGTGATTGTGCTGTTTTACATTCCCAACAGCAATACCTGAGAGTTGCAGTTTTGCTTCCCATGGCCAACAGTTGGTTATTACCTGTCTTTTTAACTGTGGCCATTCTACTGGGTGCGAAGTGGTATTTCATCATGGTTTTTATTTGAATTTTCTTGATGGCTGTTGATATTGAGCATCTTTTTATGTGCTTCCTGGGCATTTGTATGTCTTCTCCTCTGAAAGTTTTTTAAAAGTCTTTTGACTTAGAAAACATTGGTTGTCATTATTACTGAGTTGTAACCATTTTAAAAAATATATTCTGGATATAAGTCTTTCCTTAGATTTCTGCTGTTTAAATGTTTTTTTTTAGACTATGGTTTGCCTTTTTGCTTTCACAATAGTGTTTTAAAAAGAGTAGAAAATTGGAATTTTGGTTAAGTCGAATTTATCATTTTTAAATTTAATTGTTAGTGACTTGTGTATGCTGTCAGGAAATCAAGTACGGTCATGAAGATTTTCTTTTTAAGTTTTATAATTTTAGATTTTGCACTTAGGCCCATTGCAAATTGCTATTTATGTATGGCGTGTTTATTCTTCCTGATAAATCGTGCTTTTATCTTTATGAAATGTTCTTCTTAATTTCTTTTTTTTTTTTTTTTTTTTTTGAAGCGAAGTCTCTCTCTGTTGCCCAGCCCGGAACGCAGTGGCGCGATCTCGGCTCACTACAACCTCTGCTTCCCAGGTTCAAGCAATTCTTCTGCCTCAGCCTCCCAAGTAGCTGGGAGGTGGCACGTGCCACCATGCCCGGCTAATTTTTGTATTTTTGGTAGAGACGGGGTTTCATTATATTGGCCACGCTGGTCTTGAACTCCTGACCTCGTGATCCGCCTGCCTCAGCCTCCCAAAGTGGTGGGATTACAGGCATGAGCCACTGCACCTGGCACTTAATTTCTTAAAATGCTCTTTGTCCTGAAGCCTACTCTGTCTGATACTAGTTTAGCCATTCCAGCTTTCTTATGCAATATCATGGTGTATCTTTTTCCAGTATTTTGCTTTTAGTCTGTAAACATCTTTGTGTTTAAAGCGTTTCTCTGGTAAACCACGTGGCCATTGGCTCTTGCTTTTAAAATTGTCTAATGACCTCTGCCTTCTATTTAGACCACTTAGTGTTTGTATTTAATTTAATGTGATTATTGGTATCGTTGCTGTTTGTTTTTCTTTTGTTCTTAATGTTGCTTTATTTCTACAACCTTTGGGGTTAATCAGTTTATAGGATTCTATTTTATTTCATCTCTTGACTTCTTAGTGTCCTCTTTTAATTAGTTTTTTAGTAGTCATTCTAGAGTTTAACAATATGTATCACTAACTTATCAGAGTCTATTTGGAGGTAATATTATACCACCCTCCACTTCATACCTTACATTTTATACCACCTACTGCTACCTCCTGCCATCCATTTAAAAATGTATTAACATTACAACAGTATAATTTCATTTATCTACCATTCCTTTCTTTGTGCTATTGTCATATCTTGTACTTCTACTTACACCATAAATCCCGTCTTAGGATTTGTGTTATTTGCTTTAAATAGTTAGTTGCCTTTTAAGGAAATTACATTGGAGGAAATATTTTCTTAGTTATTTACCTTTTCTGATGTTCTTTCCTGGAAATCTAAGTTTCCATCTGGTCACCTTTCTCTTCAGCCTAACAATATCCTCTGGCAGTTCTTGTAGTGCAGGTCTACAAGCAACAAATTTTATAGGCCTTTGTTCATCTGAAAATATCTTTATTTCATCCTCAGTATACTTTTTTCTGGGTATGGATTCCTGGGTTTGCAGGGTATTCCCACTTGTCAGAGTTTTGAATATATTCCATTTTGAAGATGTTCCATTGGCCTCCATTGTTTTTTATGAAAAGTCAGCTGTCATTCTTATTTTTATTCTTCTATATATAATGTGTGTTGCACCCCCAAACCCCTGTCACTTTTGGTAGCTTTCAGTAATTTTTCTCTTTTTCTTTGGATCTCAGCAGTTTGACTGTGATATGCTTTGATATAGTGTTTTTGTATTTATTCTAGGCTTGCTAATCTAGGATCAACAAGATGAGGCTTTCCTCCAAATTTGGGATATTTTCAGTTATTATTTTTTAAAAATTCTTTTGGCCCTATTTTTTCTTTTTATTTTAGGGTCAGTTATAATAAGACTTGAATTTTTTTCACAAGTCCTTGAGACTGTTAATTTTTCTTATCTTTTTGTTCCTCAGATTGGTTAGTTTCTACTAATCTATTTTCAGGATCTCTGAATCTGATTCTATCTAATCTGTTGGTGAACTTTTATTTCAATTATTTGACTTTTTTTTTTTTTCTTTTGAGATGGAATTTTGCTCTTGTCGCCCATGCTGGAGTGCAATGGCACAATCTCTGCTCATCACAACCTCTGCCTCCCAGGTTCAAGCGATTCTCCTGCCTCAGCCTCCCAAGTAGCTGGGGTTACAGGCATGCGCCACCACACCCGGCTAATTTTGTATTTTTAGTAGAGACGGGGTTTCTCCATGTTGGCCAGGCTGGTCTCAAACTCCCAACCTCAGGTGATCTGCCCACCTCAGCCTCCCATGTGCCCAGCCTACTGTACTTTTTAATTTTAGAGCTTCCCTTTGGTCCTTCTTGTGTATGTACATAGGTAATTGGTGAAATGGATTCAAGCAGTTGCTTTGATGCTAGAGAATTAGGACTTATGTGATGTCCCTGACCAGTTAGTTAATATTTCCTGTACATGAAACATGCATAGGAGACTCTGCTTCCCTTTGGGGTTTTATTTTAAGAGAGTATGAAGTATTGTCCTTATCTGTATAGTGTTTAGCAATCCTGTGAACCTAATTCAGCCTCATGTGATTCCTTCTGTCATCACTGATCTTTTCAGATCCTGGTTTTTATATGAAAACAAAATAATTAGTAGAGTTAAGATGTTTTAAAAAGTAACATGATTTTAACGATAAATAACCTGAAATACTATGTCACTTTCAACTAGTCTCCTCTAGTCTCTGTTTACTTTTTCTGTGCCTTCTTCGACATTGCTGCCTTAGGGTATGGCACATAAGTAAAAACACAAGTCTACTTCGGTGGCCCTATTTTCAAGTCCAGGCTTGGACTTTGTGCTTCTAAGCTTTATATTCAAGCTATACTCTACTGTTTTTCTTGCATTTATGATACATGGTATCTAAAATAGTATTTCATTTTCTTTATCCTTTAAAGCCCAGTTCACATTTCAGTATAATAACTGGGAAAGGAAGTTATTTTCCTTTTTTAACCTATTCTACCTTTTCAAAATTAATTGCTCTCTTCTTTTTGCTCCCATGGTTCTTGGGGAATTTCACTATTATAACTCCTTCAGTTGTGAGTTTTTCATTTACAAGGATTAGATCTTTGACATTTTCATACCTCCATCATACCCAGCAGTGTCTGATACACAGTAGATGCCTAATAAATGTTTATCTCAAAAGTGATGTTTGTCTTTTCCTAGGTAACTAAGAAATTGCTGTTCTATTCTCAAAGAAACTTCAAATTCTACATAATTTTTTTGCCATTTTAAATTAAGACTGGTCTCAATGTTCTAGAAATTGTCACTTTGCTTCATTTTACTCAGACTTTGATTTTTGATCAGTAGGTTGGGGCCAGGAAACTTATTTCATTTCTTAACAGTGATTCACATCTACTTTAAATTTGGGAGGATCTTTTGAGTTCTTAACCTTCAGGTAGGTGAATTCCTTGATTTTTCTCTTAATGACTACTTTAGGTAACTTTTATCACAGACAAACATGGTCCAGAGGAGAGCCAGGAATCAGCTAGAAATCAGGAGCCTTATACCCAAAGAAATATATACTCATTTATGTTTCTTTTACTCAGCATATCTTTGTAATCATTCTCTTATAAAGATACATGCACACGTATGTTTATTGCAGCACTGTTCACAATAGCAAAGACATGGAATTAACCCAAATGCCCATCAATGATAAACAAAATATAGTACATATACACCACGGAATACTACGCAGCCATGATAAGGAATGAGATCACGTCCTTTGCAGGAACGTGGATGAAGCAGGAAGCCACCATCCTCAGCAAACTAACAGGGAACAGAAAACCAGACACCACATGTTCTCACTCGTAGTGGGAGTTGAACAATGAGGACACAAGGACACAGGGAGGGGAACAACATACACCGGGGCCTATCGGGTCGGGGGGCAGCAAGGAGAGGAAAAACATCAGGACAAATAGCTAATGTATGCAGGGCTTAAAACCTAGGTGACGGGTTGATAGGTGCAGTAAACCACCATAGCACACATATACCTATGTAACAAACCTGCACGTTCTGCACGTGTATCCCGGAATTTAAAAAAAAAAAAGAAAAATCAGGAGGCTTGAGTTCTTTCTGGACAATATCACTGGCTTTGCTTTGTGAAAGGTGTCTTTTGACTGTATTGGACATACCCTGTGTTTGATTAGAGCCTGTTGATTCCCTTTTCTCTTAGATCAAAAAAAGTTTTTTATTGAGAGAAAATTTATATACTATAAATGTTGTATTTTAAAAGTATATAATTCCATAGTTTTACTATAATTGCAAAGTTGTGCAATCATCACTATCAAATTCCAGGACATTTTCATTTCATCCCTCCCAAAAAGAAACCTATCCATTAATAATAGTCTCTCACCATTTCCACCATCTCAAGTTCCTGGCAACCACTACATTACTTTCTGTTTCTGTGAATTTGCCTATTGTGGACATGTTACCTATTTTGGACATTTCGTATAAAATAATTATACGATATGTGGCATATTGGGCTTCTTTCACTTACCATAAGGTTTTCAGGGTCATCCATATTGTAACATGGAATAGTGCTTAATTCCTTTTTATGCTAGAATGATACTCCATTGCATAGCTATACCACAGTTGTTAGTCTTTCTATCCAGCTGAACATTTAGATTGTTTCTACTTTGAAACAAAAATGCTGCTGTGAGTATTTGTGTAGACAATTTAGGATAGACTCAGTGTTTTTATTTCTCTTGTGTATGTTTTCAGTTTTTTAGGAGTGGAATTGCTGGGTTATATGTTTAATCTTTTGTGGAACAGCCAGACTGTCTTTCAAAGCAGTTGTACCATTTACATTCCCACAGTTACGAGGGTTGCAGTTTTTCACATCCTTGCCAATAGTACTTACTAAGTGTCTTTTTTATTATGGTCATCCTTGCGGGTATAAAATGATACCTCATTTTGTAATGGTTTTGATTTTCATTGGATTAATGGAATTGATGGTGATCAAATTTTGATGAGCCTGTTGGCCATCTGTACATCTCCTTTGGAGAAATGTTTTTTTAGATTATGTGCCCATTTTAAATGGAATTATTTCTCCCTTATAACTCAGTTGTAAGAGTTCTTTATATATATTAGATACAGGTCCTGTATCGCTTATATAATTTGCAAGTATTTCCTTTTATTGTGTGGTTGTATTTTTTTTTGCCTTCTTAAAAGTTTTTAAAAACTTTTTAATTGATACATATTATTTGTGCATTTTTATGGGGTACTTGTGGTATTTTGTTACAGGCATAGAATGTGTAATGATCAACTCAGGGTAATTAGGGAATATATCACCTTAAGTGTTTATCATTTTAATGTATTGGGAACACTTCAAGTCCTCTCTTCTATTTATTTTGAAATAAACAATACATTGTTTTAAATTATAGCCAGTCTACCCTGCTGTGAAACTTTGGAACTTATTTCTTCTATCTAACTGTATGTTTGTACCCATTAATAAACTTATTTTCACCCCACACCGCTACACTCTGCCCATCCTGTGGTGACTATCATTCTGCTCTTTACCTCCATGAGATTAACTTTTTTACCTTCCACATATGAATGAAAATATGTGATATTTGTCTTTCTTTGCCTGGCTTAACATTCTTTCAGTTCCATCCATGTTGCTACAAATGACAGGCTTTCATTCTTTTTTATGATAGCATTTCATTATGTATGTATAGCGTATGTTCTTTATCCCATTCAGCCATTGATGGATATTGAGTTTGATTCCATATCTTTGCTTTTGTGAATAGTGTTGCAGTAAACACGGGGTTGCAGGTATCCCTTTGATATAGTGATTTCTTTTCCTTTGGGTAAATGCCACATCATATGGTAGTTCTATTTTGTTGGTTTTTTTTTTAGAAATCAGCATATTGTTTTCCATAATGACTGTACTAATTTACATTCCCACCACAAGTATATGAGAGCTCCCTTTTTTCCACATCCTCTTCAGTGTCTGTTATTTTTTGTCTTTTTAATCATAGCTATTCTAACTGCAGTAAGAGGATGTCACCTTGTGGTTTTGATTTGCATTTCCTTAATGATTATTGATGTTGAACGTTTTTTTCATATACCTGTTGGCCATTTGTATGCCTTCCTATGAGAAATGCCCATTCATATTTTTTTGCCCACTTTTTAATGGGGGTGTGTGTGTGTGTGTGTATGTAAATAATTATTGAAGTTGAGTCCCTTGTATGTTCTGAATATTAGTCTCTTGTCAGATGAATGGTTTGCAAATATTTTCTCCTACCCAACAGATTGTCTCCTCACTCCATTGATTATTTGCTGTGCAGAAGCCTTTTAGTTTAATATAATCTTATTTGTTTATTTTTGTTTTGTTACCTGTGCTTTTGAGATCTTAGTCATACAATCTTTGTCTACTCAAATGTCCTGAAATATTTCCCCTGTGTTTCTTCTAGTAGTTTTTTTTAGTTTTGAGTCTTTCATTTAGGTCTTTAATCCATTTTGAGTTGAATTTTGTTTAAGGTGAGATACAGGAGCCTAGTTTCATTCTTCTGCCTATGGACATTCACTTTTCCTAGGACCATTGAGTTTTTTGGGGGAGTCTTTAGGTTTTTCTACATGTAAGGTCATGTCATGTGCAAAGAGGGACAATGTGCCTTCCTCTTTTCCAGTTTAGATGCCTTTTATTTCCTTTTCTTGCCTGACTGTGCTGACTAGGACTTCAGTACTATATTGAATAGTAGTAGTGAAAGCGGGCATCTTTGTCTTGACCAGCTTTTAGAGGAAAAAGTTCCAGCTTTTCCCATTTTGGTATGATATTAGCTGTGGGTTTGTTGTAAATGACCTTTATTATGTTGAGGTGTGCTTCTTTTATGCCTGATTTCTTGAGAATTCTTATGAAATGATGTTGAATTTTTTCAAATGCTTTTTCTGTATCTGTTGAAATGATCATATGATTTTTGTCTTTCATTCTGTTGATGTGATGTATTAGGTTTACTGATATGCCTATGTTGAACCATTCTTGTATCCCTGGGATAAATCTCACTTGGGCATGGTGTATTATCTTTTAGATGTGCAGTCGGATTTGGTTTGCTAGTATTTTGTTGAGGATTTTTGTGTCTGTGTACATCAGAGATAATTGGCCTGCAGTTTTTTGTGGTGTCCTTGTTTGGTTTTGGTATCAGGGTAATGCAAGCCCCATAGAATGAGTAAAGGAGAATTCCTTCCTGTTTAATTTTTGGGAACGGTTTGGGAATTGGGTTAGTTCTTTATAAGTTTGGCAGAATTCGGCAGTGAAGTCTTTGTAATCTTGGGCTTTTCTTTGTTGGGAGCCTATATATATATATTTTTTTTTTGAGATGAGTATCAGGCTGGAGTGCAGTGGTGCGATCTCGGCTCACTGCAACCTCCGCCTCCCGGGTTCAAGCGATTCTCCTGCCTCAGCCTTCTGAGTAGCTGGGATTACAGGCACACGCACCATGCCCAGCTAATTTTTGTACTTTTAGTAGAGACGGGGTTTCACCATATTGGTCAGGCTGGTCTCAAACTCCTGACCTCGTGATCTACCTGCCTCAGCCTCCGAAAGTGCTCAGATTACAGGTGTGAGCCACTGCTCCTGGCCAAGACTTTTTATTACTGATTCAGTCTTGTTACTTGTTACTGGTTTGTTCAGATTTTCTATTTCTTCCTGATTCAGTATTGGTAGCTTGTATATGTCCATGAATTTATTCATTTCCTCCCAGTTTTAAAGTTTGGTAGCATCTGGTTGTTCATAGTAGTCTGGTGATCTGTATTTCTGTGATATCAGTTGTTAGTCCTCTTTTTTGTTTCTGATTTTGTTTATTTGGGTCTTCTCTTTTTTTCTTGATTAATGTGGCTGTCAGTGTGTTGATTTTTCTTAATGTTTTCAAAAGACCAACTTTTAGTCGATAGTTTGTATTTTTTAAACCTCTTTAGTTTTGCTCTGACCTTTATTATTTCTATTTTCTTAATTTTTTTTAGATTCAAGGTCTTGCTGTATTGCCCAGTCTGGAGGGAAGTGACATGATCGTAGCTCATTGCAGCCATGAACACCAGGACTAACAGGATACCTCTCACCTCAGTCTCTTGAGTAGCTGGGACTATAGACACATGTCACCATGCTAGGCTAATTTTTAAATATTTTTTTAGAGATGAGACCAGCCTATTGCCCAGGCTGCATTATTTCTTTTTGTCTGTTAATTTTGTGTTTGGTTTGTTCTTACTTTTCTGGTTCTCGAAGTGCATTGTTAGATGTTTATTTGAAATCTTTCTGCTTTTTTTGATTTAGGCATTTATTGTTATAAACTTTCCTTTAGGTCTGCTTTTGCTGTATTCTATAGGCTTTGGTATGTTGTGTTTTCATTTTCATTTATTTCAAGAAAGTTTTTTATTTCCTTCTTAATTTCTTCGTTGACCCAATAGTCATTCAGGAGCATTTTGTTTACTTTCCCGTTATTTGTAGAGTTTCCAAAGTTCCTCTTGTTGTTGCTTTCTAGTTTTAGTCCATGTTGTCTGAGACTATACTTGACATAATTTTGATTTAAAATTTTTTTTGAGACTTTTTTGGGACCTAACAAATGGTCTGTCTTGGGGAATATTCCATATACTGATGGGAACAATGGATATGCTGCAGCTGTTGGATAAAATATTCTGTAGCTGTCTTTTAGGTCCTATTGTTCAGGTGCAGTTTAAATCCAATGTTTCTTTGTTTGATACTTGTTTTATGTATCTGGTTCCTCTGGTGTTGGATGCATATGTATTTAGAGTTTTTATATCTTCTTGGTGAATTGATCCCTTTATCATTATATGATGACTGTCTTTGTCTCTTTTGGTTGTTTTTGACTTAAAGTCTGTTTTATCTAATGCAACTATCTCTGCTTATCTTGGTTACTGTTTGTGTGGAATATCTTTCTCCATTCCTTTGCTTTCAGTCATGTTTCTTTACAGGTGAAGCAAGTTTCTTGTAGGCAGCATATAGTTGGGTAATGGTTTTTGTTTTTTGTTTAAATCCATTCAGGTTGTCTATGTCTTTTAAGTGGAAAATTTAATCTGTTTACATTCAAAGTTGTAATGGATATGTGAGGATTTATTTTTATCATTCTGTTAATTATTTTCTGGTTGTTTTATATCTTGTGTTCTTTTCTCTCTTATTGCTTATTGCAATTTGGTAGTTTTCTGTAGTGGTAACATTTGAGTTTTTTTCTCTTCTTCATTTGTGTGTTTGTTCTACCAGTAAGTTTTTTTACTTCTCTGTGTTTTCTTGATGGTAGATACCATCCTTTTGCTCATGGACATAGGACTCCCTTAAGCCCTTTTTTGTGGGATTTGTCTAATGATCATGAATTCCTTCAGTTTTTGTATTTCTAGGAAAGACTTTATTTCGCTTCAGGGTAACTTTCCTGGGAATGGTATTTTTTACCTACATGCTGTGTTCTTCCAGCACTTTGAATATATCATCCCATTCTCTCCTGGTCTGTAAGGTTTCTGCTGAGAAATCCACTGTTAGTCTGATGAAGGTTCTCTTATAATAATAGACTACTTTTTCTTGGTTTTTTAGAACTTTGTGTTTGACTTTTGCCAGTTTAAGTATAATGTGTCACAAAGAGAATCTTTTTGGGTTGTATCTATTTGGGGATCTCTGAGCTTCCTGTATCTGGATGTCTAAATCTCTTGCTATAATAGATTGGTAAGTTTTCTGCTGTTACTTTGTTAAATAAAACTTTCTTTGCCTTTCGTCTTCAGTTTTTGGAACACCCAGAATTTGTCTACGGTCCCTTTATGGTGTGCCACATGTCACATTATGCAGTGGTGGGCCGGGTAGATTGCTATGTCCTTGGTCCCCTGGGTAGCATGTGTGGCATGAATGATGGCAGTAGTGGCAGGAGAGCCCTCTTTCATTCTTTTTTTTTTTTTTTTTAAACCTTATTGAGTTATTTCTAAAAGATCTCTCTTCAAGTTCTGAGATTCTTCTTTCTGTTTGATCTAGTCTGTTGTTGAAGCTCTCAAATGAATTTTAAAAATTTCATTTATTGAATTCTTTCATTCCAGGATCTGTTTTTGGTTCTTTTTAACGATATCTGTCTCTGGTGAATTTCTCATTCATATCCTCAATTGTTTTTCTGGTTTCTTTGTACTGTTTATTTGCATTCTCTTGTATCTCACTGAGCTTCTTTAATATTATTATTTCAAATTTCTTCTCAGGTATTTCATAAATTTCATGTTCATTGGAATCTGTTGTTGGAGAAATACTGTGTTTCTTTGGAGGTTCTCCCCCCGCCCCCCCCCCCACATTTCTTGTGTTTTTATGTTGATGTCTGTGCATCTAATGTAGCAGTTACTTCTTCCAATTTTTTAGGTTGACTTTCCTAGGGGAAGACTTTTTCCTGAAGATATATCTATGAGACGCCTGTTACATGGAACACTTCAGCTTTGATTCTGAGTGTATGTAGCACTGTAGCCCCCATATGATTTCTTCAGTTGTAAATGGCATCAGTGATTTTTGTGTTTTTCTCAGTGACTTGGGCTGTAGTCATTAGTGGAGGCTGTGGCAAGGCTTTGCTAAGGATGAGGATGCTCAGTAGGCCAGTTCTTGGGCCCTGGTGATGGTAGTGGTGGGTTGGATGTTCCTGTCCTTGAGACCCTGGGTAGCGTTCTGGTTTTAGTGGGTCCAAATGGGCCATTCTTCAGCCTCAAGACAGCTTGGCTGGTTACTGACCGTGGCAGCAGTGGGCTGGACAGTTGGTGTGTCTTCATTCCCCTGGACAGCGTGGGTGATGGCAGTAATGGTGGTGGGACAACCCTCAGGTTCTGAAGTGGTATGAATTGATGTTATCAGTGGCTGTGAAGTGCGGGAGGGCCATTCCTCAGACCTCATGTATCACTCACTGGTGACTGGTGGTTGCGGTAGTGGCAAGCTGGGTGGGTTTGTCCTCAGGGCCCCAGGAAGTATGCACAGATGCCAGCCATGGTGGGTGGGGCAATCCCTGGTCCCCTAGGCAGTATGCTTTGGCACTTGGAGGGGCTGTGTCAGGCCAGAGTGGCTTGTCCTTAGGTGTACTTGGGTACTGGCTTTGGTGGGCAGAGTGGAGATGATCTCCAGGCGCTTTGGCAGTGTGCTCAGGTAGCTGGAGCAGTGTTTGTGGTGGGCTGGGGAAGTCTGTCCTCAAGGTGTATACAAATTTGCTATGGCTATGCTGCTAGGGGTGGCAGAGTTGTCAGTGGCTGCAGCTGCAGGCAGTTCTCAGGCTTCAGAGAGTGTGTGCTTCAGCCCCTGATGGAGTTGTCAGGAAGCTCCCTATGCTAGTCTCAGGGCCCTCATAGGGATTCTCCTGTGGTTAGGGTTACAGACATTCATAATGAAAATGTGGACCTCTGGGAATCACTCACTTATCCTTTTCCCTCAGTGGGCAGCCTCTCCAGGATTCCAGGTGAGCTGGCCCTCTGCTTCCCTCTCCTCCTCCTTCCCTGCCTCAGGTGTTTCTTGTTACTTCTTTGTTAAATTCTAGTGTTCTCTGTTAGATGCTGTGTTTGAAATGTGATTATCTGCTTGCTATTTGGTTTTTCTAAGTGCAGGAGGCAAGTACCAGATCTGTTTCACTTTCTTAATAGTGTCTTTTGACAAAACAAATTTATAATTTTGGTGAATTGTTCAATCTTCTTTGGGTTGGTTGCACTTTTGATATCATAGCTAAGAAAAGATTTCCTAATCCAAGGTTACAAAGATTTACATTTATCTTTTCTAAAAGTTTCACAGTTTTATCCCTTCCATTTAGATCTTTGATCCATTTTAATTTTGACATGTGGTGTGAGTTAGGAGACCCAGTTTCGTTCTTTTGCATGTAGACCATTTTCCTGGCACTAATTGTTGAAAAGATGGTTTCACTGTTGAATTGTCTTAGTAGTCTGGAAAACAATTTGACCATAAATGTGTAATACATGGATTTCCTTCTAGACTGTCGTATCAGTTCCACTGATCTGTATGTCTGCTCCTATGCCAGCATCACACTGTCCTGATTACTACAACTTTATAATAAGTTTTGAAGTCTGAGAATGTGAATCCTCCAAGTTCTTCTTTTTCAAGGTTATGTTGGCTATTCTGGGTTCCTTGACATTACAATATATATTTTAGGATTATCTTGTCAATATCTGCAAAAAAACCAGCCGGGATTTTGATAGAACTTACATAGAATCTATAAATCGATTTGGGGAGTGTTGCCATCTTAACATTAAGTCTTCCATCTGTGAACACATGATGTCTTTAAAAAGCTGATGAGCAAGATCCTACCTCTATAAAAACAAACAAAAAAACTAAATTTAATTCAGTGGACCCAAGTAGTATATTGAGGGTTTAGCAAAAATATATATGAAAGTATTCCCTCCTCCAGTATCTGACCTTATATTATTTTGTATTAATCTTAAGATATTATTCTTCCTTACCTCCTACAATTTCTATGAAAGAACAAGCACACAAATATTTGGCAAATCCTAAATCTTAAGGGCAGAAAAGGACCTTTAAAATCATCCACTACAACTTTTATATAATTATTGCAGAGAACAATTAGTAAAGAGAGTTATGCCTAGGAAAGGTAATTTGGCTAATCCCAAAAGATTTGTGTTTTCATTTAGCTTGCAAGGAAATAGATGATAAAAAAATGAAATAGTTGATTGGATTCATCATTCTACTTGGAATTTATAGATCTAAATAGGAGAATGTTTTTTGCAATTGTGGAGCAGAGATGACTATCCTTCAACAAAATTATAGGCTATCAAATACTTCGTAAGCCTGACATTTTGAAAATGTAAGTACAAAAGCCAGAGTAATAATGCTGTAGAATCTGTTAGAATTGTATTTGAAATCTGGACTCAATATTTACAAGATGGTATGTTGTTGATGGTATGTTTTTTCCCATCTCTACTAAATTGATGGGTAGTTAGTTATATTCAAAAGATGTTGTCCATTTTGGTACACATACCTTTAAAACCAGGGATATTTAAGTAACTCATCAAGTGAGTAGAAGATAGCTAAAAAAATCATACCATGTCAGGTGTAGAAAAAATATTTGACAAAGGTTAACACTCATCCAGCAAACTACCAATAGAGAATTTCCTTAACTTGATTAGAAGCATTTATGAAAAACCTACAGTTTATATTTTACTCTGAGATTGAGAACAAAGCAAGGATATTTACATTCAACCACTTTTATTCAAAATTCTATTAGAGGTCCTAGCCAATGGAGTAAGGCAAGAAAAAGAAATAAAAGGCATCCAGATTGAAAAAGGATAAGTAAGCCTGTCTTTATTTGCAAACATTAGATCCTAAGGAATCTATGGAAAAAACTACTAGAAATAATATGTGAGTTTAGCAAGGGTACAAGCTGCACGGAAGGAGTGCTTGGAAAATGAAGTTAACAAAAGCAAGATAATGAAATACTGTAGGGATACATTTTAACAAAATATATGTGGACCTGTTCACTGAAAACTGCAAAATATTACCAAGAGAACTAAGGGCAGATCTACATGAATGGAGACATATATAGTATGTTTGTGGAGTGGAAGACTCAATGTTAGATGCCATTCCTCCCCAGGTAGATTTATAGAGTTAATGTAAACTCAATTAAAAAAATCCTAGGCTGGGTGCAGTGGCTCACACCTGTAATTCCAGTGCTTTGGGAGGCTGAGACAGGAGGATTGCTTGAGTCCAGGAGTTCAAGACCAGCCTGGGCAACATACAAAAAAGAAGACGAATTTGCCAGATGTGATCGTGCATGCCTATGGTCCCAGCTACTTGGGAGCCTGAGGTGGGAAGATCTCTTGGGCCTGGAGGATGAGGCTGCAGTGAGCCATGATTATGCCACTACACTCCAGCCAGGGTGATGGAGATCCTATCTAAAAAAAGGAAAAAAAAAAATCCTCATAGGCTTCATTTTTAGAAATTGGCATGCTGGTCCTCTTATTTATGTGGAAATGCAAAGGGCCTAAAATAGGCAAAATAATTTTGGAAAAAACCAAAGTTGGGCGAACCACTGCCAGCCCACAGGTCAGCTTGTGGCAGTGGTGGTGGGGAACCAAAGTTGTAGGATATATACTGCCTGATTTCTAATTTTTATACAGTTAACAATAATTAAGACAAAATGGTATTGGCGGCCGGGCATGGTGGCTCACACTGTAATTACAGCACTTTGGGAGACTGAGGTGGGCAGATCACTCGAGGTCAGGAATTTTGAGACTAGCCTGGCCAACGTGGCGAAATCCCATCTCTACTAAAAATATAGAAAAATTAGCCGGTCATGGTGGTATACACCTGTATTCCCAGCTACTTGGAAGGCTGAGGTGGGAGAATTGCTTGAATCTGGGAGGTGGAGGTTGCAGTGAGTGAGATCACGGCACTCCACTCCAGCCTGGGTGACAGAGTGACTCCCGTCTCAGAAAATAAAAAAAAAAAAAAATGGTATTGGCATAAGGATAGACATGTAGATCAATAGAATAGAGTTTAGAAATAGACTGTCGTGTGTGTGTGTGTGTATTTTGATAGAGGTAGCGATGTAATTCAGTAGGGAAATGTTACAATATTTTAAAGAAATTATGCTGTATATCTGAGTGGACAAAAAATTAATATTGCTCCATATCACATATTTATACAGAAAATTAACTCTAGGTATACCAGAGACCTAAACATGGAAGTTAAGACTATAAAACTTCTAGAAGAAAACAGTGGAGAATATATTTGTTATCTTGGAGTAGGCAAATTAAAGGAAAACATATAAATCACCTACCATAAAATGAATATTTGATAGATTGGACTTTATTGAATGAAAAGCTTTTTGCTTCTTACGAGGTTCCATTATGAAAACAGATAACCACAGATTGTGAGGGAATACTCACAGTACATATTCACATAGAAATGACTTGTTATTCGGAATATTAAAAAGTCTCATAACAGAAATAGCCTATATTCTTATAATCCAAATAAAACATGGGCAAAAGATATGAATAGACACTTTACAAAGGATAATATATGGGTGGCAAATAAGTACATGTAAAGATGTACAACATCTTTATTTGTTAGAGAAATGCACTTGAAAATCACCGAGGCGCAACCACACATCAGTAGAGAGAATATAATTGAAAAGGCTTAAAATACCAAGTGCTGGCAAGAAGGGAACAGCTGTATTGTCATACACTGCTGTCGAGAGTGGAAAATAGTTTGACAGTTTGAGTTCACTTGTATGAAATGCTAGAAAATACACAATGATAGGAATCAGTGGTTGTGTAGGATGAGAGAAGGTGAAGGAAAGGGAATTGCTTCCTGAGTCACACAAAGGAGATTTTTAGGGTTCTGTATTTTTAGTGTTGGTTACATGAATGTATACAATTGTCAAACTTTCTTAAACTGCACACTTAAAATGGGTGCATTTTATTTTTGTTTAAATCTACTTCAGCAAAGCTGATTTAAAAATAAAACTAAATTGAGTGTGATGGCTCATGCCTGTAATCCTAGTGCTTGGGATGCCTAGGTGGGAAGATCCTTATAGACCAGAAGTTCAAGACTAGCTTTGGCAACATAGCAAGACCCTGTCTCTACAAAAAGATAAAGGAAAATGTTAGCTGGGCCTGGTGGCAGGTACTTATAGTCCTACCTACTCAGGAGGCAGAGGAAAGAGTGTTGATTAAGCCCAGGAGTTTGAGATTGCAGTGATCTATGATTGTGTGCCACTGTGTTCCAGTGTTGGCACCAGAGCAAGACCTTGCCTCAACACCCTTTTCCCTGCCAAACAAAAAAACAAAAAAAAACCCCCACTTAAACAAAAACCTCTTGTTTCCTACTTGCTCCACATGAGCCTAGTGGTATAGACCCTACTCTGGGAGGAAATTGAACTGAGCCTGTGTTTGTTGATTGGCTATCTAAAATGTCAGTTCAGTTTTTGTGAGATTTCTATATTGTCTAACAAGGAAGAGCAAAGGTAACTGCTTCTTAGATGGCTGGGTGTGGTGGCTCACCTGTAACCTCAGCATTTTGGGATGCCCAAGGCAGGAGGATCACTTGAGCCCAAGAGTTTGAGACCAACCTGGGCAACATGACAAGACCCCATTTCTACAAAAAAATCAGAAAACTAGGCAGGTGCAGTGGCTCACACCTGTAATCCCAGCACTTGGGAGGCAGACCGCCTGAGTTCAGGAGTTTGAAATCAGCCTGGCCAACATGGTGAAACCCCATCTCAACTGAAAATACAAAAATTATCTGGGCATGACGATGGGCGCCTGTAATCCCAGTTACCTGGGAGGCTAAGGCAGGAGACTTGCCTGACCCCAGGAGGCGGAGGTTGCAGTGAGCTGAGATTGCGCCACTGCACTCCAGCCTGGCCAACAGAGGAGTGAGACTCTGTCTCCCAAAAAAAAAAAAAAAAAAAAAAAACAACCAGGCATGGGGGTGGAATGTACCTGTGGTCTCAGCTAATTGTGAGGCTCGGGATCACTTGAGCTTGGGAGGTCAAGGCTGCATTATGCCATGATCGTGCCACTGTGTTTAGAAAAAAAGAAAAGGCGGAGAGGTACTTTTTTGGTGGTAAAATATACATAACATAATTCTTACCATTTGAATCATTTTAGGTGTACAGTTCAGTAATATTAAGTTCATTCACATTGTTGTGCAGTCATCACTACCATCCATCTCGAGAACCTTTTCATCTTCCCACTTAAATTCTTTACTCATTAAACAATAAGTGCCTATATTCCTTTCTCCTCATCCCCTACCAACCATCATTGTACTCTTTGTCTCTAAGAATTTTACTACTTATAAGTGGAATCATACAATATTTGTCCTTCTGTGACTGGCTTATATGTCAGAGTATCCCTTTTGTTTTTTTGGAGACGGAGTCTCACTCTTTTGCCCTGGCTGGAGTGCAGCGGTGTGATCTGGGCTCACTGCGAGCTCCGCCTTCTGGGTTCTTGCCATTCTCCTGCCTCAGCCTCTCAAGTAGCTAGGACTACAGGTGCCTGCCACCATGCCTGGCTAATTTTTTGGTTTTTTTTTTTTATGTAGAGACAGGGTTTCACTGTGTTAGCCAGGATGGTCTCGATCTCCTGACCTCGTAATCTGTCTCCTCGGCTTCCCAAAGTGTTGGGATTACAGGTTGAGCCACTGCACCCAGCTAGAATATCCCTCCTTTTTAAGGCTGAATAATACTCTATTGGATATATGTGGTGTATTTGTTTTTTTTTTTGAGACGGAGTCTCGCTCTGTCGCTCAGGCTGGAGTGCAGTGGCCGGATCTCAGCTCACTGCAAGCTCCGCTTCCGGGGTTTATGCCATTCTCCTGCCTCAGCCTCCCGAGTAGCTGGGACTACAGGCGCCCGCCACCTCGCCCAGCTAGTTTTTTGTATTTTTTAGTAGAGACGGGGTTTCACCGTGTTAGCCAGGATGGTCTCGATCTCCTGACCTCGTGATCCGCCCGTCTCGGCCTCCCAAAGTGCTGGGATTACAGGCTTGAGCCACCGCGCCCGGCTGTTGTTTATCCATTTATACTTAAATGCACACTTGGGCTGCTTTACCTTTTGGCTGTTGTGAGTAATATTACTATGAACATGAGTGTGTAAATACTTGACTTTCTGCTTTCGTATCCTTTGGATATATATCCAGAAGTGGAATTGCTGGATCATTTGGTAATTCCATGTAATTTTTTTAGGAATTGCCATATTTTGTACAGTGGTTACACCTTTACACATTTCTATCAGCAGTGCATAAGAGTTTCAGTTTCTCTATGTGCTTGCCAATACAGGTTGAGCATCCTTAATCTGAAAATTTGAAATACAAATGCTATAAAATCTAATACTTATTGAGCACCAACATGATGCCACTAGTGGAAAATTCCATGCCTCACCTCATATGATGGATTACAGTTAAAATTTTGTTTTCATGCACAAAATTATTAAAATGATTACAAAAAATTACCTTCAAACTGTGTGTATAAGAGTTTATATGAAACATAAATCAATTTTGAGCTTTAGACTTGGGTCCCATCCCCAAGATATCTCATTAGTTATATGCATGTATTCCAAAATCTGAAAAAATCTGAAATCCAAAAGATTTCTGATTTCAAGCATTTTGGATATTTGGATAAGGGATACTTAGCCTGTACTTGCTATTTTCTGTTTTTTTTTTCATCATAGACATCCTAGTGGGTATAAAGTGTTATCTCACTGTGGTTTTGCTATGTGAAGAGGAATTTTAAGGTCTTTTTATTCAAACCTGTGATTTCAGAGGTCAGACTCAAATAGAGGTCAGCCTGAACTGTTTGGTGGAAGATTTCACAATTACTTTTGTGAATCTTAATTATTAGAATTTGCATTTAGGCATTCAGGATTTTATGAATACCTAGTGGATAGTAATAGGCTATGGGCAAGTTTTTTCCCTTTTGTTGATTTATTTGTGACAAGCCACAACCATTCGTATTTTGTGTGGAAGAAGAGATATCTATTTTTTTTTGTAATTTTATTGAAATGTTTACTGACAAATCAGTGTAAAGTTTGGACATTGAATGGTTTCCCCAGATTAATACACGTATACACACCCATCCAAAACAAAACTAAACGCTGGAGTTTATAGTTTCTATGAAAAGTGGTTTTTAAACTGTTGTCCAATGAAGTTTGATATTTTCTCTCCTACTTTATTTTTAATTTTTATAAGAACTCAGTGTAAAATTTTTCCCCTTTGCATTTATTTTGAAACTTGCTGGCCAAACCTAAATCATTGTTTTCCCAAAATCATTGTTTTCCCATTTTTAGTGCTTTTTGTGGCATCTACATTTTACAGGGTTCTTGGCAAGTTCATAGGTCCTACCTAGCAGATTCTTACCAGGTCTGGTAGACTCTTAGCTGAAATGTAGTGACTGTTTTGAAAAGATAACATAGAAATACCCCAGCAGTGGCTGGGTGATGAAATGAGTGTTAAGCTCGGGTACCTGCATAGACCAGGATCCGAGACATAGACACCTACCTTGTACACCAACAGTGTACACTGGCATGTACATAGTAACACCCAGTACACTGATATTCTTGATGCAGTTTGTTAAACAGCTTTTTTTTGCGTTCTCATTTCAACAGATGTTAATTGAGTACTTGCTTCGTGTCTGACATTGTGCCTGGCACTGTGGATATAGAAACAAGTAAAATAGTCCCTACCGTTAAGGAATACATACATATAGCCTAGAAGGGGATACAGACCTGTAAACAGAATTGAATGTTAATTGCAAACAATGGTCTAAATGTGTAAAAAGTATAGAGATCTTGCAGAGGGAGAGAGTGATGAATTCTTGGGTATGGCAGGAAGATCAAAGAAGGATGCCTTTGGATAATATGAGGTAAAATTTGAAGGTGGAATATGGGTTTGTCATTGGTATGGTGGGCATTACAAGTAGTGAGGTCAGCATGTAGGACAGGATCAGATAAACAACATGGTATGTTCAAAAAAGTATAAGGAGATGATTCATGTTGGGCATAAAGTGTGAGGATTGATAGGTCAGGGTTGTATTTCCCGTCATTGTCAAACGTTGCCTTAAAAAACAGCTTAGGAAGATTAATGAGATAGTAGAGACGAAGACTAAATTTGGATATGACCACTGGGATTAATTGTAAAACTAGGATATACATTGTGTTTCTGTTTCTGAAATGCATATCTTCCTCCTTTCCCTCTTTCCCTTTCTTGAACTCTCCTCTTTCATGCTTTCCTCCCCCATGTGTGTGTATAGAGGCAGGATAATTGAAGGAAAAAGAGCTAAAAATCCAACTTTGTTTCTGTTTGTCTTTGTTCCTGGTTCTCACAACTTCAAATGGGAAAGCCACTTTATCTTTCTGTGTTTTGCTATTCTTGTTTGTATAATGTTTGCAAACTGTATCTAGGGATCTGTGCTTTTCCAAAGTTGTTGTTTTTTTTTTTTGGAGAGTCACACTTTCTGAGTGCCTGGAACACAGTAGATGCTCCATACATATTTTCAAATGAATGCTGTTATAACTTGTATCAAAAAGTAAGAGAGAATAGTTAAGTCATGACAGAGTAAGCAGTAAAAAATTTATGCACATATCTTTGCTTCTTAGGAACACTTACTATATAAAATGTGTTCTAGCAGTTTGTCTTTAAAAATGTTTCACTAACCATGTAGATTTGTGAGGTCCCAGGATATAGAAGCTACAGTATCTTTATACATTAAATTCTTTTCATGTCATATAATTAACATCTGTTCAATTGAGAATCACTGTATATTAAAAATGTGTTTTGTTGATCATTTTCTGTTTAAATTTTGGTGTGGCAGAAGTTCTTAGATTTGGATTCTTCAGCTTGTGAATGTTTTCTTTTAATAATGTAATTATAAGTGGATATATTTTCTTATATAATCTTTTTCTCATTTCAAAACAAGTGTTTCTTATGTTATTTTTCCATTGTATTTGCAGAATGTTTGCTTTTGATGCAAAGGATTATAAAAACCCATTTTAATATCATAGGGTTGCTGTACTATACTGTTAACATAATTTCTTTACCTCTAGGGGTCCTATTGGGCAATAGACACCAATCCGAAGGAAGATGCGCTGCCTACTCGGCCAAAGAAGAGGGCACGATCTGTAGAACGGGTAAAGGCTCTTTGTCATAAATTTAGTATAATGCATTGAATATGTCTGAAATACAGATTTTGAAAGTTCTTTTCCAATGTAGCACATGTAACTATAATGAAAGTAAGATTTTATTTGTGTAGCATTTTACATTTTTGAGAACACTTTTCAGACTCATTTTATTTGATCTTAACTCTGAGGGGCAGTTTAGGACTTAAGTAAAAGGTTTTGTCATAATTAGGGCACAGCAGTTGGTTGAGACTTGAATTCAGCTCTCTTGAGTTTTAGTTTGGTATTCTTTTCTCTGCATCTACAGCATTTAGGAATAGTTTTATGTAACACAGCTATTCCCTTCTATTATGGAGGATCAGTTTGGTTGCATTGAATTTTCCCCATTGTCCTCAAAATACCTTTTCCTGGTTCTGTCCATTTAATAGTCACTTTGTACACAACATTTCTAAGTTGTGTGTGTGTGTGTATTGCTTGTAAGATAATTCTTACTTGTGAATTAATGGTTAAAATTAGTTTGCAAGACTGAAACAAAAAAGGAACTATAGTTAATATCCTAAGTTGTCTATTTTAACATATTTTTAGTCAGCACTTTGACTGCCATCAGCTTTCCTTATCCTTTCTACATTTCCAGTATCTCAGCTAATACATACAAACACATATCCATCCTACCTTACTGTTCTTCAAGACCCATTTCAAATGTTAACTGCTTTGTGAAGCTTCACTTACTCTTTTCCATTTGTGTTCTTCTAGAATTTTTATAAAACTCTTTTATAGAATTTCTCACACTTTGTAGAAAGTATTTGTTTTTATATTTGTCTCCTCTACTGGAATATGTGCCCCTTAAGGGCAGAGAAAATACCTTACATTTGTATCTCCTGTGTTACCATTTTTCACAGCTTATAATAGATACTAGTAAATGTTTGCAGCAAGAATCAGGGCAAAGAGAATAGGATAAGATGAAAGAAACTGAGTAAATGCTTGGTCAAATAAATTTGTTGTGTGCCCATTCCTGGTAAAGGGTTAAAACTTTTGAGCCTCAGAGATAAAGATCTCAAACTGTGATTAGGTTGGGATCACATGAGTCCATGAGGTATAACAGCAGTGAGATTTAGTAAGGAGGATTTATTGGATTCAGCAGAGGGAATTCAGTAAGCCAGTTATCGGGATATATAAAATGAATTATTTGGCCAGAACAACTTTTGACTTTACACAAACCAGAGTTTAAGAAGTTAAAAGTTTAGTATTAGTGACATGGTCTTCTGGTAACAGAACTAGACAATTTTTTTTTTTTTTTGAGATGGAGTCTCGCTGTGTCGCCCAGGCTGGAGTGCAGTGACGCAATCTCAACTGACTGCAACCCCCACCTCCTGTGTTCAAGCCATTCTCCTGACTCAGCCTCCCAAGTAGCTGGGATTACAGGCGCCCACCGCGCCTGGCTTTTTTATATTTTTAGTAGAGATAGGGTTTTGCCTGTTGGCCAGGCTGGTTTCGCACTCCTGACCTGAGGTGATCCACCCACCTTGGCCTCTCAAAGTGCTGGGACTACAAGCATCACCCACCACGCCCAGCCAGAGCTAGACAATTTTACAAGAGATGTTGATAAGCTCAGTATGTTATCATTTGAGAAGGAATGAACAAACATCAGTTTCTGCTCTCCTGCCTTTGCCTTTTTTTTTTTTTTTTAAAGCACTCCTCTCAGCTTATATCCAGCCTTTGCCTTTTAAAGTAAGCTTAATTCATGGACATTATATGAATATATGGAGTATAAAACATTTAGCAGCTGTTGCCAGAATTTGAAGGAAGGAGAGAAAAATCCACATTTTTGTTTTTTTCTTTTGAGACGGAGTCTCGCTCTGTCGCCCGGGCTGGAGTGCAGTGGCCGGATCTCAGCTCACTGCAAGCTCCGCCTCCCGGGTTTACGCCATCTCCTGCCTCAGCCTCCCGAGTAGCTGGGACTACAGGCGCCAGCCACCTCGCCCGGCTAGTTTTTTGTATTTTTTAGTAGAGACGGGGTTTCACCATGTTAGCCAGGATGGTCTCGAACTCCTGACCTTGTGATCCGCCCGTCTCGGCCTCCCAAAGTGCTGGGATTACAGGCTTGAGCCACCGCGCCCGGCCAAAATCCACATTTTAAAAAACACATAGCATTGTTAAACAATTTGGAAAAGATTGAAGAGCTGAAGAAGTGTGGTCTTCTCTATTTGCTTTTTTCTTCTGAAGTTCCTGGAATTTCAGTTATTTTTGCAAGTTGGAATTGGGTTAACAACTGTGCATTTCTTTTGGATATTAAGCTTGCCTTTTATTCTCTTTACCTTGTTTTATTTTCTTAAAGCAATCCCTATTTTTGAGAGTCTTCCTTTTTTTTCTGAGACTATATGCAGTTTTATAGTGGAGGCCTAAAGAAATACAGGATTCAAGTTACAAAAGCATGTGTTATTGAATGTACATTTTATACATATATTTTCTGTATTCATTTTCTACTGTTTTTTGATCATCACTTTAAAATGTAAAATATTCGGAAATTTACTTTTGTGGTATATTTTCACAAAATGTTCATAACCATACAAGGGTCTTTCGATTACTAATGCTGATATTCATTTTGGCGTAAGCTGGGTATTGGTTGCCCCTGTAGGAGCATACAAAGAGGTTGGCTATAAAAGGGCATATAATTGGGGGGACAGATATTGTTTAACAAATATACTAAAATATAGTGTTCTTACGAAACATAATTTCCTGCCCTGATAAACTGAATTACCTGTATTTTTCCTTTAGAGTTTTTTTTAGAGTGGGAGGTGAGAGGTTATATAACATATAGTATTTTTGTTAGGACAGAGTGTATATTTTAAGTAACCATTGGGTTTTTATCTAAGGAAATGCCTAGGGCAGATAGTGATGGTCCTGAACATGACCTTCAGACGTTTAAAGGATAAAAGTTAAATGTAGATGGTAAATACATTGATACCCCTCTAAGTTCCTTATTAAATTTCTGAAATTTGTGATTTCTTTGTCCATATGTAAACATTGAACTTCTATGTGAAAAAATAAAACAATTTCACACATTTTTAATTTGAAGTAATGAGCTTTTGATGGAACAGAGAAGGCTTTTTTTCCTTTTTTTTTTTTTCTTTTTTTCTTTTTTTTTGCTTTTTTGGAGACTGGGTTTCACTCCATCACCCAGGCTAGAGTGCAGTGGTACCATCATGGCTGGCTCAGTGCTGCCTCCACTTCCTGGGCCCAGGTTGATCCTCCTACCGCAGCCTCCTGAGTAGCTGGGACTACCACCACACCCAGCTACTTTTAAATTTTTTTGTAGAGATGGGGTCTTGCCATGTTGCCCAGGCTGGTCTCAAACTCCTGGACTCAAGCAGTCCACCCACTTCAGCCTCCCAAAGTGCTGGGATTATAGGTGTGAGCCACTGCGCCTGGCTGAAAAAAGACTTTCTAAACTGCTAAAGAGAAGTGATTTTAATGCAAGCAAGAACATCATTATGTCTTAAATGGAAAGTAAAGCTTGACAGTTACCTCCATCCTAATAATATTTTTTCTTTATTATTTATTTATTTATTTATTTTTTCTTTTGAGACAGAGTCTCACTCTGTCACCCAGGCTGGAGTGTAGTGGCACCATTTTGGCTCACTGCAGCCTCCGCCTCCTGGGTTCAAGTGATTCTCCTGCCTCAGCCCCTCCAAGTAGCTGGGATTACAGGCGTGCACCACTATGCCCAACTAATTTTTGTATTTTTAGTAGAGATGGGGTTTCACCATGTTGGCCAGGCTGGCTCCATCATAATATGCTTAACCCAGTTCTCTGGAATACTTACCTGTCCTCTCCATTTACATGAGCATAAGCCTGTGCTCTCTCTTCTATTATTATTATATTTCTTTCTTCTTTTCTTAATCCCTGAGTTAGTTTATAAATCTCCTTTTCCTTTTACAAATTTATTTCTTCTTATCATTTTTTAATCATATAATGGTCCCGAAGACCTTAAACAAATTGAATAAAATTTCAGTTTATTGAAAAGATATTGAATAAAATGGTGAGACAGACTCCTCTAGTAGGAATCTCATGTTTCTTTTCTGACTTTACAACTTACTAGTTCCTATGACTTTTGGCAAGTTGTTAAATTTTTTGCACTTTAGTGTTCTCAGCTATAAGTGAGAGGCTAAAAGTCAAAACAATAGAAGATTATGCTGAATTTATGTGCCAAATGGTTTTAAAAGGATTTTATGTGTATTAACTCATGTAATTTTTAAAATAACTCTGATGAAGCTGATGAACATGGATGTTAAGTGAGTTATCCAAGGTACTAAAAAATACCAAAGCCAGAATTTGAACTCAGATAGTCTTGCCTTCACAGTCTGTGCTGTCTACAACTACATTATTCTTCCACTAGTATGTGCTATACTGAAGACTACAACACTGGATCAGAATTCTTTTTACAGATGCATATTCTGTTGGGAGCTCATCATCCTTGATTTAAAGCAGAATTCCCTACATTAATTCAAACATATATAATTGAGTAACATAAATGTGATTATAAATGACAGAGCAATTATTAAGTAATGAATTTGGTAGACCAACTGAAGTGACTCAAAATGTATAATGCTGCCTGGGAAGACCTCTAAGGAAGAGGAATGAGACTTTGAGACTAATAATTTTGGTGCGAAAGTGGAGCTGTTTTTGCGTAGAAAATGCTAAAGGATGTTCCACTTGGAGACACAGCATGCATGATTGACTAGTAAGTAAAAAGTACAGGTGGGCATAATTGAACACCCTTTAAATTATTGTGAAGAACTTAGGCTAGAATGTGGATATTTAGATAAGGAGTAGACAGATTTGGGTAGATAAACTAAAGGTATGAGATCAGGACTTTTACTTTGATTTGAAAGCCCATAGTGTTGAGAAGTGAATCAAAACAGTTAAGGTGTGTGCTCTTCACAGAATAACCCATTGCAAGAGGAAGATGCTGAGGAGATACAGATGTTGTTGCAATGGTAATGGCCTGAGCTAGGGATATATACATGAATGAGAAGGTTCTTTAGAAAACTAGCATGCTTTCTGAATGCTGTATATACCTGTAATTATATGTAGTGTCATTTTATCAGTTTGACAGATCTTTATTTTGTAGATACTGTATGCCAGGCATTGTACTAGGGTACTGTGGCACATACCAAGAAGAATAAGACATAAGACACATAATTTTAGGACAAGGGTAAAGTGTAGAAGATATTTTAAGAAAGATAAACTATTGTGTGCAGAGGAAGGAGGGATTATTTCTTACTAGTATTGTCTGAGGAGGCTTCATAGGTTATGTGGCTTAGCTTTCAGGTGGAGATAGGCAGAGCAAAGTAGAGAGGATACCATTCAGGGTACATCTGTATAAATGAGGAGTAAGTGTCTATCATGAAAAGTATTGTTCTAGATCCTGAGGAAACATCAGTGAGCAAAACACAAAACCTACATCCTGTCCTCATGAAGTTTATATTCTGATTGAGGGGAGGAAATTTAGAGAGAGAAAGATATAAGTAAACACAAGATAAAAGGTCTTTATTAAAGGTATGGGGTAAAAAAGTATTAGGATTTGAGTGGGAACACAGTAGTTAATTTTGTCTGGATAAGATTTTCCTTTTTGAAGTTAATTTTCTTTATAAAAATTAATGCTTATCCGACCACACCTTTTGTATTCTAAGCACTGAGTTAATTGTTGAGGGGAACAGTTGGTAAACAAGACAGTCATACCCTCTCCTCATGAAACTCTTACTCAAGCAGGAAGATAAACTGATAAGGTAGGATGAATGTACATTCCTGGTGTTGCTTATTGTCTCAGCATAACTACTAGCTCCACATTCATTCTCCAGATAGCATGTGGATGATAAATTATGTGGTCACAGTAAGATAAGGGTCTTTGAGAACTGTAGGGCCATGTAGCAGAGAGGCATAACAATCTAAGAATCAGGGAAGGTTTTTTTGAAGAAGTGATATTAATTGGAGGCCTGATGGATGAACTGAAATAGGACAGATTAGTGGGATTTGGAAGGTGATAAACTGGTCGTAAAAAGGAATGCCCTCAAAGTGCAAGACAGGTCAGTATGGCTGACCGAGCATGGAATCCAAGAAAGACAGTAATTCCTTATTTTTCAACTTTTTATGTCTTTTTTCTTCTTCTTCTTCTTTTTTTTTTTTCTTTAATAGAGACCGGGTCTTGCTACATTTCCCAGGCTGTTCTCAAACTCCTGGGCTCAAGTAGTTCTCTTACCTTGGCCCCCCAAAGTGCTGGTATTAAGGTGTGAGCCACCTGTGCTTGGCCAGTTTCCTGATCTTTTTGCATTTTGCTTTTTAATTTGGGCTTGCAAGCAATTAAACTATTCCAAGGAAACGTGTCAAGGAGTAGAAGAAGGAACACGTATCTTAGGTAGTTTTTTAGCAGTAGATCATGTCTGTAATCGCAGCACTTTGAGAGTCCTGGGCATCAAGGTAAGACCCACCTCTCCATTTCTACTAAAAAAAAAAGAAAAAGAAAGAAAGAAAACTGGGTGTGGTGGCACCTGCCTCTAGTCCCAGCTACTGGAGAGGCTGAGGCCAGAGGATTGCATGAGCCCAGGAGTTTGAGGTTGCAGTGAGTCATGATTGTGCCCCTGCACTCCAGCCTGAGCAACAGAGCAAGACCCTTTCTCAAAAAAAGGAAAGAAATGCCTTAAAACAGTGAGTGCTCCACATATAAGTGAAATTATACAGTATTTTCTATCTGTGGCTGGCCTATTTATAATGCCCTGTAGACATTCATGTTGTCGCAAATGACAGAATTTCTTGTTCTTTAAAGACTGAATAATGTTTCATTGTGTATGTGTACCACATTGTTTCGACCCATTCATAGGCACTTTGGTTATTACCATACCTTGGCTGTTGTGAGTAATGCTGCAGTGAACATTGGAGTGCAAATATCTTTTCGACATACTGAATTTATTTCCTGTGGGTATGTACCCAGTAGTGGGATTGCTAGATCATATTGTAATTCTATTTTTAGTTTTTTGAGGAACCTCCATCCTGTTTTCCAAAATGGCTGTACTAATTTATAATACCACCAACAGTGTATAAGGATTTCCTTTTCTCCACATCCATGCCAACACTTGTCTTTTATCTTTTTGGTAATAACCAGTCTAACAGTTGTGAGATTATATTTTACTGTGGTTTTAATTTACATTTCTCTTATGATTAGAGATGTTGAGCATTTTTTCATATATCTGTTGGCACTTGTATGTCTTCTTTTGAGAAATGACTGTTGAGGTTCTTTGCCCATGTTGAAATATGGTTATATGTGTTCTTGTTATTGAGTAGTTTGAATTCCTTATATATTTTGGATATTATTCCCTTTTCTGATATATTATTTGCATGTATTTTCTCCTAGTCTGTGAGTTATCTGTTCACCCTATTGTGTCCTTTGCTGTGCAGAAGCTTTTTAGTTTGATGCAATCCCATTTATCTATTTTTGCTTTCACTGCCAGTGATTTTGGGGTCACATCCAAGAAATCTCTGCCCAAACCAGTGTCAAGGAGCTTGCCCCCTGTATTAGTCCATTTTCACACTGCTGTAAAGAACTGCCTGAGACTGGGTAATTTATAAACAAAAGAGGTTTAATTGACTCACAGTTCTGCGTGGCTGACAAGGCCTCAGGAAACTTACAATGATGGCAGAAGGGGAAGCAAGGCATGTCTTACATGGCAGCAGGAAAAAGAAGAATGAGAGGGGAACTTTCAAACACTTAAACCCTCAGATCTTGTGAGAACTCACTCATTATCATGAGAACCAGCATGTAAGAAACTGTCCCCATGATCCAGTCACCTCCCACCAGGTCCTTCCCTCAACAAGAGAGGATTACAATTCAAGATGAGATTTGGGTGGGGACACAGAGCTAAACCATATCATGCTCTGTTTTCTTCTAATAGTTACAGAGTTTCAGGTCTAACACGTAAGTCTTTAAACCATTTTGAGTTTATTCTTCTATAGGAGTGAGATAAGGGTCTATTTTCATTCTTCTGTATGTGGCTACCCAATTTTTCCAACCGTTTATTGAAGAGACTGTCCTTTCCCCATTGTCTGTTGTGGGCAACTTTGTTGAAAATCAATTAAACTTAGATGTGTGGGTTTATTTCTGGGCTTTCTATCCTAATCCACTGGTTGATGTGTCTGTTTTTGTACCAGTACCATGCAATTTTGATTACTATAGCTTTGCAATGTATTTTGAACCCCTATAGAGTGATGCCTCCAGCTTTTGTTCTTTTTGGTCAAGACTGGTTTAGCTATTTGGAGTCTTTTGTGGTTCCATGCAAATTTTAAGATTTTTTTTTCTATTTTTGTGAAGAATGAGATTGGAATTTTGATGGTCAATTGCATTGGATCTGTAGATCACTTTGGGTAGTATGGACATTTTGACAGTATTTTTATTCTTCCAATTCATGAACATGGGATATCTTTCCATTTATTTATGCTATCTTCTATGTCTTTCATCAGTGTTTTATAGTTTTTATTATACGGACATTTCTCTTTTTAAAATTGATTCTCACATATTTTATTTTTTTGATGCTAATGTAAATGGATTTCTTTTTAAATTTTAATTTTTTATTTCAGTAGCTTTCAGGGTATAAGCAGTTTTTGGTTACATGGATGAATTGTATAGTTGTGAAGTCTGGGATTTTAGTGTGCCTGTCACCAAGCTAGTGGACATTATACCCAATAGGTAGTTTTTCATCCCTTACCCTCCTCCTGCCTTCCTCCTTCTGAGTCTCCAATATCCATTATACCACTCTTTACACTTTTGCATACAAGTGAGAACATGGGATATTTGATTTTTGATTCCCGAGTTATTTCACTTAGAATAATGGCCTCCACTTCCGTCCAAGTTGTTGCAAAAGACATTATTTTGTTCTTTTTTATGGATGAATCGTGTTCCATGGTGTATATACACACACCACATTTTCTTTATCCACTGATTGGTTGATGGACACTTAGGTTGATTCTGTATCTTTGCAGTTGTGAATTGTGCTGCAGTAAACATAACCATGCAGGTGTCTTTTTGATACAGTGATGTATTTTCTTTTGGATAAATACTCAATAGTGGGATTGGTGGATTGAATGATAGATTTACTTTTAGTTCTTTGAGAAATCTTCATACTGTTTTCCGTAGAGGTTGTACTAATTTACATTCCTACCAGCATTGTATAAACGTTCCCTTTCACGACATCCATGCCAACAACAATCTGTTGCTTTTTGACTTCTTAATAATGGCCATTCTGGCTGGGATAAGATGGATGGAATCTCATTGTGGTTCAATTTGCATTTCTTTTATCATTAGTTGTGTTGAAATTTTTTATATATATTTTGACTGGTTGTATACGTTCTTTTGGGAAATGCCTGTTCATGTCTTTTGCCCACTTTTTTTCTTGCTGATTTTTTTGTGTTCCTTGTAGATTCTAGATATTAGTCATTTATTGGATGCATAATTTGCAAGTATTTTATCCCATTCTACAGGTTATTTGCTTATTCTGATGATTTCCTTTTGCTGTGCAGAAGCTGCATAGTTTATTTCCCATTTATTTTTGTTTTTGTAGCATTTGCTTTTGGAGTCTTAGTCACAGTTTCTTTGCCTAGTCCAATGTCCAGAAGAGGTTTTCATGTACATTTTTGTAGGTTTAGGTCTTAGATTTAAGTCTTTAGTTGATCCTTTTTTCTTCTTCTTCTGTTTTTTTTGTTGTTGTTGTTGTTGTTGTTGTTGAGATGGAGTCTTGCTCTGTTGCCTGGACTGGAGTGCAGTGGCGCTATCTTGGCTCACTGCAGCCTCTGCCTCCTGGGTTCAAACAATTCTCCTACATCAGCCTCCTGAGTAGCTGGGACTACAAGGCGTGTGCCACCACACCCGGCTAATTTTTGTATTGTTGGTAGAGATAGGGTTTCACCATGTTTGCCAGGCTGGTCTTGAACTACTGACCTCAAGTGATCTGCCTGCCCCGGCGTCCCGAAGTGCTGGGATTACAGGCATGAGCCACCATGCCTGGCCTCGTCTTTAGTTCATCTTGAGTTGATTTTTGTAAATGGTAAGAGATAGGAATCCAGTTTCATTCTTTTACATGTGGCTGTCCAATTTTCCCAGCACCATTTATTGAATAGGGTAGGGTATCCTTTCCCCAGTTTATGTTTTTGTATGCTTTGTTGAAGGTTAGTTGATTGTAAGTGTTTGACTTTATTTCTGGGTTCTCTTTTCTGTTCCATTGGTCTGTGTATCTGCTTTTATACCAGTGCCGTGCTGTTTTGGTTACTATAGCCTTGTAGTATAGTTTGAAGTTGGTTAATGTGGTGTCTCCACATTTGTTCTTTTTGCTTAAGATTACATTGGCTATGTAGGCTCTTTTTTGGTTCTATATGAATTTTAGGATTTTTATTTTCTAATTCTATGAAAATGTTGATATTTTAATAGGAATTGTATTGAATCTGTAGATTACTATGGGCAGTATGGTCATTTTCACCGTTTTGATTCCTCCATTCCATGAGCATAGGATGTGTTTCCGCTTGTTTGTGTCATCTGTGATTTTCTCAACAGTATTTTGTAGTTCTTGTAGAAATCTTTTACTTCCTTGCTTAAGTATATTCCTAGGTTTATTTATTTTTTTGTAGCTATTGTAAAAGGATGGGCGTGGCTGCTCATGCCTGTAATCCTAGCACTTTGGGAGCCTGAGGTGGGCGGATCATGAGTTTGAGAGTTTGAGACCACCTAGACCAACATGGGGAAATCCCTTCTCTACTAAAAATACAAAAATTAGCTGGATGTAGTGGCATGCACCTGTAATCCCAGCTACTCAGGAGGCTGAGCTGGGAGAATCTCTTAAACCCGGGAGGCAGAGGTTGCAGTGAGCCGAGATCACGCCACTGCACCCATCCTGGGTGACAGAGCGAGACCTGACTCAAAAAAAAAAAAAAAAATTGAGTTCTTGATTTGATTCTCAGCTTGATAGCTGTTTATGTATGGCAGTGCTACTGATTTGTGTACATCGATTTTGTGACTTGAGACTTTACTGAATTCATTTATTAGTTCTGAGAGTCTTTTGGAGAAGGCTTTAGGGTTTCTAGGTGTAAGATCGTATTATCAGCAAATAGAGATAGTTCATTTCCTCTTTTCCAGTTTGGATACCCTTTTTTTTTTTCTTTCTCTTGTCTGATTGTTCTGGTTATGACTTCCAGGACTATGTTGAATAGAAGTGGTAAAAATGGGCATCTTTGTCTTGTTCCAGTTCTTAGGTGGAATGCTTTCAACTTTTCCCCATTCTTTATAATGTGGGTTTGTCGTAGATGGCTCTTGTTTTTTTCAGGTGTATTCCTTTGATGCCTAGTTTGTTGAGGGTTTTTATCATAAAAGGATGCTGGATTTTATCAAGTGCTTTTTCTGTGTCTTTTGAGATGACCATATTGTTTTTGTTTTTAATTTTGTTTATGTGGTGAATCACGTTTGACTTGCATATGTTGAACCATCCCTGCATCCTTGGGATGAAACCCACTTGATTATGGTTAATTAGTATTTTTTGATGTGCTGTTGGATTCGGTTTGTTAGTATTTTGTTGAGGATTTTTGCATCTGTATTCATCAGGGATATTGGTCTGTAGTTTTCTTTTTTCTTTTCTTTCTTTCTTTTTTTTTTTTTTTTTTTTTTTGTTATATTCTTTCCTGGCTTTGGTATCGGGGTGATACTGGCTTCATAGAATTAGTTAGGGAGGGTTCCATCTTCTCAGTCTTTTGGAATAGTTTCTGTAGAATTGGCACCAATTCTTCTTTGAATGTCTGGTAGAATTCGGCTATGAATCCATCTGGCCCTGGGCTGTTTTGTTTTTGGCAGTTTTTAAATTATTGATTTAATCTCATTGCTTGTTATTGGTCTATTCAGGATTTCTATTTCTTCCTGATTCAAGCAAGGATGATTGTGTGTTTTTTGGAATTTATCCATTTCCTCTAGATTTTCTACTTTGTGTGCATAGAGGTGTTCACAGTAGTCTTGAATGGTCTTTTATAATTCTTTGTGTCAGTTGTAATGTCTCCATTTTCATTTCTAATTGAGCTTGTTTGTATCTTCTCTCTTGGTTAATCTACCTAGTGGTGTCTCAGTTTTTTGTATCTTTTCAAAGGACCAGCCTTTTGTTTCATTGATACTTTGTATTTGTTTTTTCGTTTCAGTTTCATTTAGTTCTGCTCTGATCTTTTTTATCTCTTTTCCTCTGCTAGCTTTAGGTTGGCATGTTCTTGTTTCTCTAGTTCATTGAGGTATGAAGATAGGTTGTCAGTTTGTGATCTTTCACACTTTTTGATGTAAATATTTAGTGCTGTAATCTTAACTCTTAGTGCTGCTCTTGCTGTATTCCAGGGGTTTCAGTATTGTATCACTGTTACCATTCATTTGGAAAAAAAAAATTTAAATTCCATCTTTATTTCATTTTAATCAACCCAAAAGTCATTCAGGAGCAGGTTGTTTAATTTCTATGTATTTGTGTAGTTTTGAGGGTTCCTTTTGGAATTGATTTTGTGTCTTACTCTGCTGTGGTTTTATTTGATTTGTTTTTTACAAATATATCTGTTTTGTGGTCTATTATATGGTTTATCTTGGAGAATGTTCTGTGTGCTGACGACAAGAATATATGTATTCTGTGGTTCTTGAGCAGACTGTTCTATAAATATCTGTTTGGTCCATTTGTTCTGGAATACAGGTTAAGTCCAGTGTTTCTTTGTTGACTTTCTGCCTCAGTGATCTGTTTAGTGCAGGTAGTGAGGTATTGAAGTCTCCCATTATTATTGTGTTGCTGTCTGTCTCTTTTCTTAGCTCTAGTACTAATTGTTTTATGAATCTGGGAGCATTGCAGTTAGGTGCATGTATATTTAGGTTTGTTATATCTTGTTAAATTGATCCTTTTATCATTATATAATTGTGTCTTTTTTTTTGTTTGTTTTTAATCCTTGTTGTTTTAAAGTCTTTTTTATCTGACACATGAATAGCTACTCCTGCTTGCTTTTGGCTTCCATTTGCTGGAAATCTCTTTTTTCACTCCTTTATCTTGAGTCTTTAAGAATCCTTACATGTTAAGTGTGTCTTCTGAAGACAGCAGCTACTCGGTTTGTGATTTTTTTTTTTTTTAATCCATTCAGCCAGTGTATATCTTTCAAGTGGAACATTTAGACTGTGTATATTCAACATTAATATTGAGATGTGAGATACTGTTCCAGTGATGCTGTTGATTGTTACATAGTGACTTTGTTTTCTTCCTTGTATTATTGTTTCACAAGCCCTGTGAAGTTTATACTTTCAGGAGTTTCTGTTCTTTTGCACATCAACCTTTTGTTTCAGGAACTCCTTTTAGCATTTCTTGTAAGCAGGCCTATTATTGACAATCTTCCTTAGCATTTCCTTTTCTGAGAGACTTTATTTCTCCTTCACTTAAGAAAGTTACTTTTTTTTTGTTTGTTTTGTTTTGTTTTGTTTTGCTAGATACAAAATTCTTCGCTGACAGTTATTCTGTTAAAGAGTAAAGATAGGACCCCAAGCCCTTCTGGCTTGAAAGGTTTCTGCTGAGAAGTCTGCTGTTAGTCTGATAGGTTTTCCTCTACAGGTTACCTGATGCGTTTGTCTAACGGCTCTTAGACTTCTTTCTTTCACATTGACTTTAGATAATCTGATGACTATATGCCTTTGGTGATGTCCTTTTTGCAGTGAATCTCCCAGAAGTTCTTTGAGCTTCTTGTATCTCTAGCAAGACCAGGGAAATTTTCCTCAATTATTCCCTCAAATAAGTTTTCCAAATTTTAACTTTTCCTTCTCCCTCAGGAACACCGATGATTCTTAGGTTTGGCTGTTTTACATAATCCCATATATTTTGGAGACTGTTCATTTCTTTTCATTATTTTTATCTGATGAGGTTAACCTGAAAGCCTTGTCTTCGAGCTCTGAAATTATTTTTTTCTACCTGGTCTAGTCTGTTGTTAAAACTTTCTACCACATTTTGTAGTTCTCTAAATAGGTCTTTTATTTCCAAAAGTTCTGATTGGCTCTGCTTTAAAGTATTTGTCTCTTTAGAAAATTTTTCCTTCATATTCTGAACTATTTTAAAAAATTTTTTTCTGTTGCATTTTTTTTTTACCTTGTTTCTCTTTGAGTAAATTCACAATTGACTTTTTGAATTATGTTATTATTGAGATGGAGTCTTGCTATGTCGCCCAGGCTGGAGTGCAGTGGCACCATCTTGGCTCAGCCTCCGCCTCCTGGGTTCAAATGATTCTCCTGACTCAGCCTCCTGAGTAGCTGGGACTACAGGCACATGCCACCATGCCCAGCCAAATTTTGTATTTTTAGTGGAAATGGTGTTTCACCATGTTGGCCAGGCTGGTCTCGAACTCCTGACCTCAAATGATCCTCCCACCTTGGCCTCCCAAATTGCTGGGATTACAGGCATGAGCCACTGTGCCCAGCCACTTCTAATTATTTTTGAATTTATTTTTGATTCAACGGTGTCTTTTCATTTCTTACCTTCCCCCGGCCCCCCTCATCCCCACTACTCCAGGATGTAACTTTAATGTTTATGGTTTAGTGTCACCCAGCTTTGGCTCTGGGTGCTTTCCATGGTGAAAACTCTATATGAGTTTCTTGGTTACAGACAATCTTTGTGTAGTGGCTTTCTCAGATGCTGGTTGTAGTAGCATTGTGCAGGGTGTGTGAGCAGGCTCACTAGCTCCAGTGGAGCTGGAATGGCAGAGGTCTCTTGAAGCTTATCTGTTCCCCAGTGGTTTGCATTTAAAAATTTTCTCTGCAGGGCGCGGTGGCTCAAGCCTGTTATCTCAGCCCTTTGAGCGGCCGAGATGGGCGGATTACGAGGTCAGGAGATCGAGACCATCCTGGCTAACATGGTGAAACTCCGTCTCTACTAAAAAATACAAAAAACTAGCCAGGCGAGGTGGCGCGCGCCTGTACTCCCAGCTACTCAGGAGGCTGAGGCAGGAGAATGGTGTAAACCTGGGAGGCGGAGCTTGCAGTGAGCTGAGATCCGGCCACTGCACTCCAGCCTGGGCCACAGAGCGAGACTACATCTCAAAAAAAAAAAAAATTCTCCTGTAATACTTTATTTACTGAATTGAATAGTTTAGGCTTGAGGCTGGTAGGAGGTACCCACAGGTATGGCCAAAGGAGGTAATACCCCAGTGGTGGGCAAAGTTCCCAGCCTTGGCAGAGGCTGCTAGGGAAGCTCTCAGTGAAATGCACTGAGATCTTTTCAAGGGGAAGGAAAGAAACCACCAAAGCTGTCTTTCAGGCTGGCAGGAAAACAGTCACCTCCCAGTCACACTCCTCACCAGATGTTCCAGCTATTCATATCAGACAGGCATCTCTTTTCATCTGCAGGATTGTGATGTTCCATGTAAAGAGGGATTATGACTCTACCTCTCATGGAGGCCTGAATCTGGAGGGCACACCTCCTGTAGGGATGCAGTTACCCCAAAGTGTTCCAGGAAGAGTATCTACGGATGCACCCATGCCAAGCTCCCGTGGGAGAGGCCCCAGCTGTATCTGCAATGATGGGCGAGAGGAGAAGAAATCCCCTTCTTCTAGACCCTTCATGAGCACCAGGGCCGCCTGACTTCGGGGTAGAGCCAAACAAACTTTCCCCACTGAGCTTAGCACTGCACATGTTTCTCTTCTAAAAGAACCTTCCCCACAAGTGGAAAGTTAAAGGACTTGAGGCCTGCAGTCTGGTTTCTTTTGTCTCATGAGGTGCTCCCTTAATGTAGTACACCCGCCCCCCCCCGCCCTGCCCCTTTCCTTAGGAGTAGCAGTCCCTGAGGGCCAGACTGTTGTGGAGCTTGCTGCTCTTCTGGATATAGCTGCTCAGTGGGGTTGCCGCACTCCAGGCTGGTGCTGGGGAATGTGTGCAAGGGATTCAGTGATGTGACCTGTCCTCTAGTCTCCCAGCAGCGGGTACCAGCACCAGCTCTGATGGGGGTGGGAAGGGAGTTACGTAGACTATGAGATTTCCTTATCTCAAGGAAATCTCCTTGAGATTTGTGTTGGCTTTCTCAAATGCCAGCTTGTGTTGGCTTTCTCAGATGCCAACTGTAGTAGTAATGTACTGGGCACGTGGACAGACTCAAGACCTTCTGGTTAGCCAGAGTGATACAGGCAATGACGATAGCTGAGGTCATGCAAAAAATTTCTCCTTCCTGAGGGTGGTGTTATTGTCCTTGCAGATGTTGTAATGGGCTGTGCTGGTTGGCCTCAAGAGGTGATGCTTGCAAAAGAACACCAACTATGGTGGTAGTGGTAGGATTTGTGCTTGCCTTATGTTACCCAAGGTACTCTGGTGTCTCAGGTAATAGGTGGGGCTATGGGGCTTCCCAAAGTCCCAGTCTGTTGTGTTATGCTGCCAGGGCGAGTGAAGGGACAAAGCCAGATGGGGGCCGGGTCAGGCAAGTCTGCACTCTGGCTCTTGACATGTGGGCGCAAGCAGTGGCCCTAGTTGGGGTCAGAGGGCAGTTCCGTGGCTGTCGGGATAGTGTTACAGGGTGGATGGAGTACAGCTGCCTCTGATGCACAGAATAATCCGCATGGGGCATCGGGTGTAGCAAATGGCGGTAAGGCCCACTCAGCTCTCACGGACTTGCAAGACGGGTCTCGCACACAGTGTTCTGCTAGCAGCAACTAGTTGGGTTGCAGGCAGCCAGCAGTTAGAACTCAGAACTGCCCCAGGCTATAAGCCTTCCCAGCCAAGACAGAAACCACAGTTTTCAGGCCATATCCCTCCAGGTCTGCCTGCAAAGCAGGGACACCCAGCTCCTGCACCTGTGGCTATAGCACACTTCTCACTTGCCCCTCTGTTCTGGCCAAGGGGGTCCATCTGCACTCAAGATTATATCACGAGTCTCAGTTGGGAGCATTTCTCAACCTGTGACCTCTGCCTGAATTAGCTGGCAGTCTTCCCTGAGATAGGATCAGGAATGGCTTCCCTCCGGGCCTGCTGGAATCTGGGAATGGATGCAAAGCATGTCCTGATGATGCTTCTCCTCATGTTCCACCCACTGCTCATTAAGTCGGCTCCAGCACTGGGTAGCATTAAGGCATTCCCCCGTGGCCTGGATTGGGTTAAGATATTTTATACCTGGGTAGGGTTAAGGCAGTTCCCACTGGCCTGACTCCCTAGTGGGAGTATGTGTCTTGGAGGAAGCCTGTCTCCCATTCAAGCTCTATAGACACAGTTTTCTACCTGCTTCATGGTGTAGGCTGCTGCCCACCACTTCTTTCAAAAGGCTTGCGGTTTCTTTCGGTTTTTCTGTTACGTTCCTGTGTTGCTTCTAGGAAGGAAGTTTACAACTTGAATTTCTACACATGATTTTATTTTTCCAAGTGGGAGGGGCATGTTAATCCCTTTAATCTATCATCTTGGAGAAAGAAAAAATGAGTTGTTTTCTTAATAGCTTTTTTAAGATACTTTGTTGTTAGTGTATAGAAAGGCTACTGATTTTTAGAGGTTAATCTTGTGTCCTGCAACTTTACTGAATTTGTTTACAACTTTACTGAATACTGTTCTGTTTTTGTTGAATTCTTTAGGATTTTCTTTATATAAGAGCATGTCATCAGCAGAGACAGTTTCACTTCATTGTTTCCTATTTGGATGCCTTTTGTAGATAGCACTTGACTTAGAGAATGTTTTGGCTTACATTTTTTTGACTTTATGATGGTGCAAAAGCAATACATATTCGGTAGCAACAGTACTTCAAGTACCTATACAACCATTCTGGTTTTCACCTTCAATACAGTATTCAATAAATTACATGAGATATTCAACACTTTATTATAAAATAGATGCTTTTGCTCATGTGTGGCTTAATGTAAGTGTTCTGAATGTGTTTAAGGTAGGTTAGGCTGAGCTGTGATGTTCAGTAGGTTAAGTACAGTAAATGCATTTTTGACTTATGGTATTTTCAGTTTATGATAGGTTTATTGGGACATAAGCCCATGATAAGTCAAGGAGCATCTCTAGTTCCTTCTCTTGCCTAATTGCTTTGGCTTGGCCATCCAGTACTATGTTGAATAGAAATGGTGAGAGTGGGCATCCTTGTCTCGTTCCTGGTCTTAAGAGGAAAAGCCTTTAACTTTTCACCATTGAGTATGGTGTTAGCTATTGACTTATTATATATGACCTTTATTGTGTTGAGTAATGTTCTTTCTGTACCCTATTTGTTGAGCGTTTTTGTCATGAAAGGATATTGTATTTTGTCAAATGCTTTTTAAAGTATCTTTGGGATGATCCTTCATTCTTTTTGTCTTTGATTCTTGTAATATGGTGAATCACATTTATTGATGCATGTATATTGAATCAGCCTTACATCCCAGGGATAAATCCCACTTGATCATGGTGAAGGATCCTTTTACTGAACTGTTGAATATGATTTGCTAGTATTTTGTTGAGGGATGAGTATTTCTTTGTATCAGCAGGTCCTTGGCATCAGTAGCAGATATATTCTAGTGGTCATCATAGTGGTCAGCACTTACTGTGTGTTTCAGTTACCATGCTAAGTGCTTTACATGAAATACTTTGTCGATGTTCTTAACAGACCTCTAAAGGTAGTATCATAATCCTCTTTTTGTAGATGAGAAAACAAGCATAAAGTTCACGTAATTTGCATGACATCACATAATACAGCTTCCCCTTATCCTACCAGAAGGGAAGAATGAGAATTAGTGAACCAGTAGTTCAGACTGAGATGACTGAGTTGAGTTAAGGGAATATGAGATTTGTACCTTTCTAAAGTAATCTTATGTGTTAACTAATTATAGCTTGGTTGGCTGGCACTAAAACTGAGGCATAAATAGAGTTGTTTTTAATAGCTCTTCTATTTCACCTTGCTCTCAGTGTGTACCTGGGACCTAAGCGCTGGATTCTAGCTTGTAGGGGTAGCTCTGGTCTTTTTCAATCAAGACCCCTATTCTCTGCCCAAAGGTTGATTAGATTATCTGATGAGAAAAATGCTGAGGGATTAAAGGATAGGTTAATTTCAGAAATATGTCTTGGTGAAATTGCTTTCTCACTCATCTGGTATGATCTTTTAAAAATGCATGTATAGTTAGGATCATGTGTTTCTGGATCATTTGTTTAGGATCAAAGAGTTTTTGCCAGCGAGAGAATATATATGCAACTAGCATCATAACCATAAATTATTTCTGTTTGCCCCTCTTTAACATTTACCATTGAAGTTGAACTTTTGACGGCTCAATAAAGCAATAAAAAACATTTCTTAGGAGAGAGAGGGGAGTTGTCACAATGTATATATTCAAAATTTCCAGTAGCAGAAAACTTTCTGTATTGTTTTTGACACTCATGTTAACTCTAAGCAGTACATATGAAGTATATTTAGGAGGTTGTTCAGTTGCTCTAGCAAAGGAAGAAAAATAAAACTATAACTGTTGTACACTAACAGAAAGACAAATATTGCATATTCTCATTCATATGTAGTAGCTAAAAAAGTGGATTTCATGAAGATAGAAAATAGATTGGTGATTACCAGAGGCCAAGAAGGGTAGGGGGAAGGGAGATGAAGACAGGTTGATTAATGGATATAAGTGTACACTTAGATAGAAGAAATAAGAACTGGCTGGGCATGATGACTCACACCTGTAATCCCAGTACTTTGGGAGGCTGAGGCAGGTGGATCACTTTAGGTCAGGAGTTCGAGACCAGCCTGGCCAACATGGTGAACCCTGTCTCTACTAAAAATACAAAAATTAGCCATGTGTGGTGACACATACCTGTAATCCCAGCTACTCGGGAGGCTGAGGCAGGAGAATCACTTGAGCATGGGAGGTGGAGGTTGCAGTGAGCCAAGATTGCACCACTGCACTCCAGCCTGAGTAACAGAGCGAGACTCCATCCCAAAAAAGAAGAAGAAGAAGAAATAAGACCTGATGTCTGATAAATCAGTAGGGTGGCTGTAGTTAACATTAATTGATTGTATATTTCAAAATAGCTAAGAAGAGAATAATTGGAATATTCCCAGTATAAACAAAAGATAAATAAAGTTTGAGGATATCTCAAATTTTTCATTTGATTATATGAATGTATTAAATTAGCACATGTATCCTGAAAATATGTACATTTAATATGTATCAATAAAAATAAATAGCAAAAGTTTAAAAAATCTGTAACTGGCTTAAACCAGAGAGATTTATTTCTCTGTCAGGTAGTAGCCCAAGCTGATGGGTGGGTCAGAGATATAAACAGCTCTGTTCGACAAGGTCATTCAGATGTTGAGGTTCCTTCTAATCCTGTTTTTCTGGTATTTTCCCAGGATATTACCCTCAGCTATTTATGGTTAAGCAAGATCACCACCACCATATCTGTCTTAAATCTGCAATAAGAGAGGAAGAATGAATGGTGGGCAAGCAGGTTTCTTTCAAAGACATGACCCAGAAGTGGCACACATCACTCCTGCTCACATCCCATTGGTTACACTGTAGTCACATGGCCACAAGTAGCTCATGAATCTGGAAAGGTAGTCTGTGGCTGGGCAGACATGAGTAGATACTGTAAAGATCTATTACTGAAGAGGATGAGGGGAGAATGAATATTAGGGGATCATTAGCAGTTATCACTACAGAAGTTTATTTATAATTTTTGTCAGCCTATCTTGCAGTCAATTAAAAGAGTTGGTAGAGAATAGCCATACCAAAGGACTTTGTAGTATCAGGTCAGTAGCATACTAAAATATAGTAGAATAGATTTCACTAGTGATTTAAATTCATTTTCAGAAACAAAGCACAAAACTGAATGTTCGAGAATTTGATGAGATCCCTTCAAAGTGTGTTAAAGTTGCTGGATATATGAGCTAATAATTATTTATTTTGTTCTTATATTTTAGGCCTCAACTCCATATAGCATAGATTCAGATTCTTTGGGAATGGAGTGTATTATTTCGGGAAGTGCCTCTCCAACTCTGGCAATCAACACTGTGACTAACAAAGTAATTTCATTTTTTAAAGCATTATTGAAATGTCATTGAGTAGTACATTTAATTTGTCTTTGTAGTAATGATAGAATCCTGTATGGTTCAGTTTAAAGACTATATATATTTGTTTACCCTATACATAGTAGTTTGAAGGCTAAATTCAGAATGTTTTGAGGTATGCACAGATTAGAACAAAATACCTCTCAGGAGAAATTGGAAGGTGCTTATTGAGAAGTTCTATACTTGTTTAAACATTCTTGGCTCTCACAGTTCCCATTGGTAGAATTTGTGAGCCAGGATTTTATTGAATCAACTTGTTTCAGAATCATTAATTACCTCTCCACATATGTGGTTGAAAAAAAGATTGTCAAATTCTGATGAGTTAACAGAGTCAAGTAAAATAAATAATTGGACAGCCTCATAGAGTTCGCTGGGATGGTGGTCTACCTATTTTCATGATATTCAAGTCTAGAAATATAGCCAGAAACAGTATATGGTCGTTTGCTACATTTTGATGTTGAGTCACAACTTTGTGATGGGTCATTATATACCTAGTGGGATACAGGTATATATCTGTCTCTTCTTTATAAGACAGTTTCTTAACGTTACATCTCAAAACCCTAAAAAGGTTCTGGGAGGTTCATGAATCCAGTTTTGTTCATCTGTTTTCTTCCCTACTAGACCATGAATACTCCAGAGCTATGCATCTCTCATACTTACGCTTAGATTCTCTTTCAGTCTTGTTTTCATTTTCTCCCTCTAGATTTCACCCTCTTTTTCTCTCTCCCTCTCTCTGACTTTCATTCTCCCACTTCACGCGCACACGTAAATGTGAACACATACACATACACCATTGCACTAACATTGCACTCCTAGGATCCTTTTACTTGTGGAAAGATAATGATTAAACAGATGGCAGATTATAATCAGAGTGACATAATTCAAATTTCCAGTTCAGAAAGGAAACTGGCAGCCTAGGCATAGAGGAATGATTCTTCCCACATGGCAATCTGAAATCATTACATCACAGTCACTTAGAGGATTTATGGGGCAGTTGGAGGGTGGAGGGTGGTGGGAGGTGGGTCGTGGTAGTGGTGGTAATCCCAGGATTCCATTGCAGTTCTACCAAATCAGTTACTGTGTCATGATGAGTAGGGCCCAGAAATATGTACTTCAAAAAATGATCTCTAATGGTGACCAGCTAGAGGAGAATTTCTGGTGAAGTGGATGGGTTAGAATCAGAAATACCTAATACTGCTCTGTGCAGTAGTAGTCTAAGTGGTGATGAGGACCTAAACATAGATGATAGTGTGGTTACTAGGAAACAATTAGGAAGTAGTAATGCTGGGACTTTATGACCAAATAATGTGGATGTCAAAGGAACTGAAGGTTTTGGATTTCTGCATCCAGATATGACAGACTACTAGTATTAGATTAACCTTTCTGCCTATCTGTGTAAAATACCAGACAGACATAGCCACACACCCCTCCCCACCACCTCGTTGATTAAAAAAAAAAAGAAGAGGGAGGTATTGGAAACTAAGACAGCCAGGACTTCAGGGGTCAGGAGCCCAGAGAAGAGGTAAACACATTGAGATAAGCTTTGTACATTTTCCTTTGGTACATTTCCAGATTCTCAGTGCATGGCGTAGGGGCTACACAGGGAGCAGTAGCTTAGAGCTCTCATTAAACCAGGGAGACAAAATTGGAGTTTGGAGTTACCAAACAGCCAGGGCTTGCAGAGCCGAGATCCTGAGGAATCTCAGGGGTGAATTCAACTTTTTTTTTTTTTTTGAGACAGGATCTCACTCTGTCGCCCAGACTGGAGTGCAGTGGTGCGATCTTGACTCACTGCAACCTCCGCCTCCCGGTTTCAAGCAATTCTTTGCCTCAGCTTCCCAAGTAGCTTTACAGGTGCCCACCTCTGCGCCTGGCTAATTTTTGTATTTTCAGTAGAGATGGGGTTTCACCATGTTGGCCATGCTGGTCTCAAACTCCTGACCTCAGGTAATCTGCCCACCTTGGCCTCCCAAAGTGCTGGCATTACAGGTGTGAGCCACCACACCTGGCTGAGTTCAACTTTTTGTAAGCAGTATCCACTTAAGGCATTTGCCAACTCCTAATTGTGTATGCTAGGGCTCAGACACAAAGTAGTTTTTCCGCTAGCCAAAATTCAACACTGTCACAGAACAGAAGGGACGAATATTGTAATTTATGGTCTTCAAAGGAGGAGAGAGCCATGGTAATACACCATAGGCTTTCAACTTGATATCTGAGAAGAATTTTGTTCTGAGAGTAAGTGCAAGCCAAGATAGATCAGCCTCAACAGTTACTATAGTGGTATGCTAATATTCTTTCTGCCAAAAGAAAACGGAATTCTCTCTGGAGGAAGATAACATCATCCAGAGCTTCTGTAATTTTCCTTAAGTGTAAGGTGTAGCATTCAGTCAAAATTTCCAGGCATGCTAGGAGAGAGAGTTTGAAATAACTAAACATGCAGTTGGGGGGAGACAGTATAAACATTGATCGCAAAATAACTATAACTGATATGGTCAAGAAAATAGATGAGTTACAGAAAATTTACCAGAGAATTGGAATTTGTATGGAAGAATCAAGAGGAAACTTGATTAAACCTGGCAGATGGGATTAATAGCAGATCAGACACATCAGCAGAGAAATTTAATAAACTGGAAGATAGGTCTATAGAAAACGTGCAGATGGAAGCACAGAGAGAAGAAAAGATGGAAAATTCAGAAAAACTTGAGGTAAATGGGACATGGGGAAAAGGTCAAACAAGGCTGTTTTTAGTGTGCAGGAGGAGAGGAAAAAGGAATAAAGATCATGGTAATATATTTAAGCATGCCTTTCTGTAACTTATAGAACATGCAGACCAAATCAAAACAGCAAACAACCTCATTTAAAGATATACAATATTTGGGCTGGGTGTGGTGGCTCACCCCTTTAATACCAGCACTTTGGGAGGCTGAGGCAGGTGGATCACTTGAGGCCAGGTATTCAAGACATGCCTGGCCAACATGGCAAAAACCCATCTCTACTAAAAATATGAAGATACTATACTATATCATGTATAAGAACTTTATTACTGTACACTCCCATTTTTTTCTGTCTATGATAGAAACCCACAATACATATTTGTTATTTTTGCTTTAAACAGTCAATTACCATTTCAAGAGATGTAAATCAGAAAGAAAAAATGGCTTTACATTTACCCACGTAGTTACCATTTCTGGTATTCTTTATTTCTTTGCGTAGATCTGGATTGCCACCAGCAACTTACACGTTTATTAGTTTACTTGAAACTGTCCCCAGAGCTCACTAATGTTCTTTACTTTTTTACAGTAAACAACCCATAATGAGAAAAAAGTCACAGCTGACCCAGAAATGATAGAGATGATAGAATTAGCTTAGAAAAGGACATTAAAGCAGTTATATCTGTATTTCATGGAGAAGCTAAAAGACACATTGAACAATCAGTGTAGACACATGGAATATAAACCCAAAGCAAATTCCTAGAGATAAAAATTGCAGTGTCTGAGTTGAAAACTGCACTAGTTGGGATTAATAACAGACTAAACAGAAGGAAAGATTAGTAAATTTGGAGATATCGCAATAAAAAGCTTTCAAAATGAAACAACAGAAAGGTACTATTAAAGTTGATGAAAGAGAAATACAATTTGCTAATACCTGGAATGAAAAAAAGGAGCTATGTGGATTCTACAGAATTAAAAAGATAATGGATAGATATGAACATCTTACGTAAATAAAGTTGAAATTTTAGATGAAATAGACAAAATTGTAAAAAATGACTTATCAAAACTGGCACAAGAATAAATAGAAAACGTTAATACTTTTGTATATATTAAACCCATAATTAAAAATATTTGTTTATAGAAGACTTCAGGCCCAGCAAGCTTCAAGGAATTCTTATAATTATGTAATGAAAAAATAACATTGATCTTATATAAACACTTCAAGAGAATTTTTAAAAAGAGGTAACATGTCCCAATTTATATTATGAAACCATCATAGCCTAAGTAGCAAAACCTGAAAAAAATTTTAGAAGAAAGGAAATCTTCAGCCAGTCTCATGAGCATAGGTGTTAAAATCTTAAACAAAATGTTGTCTAATTTAATCCAGCAATACATAAAAAAAGAACATCACACAGTTGTATTCTAGAAATGCAGGCTACGTCTAGCACTAGGAAATCTATTGCTGTTGTTGTTGTGTTTGTAGTTAGAAATGCTACATGTATACTCCACATTTTATGCGGAATATTACAAAGGCATACTCAGAGGTCATGACTTAATAAAACCCTTAGAAAGCTGTAAATAGGTGGAAATTTTTTTCAATGTGATAAAGAATATCTACAAAGCATATAGCAAATGCTATATTAAATGGTGAAATACTGAACACTTTCTCTTTGAGGTATGGAAGAAGAGAAAGATGTTTGCTGTCAGCACTTTTATTTGACATTGTGTTGGAGGTCCTTGCCAATTAGAAGTTACAAACAAGAAATAAAAAGCATAAAGTTTTGAAAGACAGAGTTGCCACTGATGATCACAGAAAATTGAAAAAAATCTATGGATAAAGCCTTAAAATTAATAAGTGAATTTAGCGAATTCTCTTCAGAAATCAATTTTATTTCTGCCTTCTAGCCACAGATAGTTTGAAAATAAAATGTGAAAGATAACACTTACATTAGCATTCAGAAACATCAAATATCTTGGCTTAAATGAAAGATGAACTCTACACAGAACACTAAAAATTACTGAAAGAAAACGATATAAATAAATAGGTAATATAATTTTCATGCAGAAGACTATTGTAAAGAAGTCAGTTTTTCCAAAGTTGCTATACAAATTTAATGTGATTCCAGTCCAGATGTTTTTTGTGGGAAGAGAGGCGATGGGTAGAAAATAAGCTGATAGTAAAACAAAAATGAGAATCCAAATGACTAAAGGTAGCTAAAGAAACTATTGAAGGCTGGATGTGGTGGCTCACGCCTGTAATCCCAGCACTTTGGGAGGCTGAGGTGGGGGTGGATCATGAAGTCAGGAGTTTGAGACCAGCATGACCAACATAGTGAAACCCTGTCTCTACTAAAAATAACAAAAATTAGCCAGGCATGGTGGCGCGCACCTGTAATCCCAACTACTTGGGAGGCTGAGGCAGGACAATCACGTGAACCCGGGAGACAGAGGTTGCAGTGAGCCGAGATCGCACCATTGTACTCCAGCCTAGGCGACAAAGCAAGACTCCATCTCCAAAAAAGAAAAGAAAATATTGAAGAAAAGGATAAAACATGGAGGATTTATGCTTCCAAATATATAAATGATAAAACAATAAAGCTCTATTGCATGAAAAAAATGAATTTTAAAAAGGAAAGAAGGAAATATAATAAAGATTAAGAGTAGATATTAATGCAATAGAAAACAAGGCCTTTAAAAAAGGATATACACTATGTGATTCCATTTATACTTAGTTCAAAAAATAGGAAAACCAATCAGTAGTGATAGAAGTGGTTACCTGGGACAGGAGATGCAGGATGGATAATGACTGACTTGCGTCATGACTGGAAGAGTACATGAGCTTCTAGAGTGCTGGTCATACAGCGTATCAGTAGTTCTCAAAGTGTGGTCTCTGGATACCTGGGTAACTGAGACCTTTGTAGAGAGTCCATGAGGTCAGAACTCTTATTCATGATAATATGTATTATTTGTTTTTTCCTTTATATTTACTTTGTGTTTTTTTTTGAGACAGAGTCTTGCTCTGTCACCAGGCTGGAGTGCAGTGGTGTGATCTTGGCTAACTGCAAATAGGCTAGTTTTCTATTCCAAAAATACCTTTTTTTGTTTATTTCTAAATTAAAAATTATAATGCTTATAGACAAACTCAAGCACTGTAAAAATATACACAAATGTAAAAGTTTTCAGGAATCCTCAGCCCCTTCCAGAAAGCCATTAACAACAGTTTGACAGTTCTTCATATCTAATGTATATATTAACATTATTTTTTTAAAGTTAGATCATGTATTTATGATTTTATGAATGTGTTGAACAATTGTTTCCAATCTTCAGTATTAAAAATGCTGTGAGGCCTGTGATTTAAAAAAAAAAAAAAAACTTTTTTGTATATGCTTCTTTTTGATTTCTAAGATTCTGATAGAACAGTAATTTTGCTTAAAGCCTGAGCAAAAATGTATGCATTATAGAAATATTTAATAGATTAAAAATCTATTATATTTCTCTTTTATTAAACATTTAATAAACATTTATTAAATGTTTATGGGCTAATTATACCTGGTAAATTATGCTATAAATTGAATTTCTATACCTCTAAAAGACATGTCCTTTAGTTTGAGTATTGAGAAAATTATTTTATGATGAAAGTGAACTTAGCCATATGGGGCATGGAATTGGGGTGAGCACCTAGGGAAAGGCCACTGAGATTTCTTCTTGCCATATGCCTGCTCAGTTGTATTTTTGCAGAATTGCTTAAGAAGTACTCCTTATATTCAGTTGTCATTTTTCTTTTTTCATTTTAGGTAACATTGTATAACACTGATCAGGATGGTAGTGATAGCCCACGCAGTAGCCTTAACAACAGTCTCTCAGACCAGAGTTTGGCATCTGTTAATTTGAACAGTGTTGGAAGTGTGCATAGTTATACACCGGTAAGTCTTGATGAAGTTAACATGTTAATAGTTATTCATTTAGTACTTAAAACTAAACCAAACATAATTGAAATGCAAATTTAAAAATGAAGGTATGTTTTTCTCACTAATAAATTTATTAACTTTGTAAGTAGATAAAACTTAATTAGAGGAGATTGTAACTTGTTAGTGTTTTAATTTGGTACCATATTCGATTTTTAAAAAATGGTTGTGCAGTGTTAACAGATTTTGGTCTACTTTATTCTGTCCTGTGTCCAAGAGAAAAGCCATTGGAACAGGAAAAAAATTGCACTTTAGGCTAGTAGAGCGATAGTTGGTGATATGCTATACTTCTTAGAAAAAGAGCTTAGAGGATATGTGTGTCAACATGGTTTCCAGCTGTAGATCTGAGAAGGGAATTCTGTAAATCCCAGAGGTTAGGGTGGCCTGGTACTCAATTGTTAACTACTCATGTGTTTTCAGTTTGGATCCAGGGGGCAAAAAGCCATGCTATAAAGGGACCTGTGTGTGAGTACTCTTGCTTCTATGCTAATTTGTTACCTATTACAAGAACATGACTCTTAGGGTATCTATTATTCTTTTCAAACTACCTGGCAACTGTCTTCCTCAGTGAGCAGATAACACAGCCCAAGAGCTACACACCACATTGTTTGTCAGCATAAACTTGATCTTACCAGATCACTCCCTGTTGTTCCAGGATGAGTAAATAGGAAAAAACTTACACGGGACAAAGATATAAAGGGAGAGACCCGAAAGAAAATAACGCAAGGGAAAGAAAAATATAGCAGAATTAAAATTCACATTGAATGTAGGAAAAAAGAAAGTTGCCTCTGCAAAATTATTATTGCCCTGTGGAAAAAAATATCCCACAATGGAGAAGAAAGAAAATGGAATAAAAATTATGTAAAAGAAGACAATAAATGTGGAGAACTGAGAATTGTAGTTGTCCCTGCAGAAGAAAAAGTTGTTATAGAAGCGGTTTTCAGAAGAAATAGAGATTTAAAGGGATACTGAGTTCTAGAAGAAATTAATGGGAAAAAACCTATACAGTCAGCCCTCCATATCTGTAGGTTCCACATCTACAGATTTAACCAAACTTTGGATTGAAAATATTTGAACAACAAAATACAATTAAAAACAAAAAAAAAGTACAGCAATAAAAAATATATGCTGGAATGAGTTAGCTCATACCTGTAATCCCAGTACTTTTGGAGGCTGAGGCAAGAGGATTGCTTGAGACCAGGAGTTTGATATCAGCCTGGCCAACATAGTGAGACCCCGTCTTTAAAAAGTGCAATAGGCTGGGCGCGGTGGCTCAAGCCTGTAATCCCAGCACTTTGGGAGGCTGAGACGGGCGGATCATGAGGTCAGGAGATCTAGACCATCCTGGCTAACACGGTGAAACCCCGTCTCTACTAAAAAATAAAAAAAATTAGCGGGGCGAGGTGGCGGGCGCCTGTAGTCCCAGCTGCTCAGGAGGCTGAGGCAGGAGAATGGCGTGAACCCGGGAGACGGAGCTTGCAGTGAGCTGAGATCCGGCCACTGCACTCCAGCCTGGGCGACAGAGCGAGACTCTGTCTCAAAAAAAAAATAATAATAAAATAAAATAAAAAGAAATGCTCGTTGTCTCGTTAGCGTTCTTTAAAAAGTGAAATAGCCAGGCACTGTGGCATGCACCTTAGGAGGCTGAGAAGGGAGGATCACTTGAACCCAGGAGTAATCATGTCACTCCAATCCAGCCTGGGCGATAGAACGAGACTATTTTTTTTTTTTTTTTTTTAAGGAAAAAAATATAGTTTAATAACTTTGGATTATATTAGGTATTAATCATCTAGAGATGATTTAAAGTATATGGGAGGATAGGTTATATGCAAATATTATAACATTTTGTATAAGGGACTTGAGCATGTGCAGATTTTGTGTTCTAGTGGGTTGGGGTTCCTGTACCCAATCCCTCGCAGATACCAAAGGACTGCTGTATCTAGATACATTATGGCAAATTTTAAAATTTCATAAGTGGTTACCCGTATAAATACTCTGACAGAATAAGTAAGTTTATATATAAAGAAACACAAATCAGACCTCCCCTTCTCTTTTTCTCTCTCTTTTTAGATACAGGGTCTTGCTAAGTGGGCCAAGCTGGTCTCGAACTCCTGGCTTAAGCAATCCTCCTGCCCTGTTGGCTTCCCAAAGTGCTAGGATTACAGGCATGAGCCACCATGCCTGGCCTCAGGCTTCTCTTTGATACTGCTAAATGCCAGAAGATAATGGAGCATTGTATGCAGAGTTTTGAGAGAATGAGTTTATGCCCAAATTTTAATTCATATGTGAAGGCAAGAGAAAGACTTTCTTTGATATGCAGAGATTAGAAAGTATCCTGCCCTTGTTTTCATGTATCTTTCCTGAAAAAAATTATTTACCCGTGATCAAGATTGATTAAATTAATTAAATAATAATGACAAAGTCAAGTTATAAAACAATAGTTGGAACATTGAAGCAAACTCAGCAAAGATATAATGATTTTAAGTTGCTTTTTGAAGTAATTTAAGTGTAAAAAACCTTGACCAAAAGAATGCAAAGAACACAGTCCAGTATCACAAAGCATTATAAAAGGACAAATTTAAAAAGCATGTATAGAACTAGATGACAGAAGTAAGAACTAACATGTTCGTTATGCCAATAAATGTAACAGGGTTAAACTGCCCTGTTTAAAGCGAGACTTTGTAGACTGCTTTTTTTGTTGTTTTTGAGATGGAGTCTCGCTGTGTTGGCCAGGCTGGAGTGCAATGGCGTGATCTCAGCTCACGACAACCTCTGCCTCTCAGGTTCAGGCAATTCTCTTGCCTCAACCTCTCAAGTTCCTGGGATTACAGGCGTGAGCCACCACACCTAGCTACTTTTTGTATTTTTAGTTGAGACAGGGTTTCACCATGTTGGCCAGGCTGGTCTCAAACTTCTGACTTCAGGTGATCTGCTCGCCTTGGGCCTCTTAAAGTGCTGGGATTATAGGCGTTGAGCCACCACGCCCGTCCCTGCTGTTTTCTTTCAACAATAAGGTGTCAAATAGTCGAGCATTCCCTAAGCAACAGTGCAATATAGTTTGATCCTGTAAGGCCACAATGAGCCCACATGGATTGAGATAGTTTTATTACTTATACAGACAGTATAAACCAGGTTAGCATGGTGTCAGCTCCCTACATCCCACATGACAGTACTAGATGACAGACTACTCGAGTAGTAGCTCACTCTGTAATAGAGGAACAAATTCCATAGTGCAGCTAAGCAGTTTTATAACCTGCAGCTGTACCCTAAGGGAGTAAGGCAGAAAGTCCCATGCCTCACTCAGCCAGGGAGGCAGATGAGAAACTGTTTCTTGGCAACCTCTTGCAAAATAGAAAGGTGGATGAGTAACTGCCCTGTGGCCATCTCCTGCAAGATATGAGGGCAGATGAGAATTTTAATAAATAAAACCACTTGGTCCAGGATAATCTCAGCGTGTTCCACCAAGGCTTAGGTCATCCTGCCATGGAGCCTTGCCTACATTGTTTGTGTGGAGATGTGTAAGGACACTAGGGTGCCAGTGGCGGAGCCGTTTTCTTATGTAAAAATTCGTATTTTTCCATGTTATTGCAGACTCCTTATGAGCATTATTTTTAATGGCTACGTAAGTTTCTAGTCAGTGTTCATACATTAATTTTTCAAAACACTAAACAAATGGTAGTTTACCACCTTTTCATATAGTACATAGTCTTTAAGAAATATAGATGATTATCTTTTATTGATTTTATTTCTAGTTTTTCTGCTTTTAAAGATAAGTTTTCCCTGGAGATGAAGAGTTAGGCATATTTAAGCTCCTTGTTGCTTTGGGCAGAGCCATACATCTAACTCATAGTTCTCACAGTATTTGGGTTTGTATACTAAAAAATAATTGAATAAATGAAAGAAATGTTAGTAGTTTTATAGTTTAATGGAGTTTGAGATAAAATAGCTTCTGTAGAAATCATGATTGAAGATTCTACAGAAAGCCTAGAAGGATTCTAGGCCTAACTCATCACTTACTTATATAATCTAAGGCAAGTTATTTAACTTTGAATTCTTTTCCTTCTGTGAAATATGGAGGTTGGGTTAGATTTCTTTTTTTTTTTTTTTTTTTTTTTGAGACAGAGTCTTGCTCTGTCGCCCGGGCTGGAGTGCAGTGGCCAGATCTCAGCTCACTGCAAGCTCCGCCTCCGGGGTTCACGCCATTCTCCTGCCTCAGCCTCCCGAGTAGCTGGGACTACAGGCACCCGCCACCTCGCCCGGCTAGTTTTTTGTATTTTTAGTAGAGACGGGGTTTCACCGTGTAGACCAGGATGGTCTCGAACTCCTGACCTCGTGATCCGCCCGTCTCAGCCTCCCAAAGTGCTGGGATTACAGGCTTGAGCCACCGCGCCCGGCAGATTTCTACAGTTCTTCAAGATTCAGTTTAACTGTTTTGCTTTCTGTCCATTATGCTTTAATAGAGGATGGGAAAGCCTAAGACAGAAGAGTTATTTGCTTTGAATTCCAGTGTTGGCACTGTTTTCAGTTATATATTTTATATAACAAGCCAATTGTAATGAGAGGCTGAATTAGTTGTGTTTTCTTTTAATGTTAGGTGACAAGCCATCCAGAATCAGTCTCTCAATCATTAACTCCTCAGCAGCAACCACAGTACAACCTTCCAGAAAGAGACAAGCAACTACTTTTCTCAGAATATAATTTTGAAGATCTTAGTGCCTCATTTCGGAGCCTTTATAAGTCAGTTTTTGAGCAGTCACTTAGTCAACAAGGTGAGTTTTCTTAAATCCTTTTTTATGACAAAGTTTTATTGGAAAAAGGTTTTTAAATTATTTCACATGGCAGCTGTTATACTCTTAATCTTAGAATATTATCATCACAATAAGAATTGGATAATTATATTTTGCCCTTTGTGCCTTTAGTGTGTTCTGTTTATATCATAGCACAAAAATGGCAGGTAAATTTTATGTTGCATGCCTACTTGTTTACTAGTGTCATCCAGGAGCACTGTGTTAAAGAATTCTGACACTGCATCTATACCATATGGGAATCACCACTATAATTAATTAGTGGTATCTGGCATATGAAGTGTTTGAGTGGTGAATGTTGCACCATAAGAATAGACGTGCCTTGCTTTTGGTCTGACTGGTATTAGCAAAAAAATAACTATCGGAATGTGGTAGCACCAAATTTGTGATTTTGAGTGTGGCACTTACAAGTGAATACATCAGCTACTAGTAAACTTTGGGTCATTGTTTTACACAATATACGTAAGTCAGATTTTAATATTAAAAGTGACTTTAGTTAAGACGCACTATTATATCTCAACCAAATGCTAGATTCTTGCTATAATGTATTCTCGTCCCATTAACTGCTGGTTTAATTTTAATCAGAGGGTAAAAATGTCACATCTTTTCCCCAAAGATGACTAGTCAGAAATTGTTGGGAACTCTACTGTTGAAGCATTTCCTAATTAATTGTTTGGCACATTAACTATTTATACCCCATGTTTTATTCCTTTCCTGCTGCTGTGTCAAAATACCTTAGAATGGGTAATTTATAAACAACAGAAATGTATTTCTCACAGTTTGGGAGGTTGGGAAGTTCAAGATTAAGGAACCAACAGATTTGGTGTCTGGCGAGGGCTTGTTCATCGTAAATGGTGCCTTTTAGCAGTATTCTCACATGGAGCTGAGTACTGTGTCCTCATGTGGCAGATGACATGGAAGGGCAAAAAGTAGCTAGTTCTCTCCATCCCTTTTGCAAGGCCCAATCCCTCATTACCTCCTCAAGGTCCCACTTCTTACCATCACCTGCGGGTTTAAGTTCCAACATGTGAATTTTGTAGGGATACATACATTGAAACTGTAGCACCCCAATCCAGAAAGTTTATATGTTCACAGCAGTGAACAAAAATGAACAGAAATCCTTGTCTTTATACTGTTTGCATGTTAATACTTACTTTCAGTTAATGTTAATGTTATATACTGTTATTTATATTGATGAATACTGATCATGTGTATGTGAAATGGCTTTTTCTGGTTAGCATTTGAGTTTAAGATTCATATGTTTTCTCAACTTTTAAGTTTTTTATCTATTAAAGTATAAAAAGAACTAATAGAAGAGTTTGCTAAGCAAATCCAGCTTTGGTATTCATAATAGAAAAATAAGGGCTTTGAAATAACAATGATGACAATTTCTGAAGCCCATAATTCCATTCCATCACACTATTTAAAAAAAAAAAAAAAAAGCATCGATGGGAATTCTGGTTCTAGTCCAGGTTCTGCCATTAAGTCAACTGGACCTTAGTGTCCCCATTTGTACAATAAAGAGGATTGGATTAGATCAGTGATTTTCAGATTGTTTTCTTCAGAGGCCTTGGCTTTTGTAAAGATCTTTGGGACTGCCGGAGGAGAAGTGTGCAGATGCAGAGGTAGACCTAGTAAGCTTCCTTCCCCAGCTTCAAAAAAACAACTTTAGTATACTTATCAGTTTTATATATTGGGCTTCTGGAGAGATATTTTGCTTTCTTTTATTTAAAAACAATTTTGAGATTGAAAATGTTGATACACATCAGACCTTGGTTCCCTTGTAAAATGCTAGGATTTTATTAAAAATTGTTAAATTACTGCTTTTTTTGATCCTACAATAATAACCCTGTAGATTCCTTATATGTGACTATTTTCTAGGGCCCAGGCAAGAACTTTTATTAACTCTTCTGCCTGTAAAACTTGGTAGCTTTTAAGATTATCTTGCAGTGTACTCAAACACAGTTTTACTACTAATTACAAATATGAGAATAATTTTATCTTTTTAAAACTTGGTTATTTTATTGATTGATATCTTGTATTTTTTTTTAATTCAATAAAATTATTTTTATGTTTGGTTCAGCATAACATTGCATGGGCCACGCTTTGGGATTTGAAAATAGTCTAGTTACATAGAACCAAATGTTGCAGTAAGATTATCTAACTACTTGCAGACCAAACAAAAATTATCCTTAATATTAAGCACTTTTGGCTTAATCATCATCATGGCAGCTAACATTTATAGAGCTCATCCTGCAGCTTATACCTTCACTATGTAGAAAGTAAAAAGTTCCTCTTCAAAAGTTTCCCTTCTTGTTAAAGAATAAATCGTAAGTGTTAGAAATAATAGTTTCTTTTAAAAACTAACTTCCTTTAAGCCTCCTTACTTTATGCTAATAACTCTTTGTTGGGCCCTATCCTATGTAGCTGTTAAACATGCTCACAGGCACCTAGTACATTCTATATCCTTGTACCTTAACCAAAATATTTGTGCTGGACGTGCTCACAGGTACATTCCAGCTCGCAGCCTATGCCCCTTCCCTATTTGGCATAAACAACATCTTCTTTTCCTTTGTCTTTCCATTACTTTTACCTGTTTGGAAAAGTTTTAAACTGTTAGCCAATCGGGTTTTAGTTAGATTGTGCGATCTTCTATCAAAGCCTTGGTCTTTATGCCTACAGAGAACCATCCTGAGTGTGACCCCAACACCTTTCCCACTTTTCCCCTAACATTTACTTATCTTTCAAGACTCAATTCAGGCACTGTCTTTAAAACAAAGGCTTTTCTATATATTGAGCCTCCTCCTAGTTGAACAGACAAGGAGCAGTTTTCATAATCCTCTGTATACTTTAGTTTTAGTACTTATATTGTTGGTCATAATCTTGTCTTTCTCTTCCGCTCAAGGGTGGGGAATTATATTTCTTCTCAATAACCACAGAGCCTAGTTTGTAGTGGATGTTGCATTAGCACTTGTTAAATTGAACCAGTGTAGCTCCCTGGCATCATATGCTTTTATGTTAATAATTTTACAAACGTTTGTCGTAAAATACAGCTGAAATCTGACCTTAAATGATCTTGCTCTCTCTGACTGTTTTTAGGTTTGATGAACATCCCTTCTGAATCTTCCCAGCAGTCCCACACTTCATGTTCCTATCAGCACTCTCCCAGCAGTACAGTGAGCACTCACCCACACAGCAACCAAAGCAGCCTGTCCAACAGTCATGGCAGTGGCCTCAACACCACGGGCAGTAATTCGGTTGCACAGGTCTCACTCTCTCACCCCCAGATGCACACACAGCCATCTCCACATCCTCCCCATCGACCTCATGGTTTACCACAGCATTCGCAGCGTTCCCCGCACCCAGCACCACACCCACAGCAACACAGCCAGCTCCAGTCTCCTCACCCCCAGCATCCCTCTCCACATCAACACATACAGCACCATCCGAACCATCAGCATCAGACGTTAACACATCAGGCACCCCCACCCCCACAACAGGTGTCCTGTAATTCTGGTAAGTTTTTGTCTCCTGGCTTGTGTTTGGCTAACTGTGAATTAGGATCTGTCCTTTGTTATTTGGAGCTCATGTAGTATTTGCTACCAAAACCTCTTTTCATCTGTTTCCTTTTGTGTTTCCTTGCTATAATCCTATAGTTGTAACATTTAATTCATAGACTGACCTGGCGATTTTCTTGATTAAAATTTATTGTGGCAACATAGGCAAACTCAGCAACCCTTGCAGGTTTTGATTTTAACTGTTGTTTGTAATTTAGATACATTATCTTACATTATCCTCCCAAATCAAGTATAGATGACCACATTTTATATATAGGAAAATGCAACTAAAAGAATTTTAAGTAATTTGCTTAAGATCATACTGTGGTAAGTGGTAGAACTGGGGTTTGTATTCTGACATGTCTGACTTCAAAGCTTATAACACCAGTTATTCTAAAAGAACTAAAATTAGCAGACATTTACTAAGTGGGTAGGGTTTGCTCACCCACTCTCTGCAGAGTTTGCTTTATTTTCATTTGCCAAGTCAGTATTTATTAAAGGAGCCTCCTCTTCCTCTTACCCACAACAACAAATTAGTCATGGCAAGTGCCCTGGTTCCTGGTCATAATTTCATTTCAGTTAACTTTTTTCCTACCCTGACCTTTTGACTACCAAAGAGTTGCGTTTACCTCAGGAGATCAGGATTCTAGTACTGCTTTGGCTGTTGTATTACTAAGTGACTTAAATCGTATAATTCCTTTGAACTTTGGTTTCCTTATCCATGAAGTTCTTCTTGAACTAAAGGATCTGAGTCTGGTAGACTTGCATGTTCGTGGCTCATTTGGGTATTAGTTTAATCCCTTCCCACCCTGCAACAAATTTCTTCCTAAATTATGACTTGCTTCATGGCAGGGTCATGTTGTCTCTAGTTTATTGTAAAAATCCATAATTGGCAGAATTTTGTAATCAAGTAGCCAGTAGTTGATATAGCCAAGAGATGCCTTGATGTAGCAAAAGCAAACCAACCAACCCTTTTTATTGGTCTTTATCTTCATCCATCCAGGGATGATCCTAGAAACAGAGTAGCTTGAGAGCAGTCACTGAATGGAGAATTTTCTTCCTCTATTCAGCACTGCTGTCTCATTGAGGGTAACTCTTGCTGCATGGCCTCTGACTAATGACTGGTTTGCTGACATACAGATTATGGAGTCTTAAACTCTTCTGATGTCATACCAGAGGATACCATTTCTAACTAGAAATGCCCTGACGTGGATTCATAGCATTTCTTACAGAGATCTCACTCCTCTTCCTTCACTGAGTTGGCAGGGGGACTGTGTTAAATTTTTTTCTCCTAAGATTGCCTTGGAAGAAGCATTTACTCTTACTTATGATCTGATCCACCTGCCTTAAGTCATTGCATTAAATTGTACTGTGTATTGCCTCTAAATGAGAACCTGCTTCTCTAAGTTCTTTTAAGGTCATAGCAAGACAGGAAAATGAACTTTATATAGGGGAAAATACAGATTTGCATGACATTTCCCACCTGTTCATTTATTGGTACTGTAATGTAAAGAGCAGTCTCAGGTTTGATATTACTAGATGATGTGGCAGTTTGGAAGCTGCCAGACTGGAGGTTAGAAGACCTGGGTTCAAGTCTTAGATTCATCATGATAACCTTGCTAAGTTATGTCACCTCTCTGGTTCAGTTTCTTTTATTTGTAAAATGGAGAGAAATAATACCTTTCTGCCTGTCTCACAGTGCAGATTGCCCAACACATGATATAATGAGTACAAATCCCCTTTAAGACTGGACAAGAATCAGCCAATTTCAGGAATAGGGCCAGCTCATCGTTTTCCCTTACACCCTTTCACCATCCAGGAGTTAGACTGTTGTCAATATTACTTTTATAGGTGTTTCAAATGATTGGTATGCGACACTTGATATGCTAAAAGAAAGCTGTCGAATTGCCAGCAGTGTTAATTGGTCAGATGTAGACCTTTCACAGTTTCAAGGTGAGTGTTGGTTCTTTCTGACATATAACCAAATACACATGATCTGTTTCTCTGCTAGATTATAACTTACTTTGTAGTAGAAATAAACATCTTATGTAGCATTTCTTTCGCAGTTGGTAAAATTCATAATGATTTTGGCCAGTTGATATAGCAGAGGGTCACAGACAAGTTCTGAAAGAAATTTGGCCACATTTAAAATAATTGGGCTTTGAATAACTTAAAAAGATCATTCTTCATTGCATGGGCAAATCACTGCCATAAAATGGAGTGAGTGGAAATTTTGAGGGCTGAAAAATTGTGTCTTGCTATTTTCCTTGCAATGTTTATTGCATAACTGTGCTAACGTATTTTTAATGCTTTCCTCATAGGTCTGATGGAGAGTATGAGACAGGCAGATCTCAAGAACTGGTCTTTAGATCAAGTTCAGTTTGCCGATCTCTGTTCTTCTCTTAATCAGTTCTTTACACAAACTGGCCTTATTCATTCACAGAGTAATGTTCAGCAAAATGTTTGTCATGGTGCCATGCATCCAACAAAACCTTCCCAACACATTGGAACAGGTATGGGATTAGTTATCTTCTTGATTTTTCTCATTTTCTCATTCATACGAAATGTAGTAACTGTCTTAACCAACTTGGTTTGCTGCTAATGGTGACAGTGATCTGTTTACAAATTTTTATTTATAAGAAATGAATGAAAGCAAATAATTTATATGTAGGGTATATCTTAGAAAAATTGAGGTAAAGAGACTGTGTTCTTCTGTTGTGATTTATATGATTGCTTTATTATTTACAGTTAACTGTTGTCATTAACCTTTTATAGGTTATCAAACAAGAATTAAATATATTAGAGATAACTTATGTTTTTATATGACATAATTATGAAATTATATTAATTTAAATCTGTACAGATCTGCAGTGGAAATCAGCATGTCTTGTGTATCTCTTAAGAATGTTAAAATTCAACAATTCAAAGTGTTTGAAGAGTGGACATAATGGAAAATAGTCTCACTGATGTTTTACTTTAGACCCAAAATCTTTCCTATGTATTTTTTAAATCTCGCTTTCTTCTTTTATTCTTTACCCTTGCAGCCATGTCTTCTACTCTTGATTGCACTGCCCACATTTTTCTATAGGAATTTCATATCCAAGTTACTTCTTTCTTCATTTTAATTCCTTACCTTCACTTATCATCAAGTTTATTTCTTTTCTGTATGTTATATTGATTTTACATTTTATGCCAACAAGCTCTCTCTTCTCTATCCTGAGTGGCTTCCTTTAACCATTATTCTATCTTATTTCACATCTTTTGTCCACCCATGGTTTGAGTTTATTCAACTCAAGCTTATCAGTCTATGTCTTTCTTTTCATGAAATCTTTATTTCTATATCCTTTGATGTAGTGGAAATCTATTATCTTTTCTTCTTCCATCTTGAATAGCTTTTCCTAAGCTATTTTGAATAGCTTACCCTGCCTGAAACTTTCAGTCACTTTTTGATTCTGGTGACCTATTCATTCAGTGAATTATATCCACACAAGGGCCTCATTCAGTCCCCTGACTGATTTCTCTCTGTGCCAGAGAGAATTTAGTTTTTGATAACTTCTTAGCTTCTTTGTCTCTCTCTCCTTTTATTAGTTCTTTTTGGTATCTTTCTGATATATATTCATTTTTAAGCATCAAGATCTCTATAATTCAGGTATCCTCACTTATGTGCCCTTCTTCCATTTCATTTTTTAAAATATTTTCTTGCAGATGGACAGCATGTCTTCTTTGTTTCTGTCATGGGTTCTAAGCCCATACTTTGTCCCTTTCAGGATATATCACTTTCATTTTTTCAGCTTGCTTTAAGTTCTTAGACCAGGTGTACCACCTCCCTCTGTTTTTTGTCCCTTTTTTCTCCTTTCCTATTTTCTTTCTGTATTCATCCAAAATTGTTGCTTCTAAGTGCTGTCATGATGTTCACTTCTTTGCTAACTCTACCTCTAACCATTTCAGTCAGCCTCAAAAAGTACTAAGTGAAATTATATAGCTTACGTATATATATCACTAGTCTTGTGTGTTTGGAGGTAAGTACCTGTGCTGCTCATAGATTGTTGCCTCAGGCAGGACAAGTAGAAGAAGTTGTGGGTCAGTCTTAGAAGAAGGCAGTCTCGGCCAGGCGTGGTGGCTCATGCCTGCAATCCCAGCCCTTTGGGAGGCTGAGGCAGGCTGATCACCTGAAGTCAAGAGTTTGAGACCAGCCTGGCCAACATGGTGAAACCCCGTCTCTACTGAAAATACAAAAATTAACCAGGCGTGGTGGCACGTGCCTGTAATCCCAGCTACCTGGGAGGCGGAGGTTGTGGTGAGCCGAGATCATGCCACTGCACTCCAGCCTGGGCAACAGAGGGAGACTTCATCTCCAAAGAAGAAGAAGAAGAAGGCGGCAATCTCAAAAGCCAGTGTACATGTTAGCCAGTAGCTCCCACGTTGTTGAATTTCAGTTTTGTGCCCTAAGTCTGTAAGAAAGGTCTATATGTACCTTTTGGTCTTGGAACTTGGTAGTTTTGTCATGGAAAAAACACTGTTTATCTGCTGCTGTCCTCTGTCAGAGAGTACCCAGGCACTCCTGGATTCTCTCTAGGCTGAGATCCTGAGTTATTTTCCTAAAGCCCTTTGTTCCTAGACTTCTGTAGTCATCTCTTCTTGAGCCTTGACCTTGGTTATTTGTTCTGGTGTTCTGTGATTCTGCTAATTTTTTCTGTCGTCTCTTTTGTCATGGCCCTCCTCCTCTCTAGGGTCCCAGTGACACCTTTGTGATTCTCAGTCCTACCCTAGTCACAGCCTGTCAAAGGTAGAAAAACTATAGTTTTTCTTCAGTGTTTATTCAGTTCTTTCTACTCTCACTCCCCTTTTGTATCTTCCTTCTGACTCATGCCTGCCAAGCTGTGTTGGCCTCTGACAAGTTGTTCTCTCATCAGTTATGGTGCTCCAAGTATTCATCACTTCATGCCTGCTGATATCTGTTCACAAATATTCAGATTTTTTTTTTTACATGTCCAGCCTGCTTCCTCTTGTTTTAAGTGTCTTTCTATCATTCCTTTTTTCTCTTCCTTACATCCCTGTATATCACATCCATTCAGATCTTTCACTTCCCTCATCTCTACACCCCAATAATTCTTTGTCGTAATTTCTTAGAAGTATAGTCAAGAGGAGACTTCCAGAGAGCTGCTGATTTTATCCCTTTAACAGATAAGGACATTTTGATCCAGGGGGAGAAAGTGACTTGCCCAAAGTTGTAAAATTCATTTAGGTGTAGGTCTTGAGTCCCAGAATATAGTCTCTCCATTTCCTTAAACCTTTCCTGTTATTCCTGTTTTCAGGGACCCTCTTTTGGTGAACACCTCCTTGAGCTTCCTATAGACTCCAGAAATTGGTGGTGTAGTGTGCTAGTGTGGAAGGGAGAAGGGGAGAAGGATGTTATAGAACACAGTCTATGACATCTTTTCCTAAATATTTTTACCTGTGGTTATAATTTGTTTATATCTTCTGGCTGTACTATTGTAATTTGATGTTTTGCTTAAAGATCATTAAATATAGGTAGGGATGCAGTCATTGAGTACCTACTAGACACCTTTTCTGTGTCTAGCTGGGTATTGGGCACTGAGAATAAAGACATGACCCCTGTAGTAGCTTTTGTCTCAAAGAGTTCACAACCTAATGGTTGAGACAGGTCCATCAAGAAATACAATATGTTAGGGGGGCCTCTTAGGGAGGCCGAAGCAGGTGGATCATGAGGTCAGGAGATAGAGACCATCCTGGCTAACATGGTGAAACCCCGTCTCTTCTAAAAAAATATTTAAAAAATTAGCCGGGCATGGTGGTGGGTGTCTGTAGTCCCAGCTACTTGGGAGGCCGAGGCAGGAGAATGGCGTGAATCCGAGAGGCAGAGCTTGCAGTGAGCCAAGAAAAGAAAAAAAAAAAAAGAAATACAGTATGTTGAGGGCTATACTTCTCCATAGGGTATAAGTGCAGTAAGAATTCAGAGAAAGGGGTACATACTTCTCTTGGAAAGATGAAAATTTTCCTAGAAGACAACACATTTAAGCTGGACTTTGTAGGTTAAGTGGGATTTTGCAAGACAGGTCAGATCATGTCATGTCTGTTTTCTGCTCAGAACCCTCCATCTTTCTCAGTAAAGACCAATGTTGTTACTATGGCCTATACAATCTGATCACCCATTATTTCTGATCTTGTCTCCTGCCTTCTCCCCTCCACCCCTGTGCTCCAACACTGCAGGTCTCCCTGGTGTTCTTTGAACACACTAGGTAGCACACTCTACCTAACCAGGGCCTTTGTACTTGCTCTTCCCTCTTGTTCAGAGTGGTCTTCCCTAAGATAGACACATGACTCATTTTCTCATCTTGTTCTCTTTTTTCCCTCAAAAAAACACCTGCTCAGGGGATGCCTTCCTTGGTCATCCTATTTAAATGGCACCACTACTCAGCACTCCTTGTTCTCTCTCTCTGCTTTTTTTCCGTAGCATGTTACATACTATTTAATTTACTTTGTTTGGCCCTACCCAACATGCCCAAGAATATACTCCCGAAAAGCAGAGTTGTGTTTTTTCATTGTTATATCCATAGTACCTCGAGCAGTGCCTGAAATGTTTGGAAACTGCATTGGAAGTTAATTTATTACGTAGAAAATTCAGGCGTACACTCATTCAGACTCTATATTGTGAGAATATGGGAAGAAATGAGAATTAATGGGAATTTCTGTATGAAAATAAAAGTGTTACAAATATGATGGAATTTCAGAAAGTTAAGACTGTTTTATGTAGATGTTTGTTTATTGTCACAATCCTGTAATTCTTACTCCCCTCTGCCTTTAAGTTAAGAATTATGAAACCATAAAAGAGAAGTGATAAAAGATTAATTCCCAATAAAAATCAGTTTTAATTTTCATTATGACATGAACTCGAAAGATGTGTAGAATGAGAGCTAAGGTTTTGAAGGACAGAGACAGGGAAGTTGTAGCTGTATGAGTGACCATATTACTCTGAGTGGTGTGGCCCGTCCAGCTTGGTGCAGTCTTTAGAAAGTACACTAGCCGTGCATGTGAAGACCAATCAGCATTTGGAGACAGGATTCCATCCCGCGTCACTTGCACCAGTATTGGAGCTGTAGTTTAGTAGAATGTTTCTCCTCTTTTTTCTTTCTAAATCATCAGTATGGTCAGTCAATCGAAGAGCTCAGTTCTGACTATAAACTTCACTGATGAAAGGCATGTTATCATGGGAGGCAGGGACAGGGGTCAGAAGTGTTGGATTCTGGTCCTGGTTCTCTCTCATTTCCTCTGTTCCTGTTTCCCTATCTACATGGACAGAGGTAAGGTCAGATTAGATTATCTCTGAGGCCATCTCAAGCCTGGATAGTCTGGCTTTCCACTGGAGGGTAAAGACTTGTGAGCAGCCAAATACAGAATGCCTTACCTTAATAGAAGTGGAAGATTTTTTCCACTCTTTTTAGTTTCCTCTGGGAAAATGATTATTGTTTTTTAATTTCATTACAGCATTACTAGAATTCAAGTGTAATTTACATGAAATACTAAATAACCTTAGGGAAGTAGCTTTTCCAGAATTCCAGATGTTTCTTACAATGTGAACCACTTTTATAATCATTCCTCATGAGTTATTGGGAGAGGGGTCATGTTTGTTCTCTCTCTCTTTTGTATTATAATGTAACGTAGTTGACATTTTGGAGGTGTTAACACTTGATGTCTCCTGTTAATGAAAATATATTAAGAACTTTCTGAAATAAAATTTGAATGAGATCGATGGTCCCCATCCTCACACTCCGGAATAATACTCCCCTCCCCACTCCCCTCTCTTTTGACAGAGACTCACTCTGTTATCCAGGCTGGAGTGTAGTAGCACTATCTCGGCTCACTGTAATGTCCATCTCCCAGGTTCAAGCTACTCTCCTCCCTCAGCCTCCCGAGTAGCTGGGACTACAGGCGCATGCCACCACGCCCAGCTAATTCTTTGTATTTTTAGTAGAGACAGGGTTTTGCCATGTTGGCCAGTCTGATGTCGAACTCCTGACCTCAGGTGATCTGCCCACCTCTGCCTCCCAAAGTGCTGGGATTACAAGCCTGAGCCACCATGCCTTGCTCAGAATAATACGTTTTTAATCATCATTGCTTGATGTAGTTCTTTTACCATGTGCAGATCTTTACTGTTACTTTGTGCTTCCCAGGCACAAGGGCACACATGGTTAGACCTGCTTCAAGGGTGAGAACATCAGGGAAATAGCGAATAGGTGGTGATGTAGAAAGAGTCCATGAGTGTCTGGGTGCTGTGGCTCATGCCTGTAATCCCAGCACTTTGGGAGGCCGAGACAGGTGGATCACTTGAGGTCAGAAGTTCAAGATCAGCCTGGCCAACATGGTGAAACCCCATCTCTACTAAAAATACAAAAATTAGCCAGGCATGGTAGTGCATGCCTGTAATCCCAGCTACTTGGGAGACTGAGGGAGGAGAATTGCTCGAACCCGGGAGGCAGAAGTTGCAGTGAGGTGAGATTACGCCACTGCACTCCAGCCTGGGTGACAGAGTGAGACACTGTCTCAAAAAAAAAGAGTCCATGAGTTAGGAGATCTGAATTCTAGTCCTAGCACTGTCAAACTAACGTGTCTTTGGGCAAGTCAAGTTAGCCTTTCTGAGTTTCAATTGCCTCATCTGTAAAATAGGTATAACAATCCCTGTCTTGCCCTCCTTTGGGGCTTAGTGGGAGGGTCAGATGAAGGATACAAAAATACTTTTGAATTGTAATGAGGTATGTGACAGGAACAATAATAGACATAACTTGCCTACCAGCCTACAGTTAGTGGCAGTGCCAGCATTAGTTCCAGTGTGTTCACACCCAGCCTGGCACCCTGTTCAAAAGGCCAAGACCACAGTTATAGCATCTAAAAGGAGTAATATTTTCTTCCTCTTTTTTCCTCACTTTACCTGCTTAGTTTACTTTCAGGGTAACAATTCTGTTAAGATTTTAGTACTCCATTTGTTTTATTTGTGGTAACATATTTTCCCTCTTTCTGCTTTTAATCTGATTAGGAAATTTGTACATAGATTCTAGGCAAAATCTCCCTCCTTCAGTGATGCCACCCCCTGGTTATCCTCATATCCCACAGGCACTCAGCACTCCAGGAACAACGATGGCAGGTAATGTGTGTCTGAGTGTGTGTGTGTGTGTGTGATTTATTACCCAGAGTTTAATACTGAGAAGTGTTAGCTTTCCCAGTGGTGAATGAGGCGGCTTCAAGGAGAGAACCCCCTGTTAAGAGGGGCTAGGGGACAATGTCTGGACAGCCACTTGGCACTAGTGCTAACGAAGGGATTCAAGCATCAGTTGGTGTTTAGACTGTAGGACCTGAAGTCCTTTTTTAGCCCAAGATGCAATGATTCTACTTACTCTAGTTATTTATTGTCTTGCCTCTCTAAGAAGTCCTGGGGTCACAGTTGAGGGTGCTTGACAGGACTTTAGCAGGTTTTAGGAAACTACTTTATTAGCTCCTGTAGATTCTGCTTCATTCATTCTAATGGAGTTCCCACAGCTGTAGTTTCCAGGGAAGTACCTCGTAGAGAAGGTAAATTTTAGGAGTTAACTGGTTCATAAACTTTTCCCGCTGGGTTCTTGAATGCAGGATACGTTTCATTTAGCCAGGGGAATACGGTACATTGTTAGAGCTGGAAAGTGTCTTAAGGATCCCTTAGAATAATGGAGGCTCCGAAGGAGAAATGCCTTGCCCAGGCCACCCAGTTTAGTGAGTGGCCAGACCAAGACTCAAGCCCCAGTGTCTGGATTCAGAGTCCATTGTTTTTCTCAACATACCACACAATCCTTTACTTAGGCTCTTTGAGGAAAAGACATAAAGGTAATGGGGTTGAGGGTAGAATTAAAACCTTGAAGAACTGTGTGGTAGACAGCAGTGAGGAAGGAGTTGGGACCAAGTGATATGTCCTTTGCTGAAGGGGGAAGAAATGTTACTGTTGCGAGTGCATACTAGTAAATTGTAAGTAGCACCATAAGGTGGATAAGACTCTGGAGCCAGAGTGTTTGTGTTTAAATCTTCATGCTTTGCCACTTAATGGCTGTGTGATGTTAGGCAAGCTACCTAACCCTCCTACCCCAGCTTCCCTGTTTGTACAGGGGGCTAATAACACTACCTAGGTCCTCGAGTTGTTAGGATTAAATGAGAATTGTGTAAATTAGTGCCTGACCCACATTGAGGAACTTAGAGGTTTTTTTTCAGTGAAGGCATTTCGCCTATATTGTGATATACTGAAAACCTTAGCATTAAATAATTGTACAAGAAAATATTTCAGGGCATATGAGAAAAATGAGTAGCAGACTACTTGAAATTTTGTAATCAGAGTACTAGAAAAATAATCCAGTTAAACTTCCACAAAAGTTAAAAGGATATGTATAATTTGTAATAAAAGAAAGAATTCTACAAGTAAATATCAACCTTTACTTTTAAAAACCAGCTGGTTTAGAAGGGGGTCTGTCAAGATACAGTAACAGCACATAGCCAAACCGGTGCAAGAGGAGGATGGGAAGGTGGGCATTCTGTACTCAACTGTGGTTCCTCCTGGCTTCCTGTGTTCCCTTGTTGATGTTCTCTGTGTTCACTTGATGTTACTTGGTGGCACAGAAATTAGCTTGCTGGGGAAAATTCAGTATGACATCATTGATGCAGTGCCATCATTATCCTGTTTACCATTCTCATGGGAGCCAATTCACGTTACTGAAACAACGTATTGGAGCAAAACAGACTAAGAGCAGTGGCTACATTGGCACTTTTCTTGTGTCTTCCTTACTGCAGCCTGGTATAACGGAAGGAGTGTGGGTCAAGTGAACTGACCTCAGATCCTATCTTTGCCCCCTAGTGGTTGTGTGACTGGGTAATTTACTCATCCTCTTAAACCAATACTATCCTCTTACCTATAAAATGAGGATCATAAGAGCCACTTTTTGAAGGCTTATGGTTGTATTAGTGAGATAATGTATACCTGGCATATAGGAAGTACACATATAGGAAGTTAGGGGTTAGTTTATTTCTTACTTTCTTCTCTACCCAAGTCGCTGCTAATATTGCCTCTTTCCTTCCAGGCCATCACAGAGCCATGAACCAGCAGCACATGATGCCTTCCCAAGCCTTCCAGATGCGGCGCTCCCTCCCTCCAGATGACATCCAGGATGACTTTGATTGGGATTCAATTGTGTAGGGCTTGTTTCTGCAAGACACCAGACCCTAACGTTACCTTTCTGTGCAGTGAAGGGAAAGGTTTTAAGAGAATCCAGTTGAGAAAACAAACTTCCTAATCACTTTACCAATGTTATCAAAATTACTTTTGAAGACAATCAGAAGGATTTTAGCTGGATAACTTACTGCTTTTATCTGACCCGAACAAGTACTACATGTTTGTCTCCCTGCCAGCTGCCCTATGTAGCTCCTAACTGTTGTGTGATTTGGACGGCTTTTTGTGTATTTGTGTCAGTTTGATGTTAACCACAAGTGCCAGACTGATTTTTCAGACGGAGCCTATTTTGCTGCAAGCAGTTTATATAAAGATACATATGTGTAAATATATGTACAAAAATTACTGAAAGGCTTCAGTTTTTTCTAATTGGGTTATTATGTCTTGAAAGGAAAGTTATTGTCAGTTTTTATTCCTTGTTAGGCTATTTTCTGCAGGATGCTTTTAACTGATGTAGGAAACTGAAAGGAAATAGATTTTTTCCAAAGCCAGTTCCCCTTATTTAATCTTTTTTAGAAATGTGGGTAATGAGTTCTACCTACTAAGTCAAGGAACCCAGGATTTGAGACTCTCCAATAATCCATAGGGGCATGTTGCTCCTGAGCAGCATGAAGAACTGACCAAATTGGTTTTGATGCTTGGGGGATCATAGAGTATTTTATGTCTGCTTTTCAAAATCTATGTTATAACAGCTCTAAAATTTGTTTGGTAAGAAGTTGGGCATTGCTTGGCTCTTTAAACACATCAGTGCTTCCACATTCATCTATGTATTTATTATTCAGAAGTGTTATTTTAATATTTATTGCTGTCTTCTGTGAATGCTCGGCTCCTGTTGGGTTCATTAAGGAAAAATGTGTCTGAAAGCACAGAATTACTTTTTTTTTTTTTTTGAGGTGGAATCTCACCCTGTTGCCCAGGCTGGAGTGCAGTGGCGCGATCTCGGCTCACTGCAACCTCCGCCTCCTGGGTTCAAGCAATTCTCCTGCCTCAGCCTCCCGAGCAGCTGGGAGTACAGGTGCACACCGCCATGCCTAGCTAATTTTTTGTATTTTAGTAGAAATGGGGTTTCACCATGTTGCCCGGACTGGTCGCAAACTCCTGAGCTCAGGCAGTCTGCCTGCCTCAGCATCCCAGAGTGCTGGGATTACAGGTGTGAGCCACTGCGGCCAGCCCAGAATTACTTTTCTTGATAAGAATTTACAGACAAGACACTCAGACATTGTGTCATTCTCTATCATCACTCCTTTTACCATGTGAATAGATTTCTCTGTCTTGGCATTCTTGCTAATTCAGACTTATTAGTTAAATCGGATTTTTCTGGAATTTGAATCAGATTCCATTTGGGCAACAATAGCAGGGCAGTGTTTCTAAAGCAAGTTTCCCCACTCATCTTCTAGGTTGTCTTGAAAGGAGGATAGAGCCACTTACAATTTTATTTGCTTCAGTGTTTAATGTAGATATTATGTAGCCTGCTGTTTCTGTTGTCCTGTGTGTCTGTGTATGCATGACATTTGGTCCCTTTCTTTGAAATGCAGCCCACCTCTTAATGGTTTTTTTAGTGGTGGTGGTTTGTTTTGTTTCATGTCATATCACAGTTTGCATGGACTGATTATCTTAGTTTTATGATAAAACTAGAAGAAATGAGGGGTTTTTTTTTGGATGAATAGATTTTTAATTGATTCCTTAGACCAAAAGAAAGTGTCAGTTCTAATGGGGAAAAATATTCCATCAAGTCAAAGAGTAGTAACTGCTCACAGGTTGCTTTTTAGCATCTCTGGTCTTAGCAGCCATGCTAAATCACTTTAATTAGCCTTGGTGATTCTATGGTTGAGTAATCTCTACTTGAACTAAAGAAACATCTTTTGTTTCTGTGTATGTGTGCTGTGTGTGAGAGAGTGTGCCTGTGCGCGCGCGCGTGTGTTTTAATGAAGTGTTGCCTTGAATGAATCACTGGGAAGCCAGCCATGGTAAGGGCTGGTGAGGTTGGGGAGAAAGGAAGAGCTTTATGTTTCTCTGTTGTTTGGACCCTACTTGGCATGAAAAAGGAAGCTCAGTTCCAGCCCCTTGGATCAACAAAAATCAGAGGATTCTGGAAAGGCAGCCAACTTGCCCCTCTTAGAAGGATCAGAGGCAAGATGAGATGGCAGCCTGCAGAGTAAATGCTTGAAAAAAGAGGGGGTGATTTTCAATGGTTTGCTTAAGTCACTTGTTTTCTAGACACCAAAATAGCTGTTTTGAAACTGTTTTAATTGCTTGGGTAGCAATGTGCACTTTAAACAATTTGGATATTGGAATGCAGTATCATACTGAGTGATTTGAGTAGAACCACTGATGATGATTTTATAAATTGTGTGAAGCGAATTTCCCATTTGGCAATCATTTACTGATTTGCAGTGATCAATATTTTTATGAGAATTTAAACTTACCAAGAATGGCCATGGAGGCAAAGCCTTCACCCAGACCCATCCCACTCTCCTGTGATCCAGGTGGTCTAGGAGCCCAGGACAGGCGTTTTCTGTGGGCCCTGGCCACAGACAGGGTTACCTGGTGAGGTGCAGAGAGTCCCTCTAGTGGCCATTTCGCATAGTAGTTGCTAATGCAGAACAAGTTCTGTCTTGGGCTTAAATTGACTGAAGACTATAGGGGGAAAGAACATTAAATGCATGTAAACAAATGGGGGTACTCTGTCCAGGAGAATAATCCGACTGGCATTTGTGGCAGTTTTTGAAATGTAAATGTATTCATGTGTGTTCTTGTAAATACATGTCTCTCAGATGTCCTTTGAAGTGGGAGGGAATCAATCCGGGGATAATTTCAAATGGAATAGAGTATTTTGATATTGTTCATTTAGAGGGTGATGTGTACATATCTATATTGTATATATGTGATGAAAATGCATTGGCTTTTTGTGCAGATACAACCTGCTCTCTGTACTGCTGTTGGACAGTGTTTTAATGTTTCTACAGTTTTGCTATTGCACGATTTCATATTTTGCCTCTATGATGAACGGCAACCATTCTTTGTAACTGTTTAGTGCTGTAAAGAAATATTCCAAGTGTCATTAGGATTGTTGCTGCCAGAACTGATATGCATGAATGGCACTTAAAATAAATATATTATGTTAACTCTATTTACAACACTGGTCTCCGTCGTTTGCTGTAATTGAAGAAGTGAGAATGGAGCTAGTCCAGGTGCAGAAACCCCACAGCCAGGACTCTAGAGTCCTTGGGGTCACTGAGATTGTGTCCCTTGCATTACTACCTGAGAACAGTAATTGCTGCCATTTAGTGAGCATCTCATTAGCTCCATGAACTTGGGGAAGTCACTGGATTTCCCTGGGCTTCATTTTCCTTATTTGCAGTGCCAGTACAATGAGGATAGTATCTGCCTCCCAGAGTTGTAGTGGGATTTACATAAATTAGTACATTTAAACATTTAGAACAGCACATGGGACATAAAGCATACTGGTACTCAGTATGTGCCAGGTGCTGTGCTAAGTAGATACTGTGGTCCTCCTTTTACCGACATGGGAACAGCTCAGATAGAGGTATAGAAACTTGTCTAGATTATTTAGTTGGCAAGTGATAGAGCGGAGGTTTGAATCCAGGTCATTTGATTCCAGGCATCATGTTTTTTACACAATCCTCTCATACTTCCTGAGGGAATTCCCCTCTCCCTACCCCCTGCCCTTGCCCCCTGTCTTGGCCCCAGCACTGCCTTCCCAGAGCCATTTCCAAAAGGTGAAAGTAGGGTTTTACATTTGCTGAGCACATACTCTGTGTCAAACCCTCTCATGAGAAATCCAGAGATGAGGAAGCCACAGTTCCTGCCTTTACAGGGTACAGAGTTGCCCAGGACAGGTAGCAAATGCCAGCCCAGGGAGGCTATTCTGAAGGTATGCTCTGGTAAGGCAAGATTCTGGTGGTGAGGAATGAGGTCATACTGAGGATTGAGGCAGTGGTTTAGGAAGGGCTCCAGGTATGGGCTGCTAAGTTGAGTCTTCAAAGGGTCCCAGACAGATGGGAGGAGGTATTGCCATTTATACCATCACCTTGAGCAAGTCATGGGAGCTCCCTTAGCGTGAGGGTTGTGGGTTGAGGTGGGAGAAGTGCCGGGCTGCTGGTCAAGAGCTGAGCATAGCAATTCTGTGAGAAATGCTGTCCCCACTTCGCTGATGTGGAAACAGGCCCGGACAGGCCAAGCAACGGGCAGACCAGCCATGTGGCTGGAAGTGAGATTAACCTGGAGTCCCTCCCGCTCTAGAAGGGGGACCTTTTCATCAATCCCAAGATCTACCCAAAGCCTCAGGCTGCTTCTAACTTAACCCACACAGTGGTACCAGAAACATCTATGGCAGTTTCACAGATAGGGAAACAAGGCCCAGAAAAGTTAACCTGCCCAAATTCTCACAGCTAATAGAGGAGCTGGAATAATTCAGTCCAGGCCTAACTCCGGAGTTCATTTCCTTTTACTTCACTGCTGTCTAAAAAAGAATTTTCCCAAAGCCAAGAATAGTGACTGTCCTCTGTGTGTGTGTCCATGTGTCTGTGTGTGTGCCTTGGAGGGAAAGCTGTGCTTCACTCCCATCACAGGTAAGCGTTTGTCATTCGCGGTGCCTCTGAAGGACCGTAGTAAGGGCACCACTAAATGTGGTCACTTCTGCTGATTCAGATGCAGCTGAAGTATACTTCTGCTGATCAAATGAGAAATAAGGCGATTAAGATGCATGCATGATTCTCAAGGTTTTAAGATATTACAGTGTGCAAAGGGCTGCTGTTTATAGATGAGACCCTTATCAGTTGGGTAAAGGAGTCCTAGAAAAACCATGTAAGCATCAGTTAACATTCATTGAAGGCTTGATCGCTTCTTGGCCTTTTGACTAAGATCAAATGCATTGAAGTTTTGACTGCATTAAATGCCCTAGAATTACAGCACTATCCTAAAAACTTACGAAGGGGCCTTAGAAATCAACTAACACAACCCCCACATTTTGTTGTTGGAGAACATTGAGACCCAGAGAGGGAAGGGTCTGCTCACATTTCACACAGCTAGTTAGGGAAAATTTGGGGGAAGAGAAGAAAGTCGTTTGCCTGGCAGCCATTTAAAATTCCTACACATACTGTCTTATTTGATCTACACAATAGCCTGATGATGTAGTACTCTTACTGCCCTCATTTTACAGAAGAGGAAACAGCTTTGGAGAGGTGAGACACAACGGAGTTGTATCATGAATGTGTTCAATCAAAGCATGTAAATTCAGTTGTATACACTTGGCCAAAAAGAGAAGGAATAGAAATTTTAAATAATGTGATGGTGGAGTATCCAACTCTGATGGACATGTGCCCCTGAGTGTGAGATGGAAGATTCAAATCCGAGTCTATAACTGGTATTTGCTTTCATGTACCTGCGTGAGCATCTCATTACTGAGTTGATTCCAGTGGATAAAGATACATGTGTTTGGTGCAGCACTGTCCTGGGTTCAAGCCAGTGGCTTCCTCTGATGCTCAAAGACAGACTTCAGTCAAGAACTAGAAAAGCTGGCCAGGTAGGTTGGGCTTATTGAGACATGTTTATCCACGAAAGTGCTGCCTTTCCAAAGGAGTTTCAAGAGTGATTTCTGAACTTACCTCCTTGGACTCTTCCCTTAATATATGTGACTAGCCAACATGTGCAAAGCAGAGACTTGGTAAATTGACTGCGTCAGAACCAGAATTCAACCCTAGGTCAGGGCTTCAGCCCCCAGCTCTCCTGCAGTGCCCCCTAAACAATGCTGACCTCAGAAGTACAGAATTGGACAGCTACTCTTTATTAAAAGTTCCTGTTACTTAATATTACTTATTCTAAGCACCTGATGTGGATTATCATATTTACTCTTTGAAATAACTGTGTGTGGTAGATACTGTTACTATCAACTTCATCTTGCAGAGCCACAGAAATGAAGTCCCTTGCCCAAGGTCATTCAGCTTGTAAGTGGTAGAGGTAATAATAGTAATAACAACAGTAAAGCTGGGGTTTTGAACCTAGGCCATCCAGCTCCAGTGTCTGCGCCATTCACCACCACACTGTGCTGTCTCAGGCCCTGTTCCCAGAATGACCGGGCAGAGAATGAGGGCCTTAGAACAAAGCCAAAGCTATTTCGCAGTGAGGCTGCAGTGAGTGCCTGTGGCCACTAGAGGGTGGGGCTGCCGGCTGTGCACCTTTCCTCTTTTGGAAGGTTTCCTTTACCCTTGCGTAGGGTTGTGCTCCCTTTCTCTGCAGCCCCCAGAGCTGGGTGCTCCTAAAGAAAGGTAGGGATTCCACTAGCCAGCCCTTAGAATCTGTGCCCCTCCTCTCCTGTGTCAGAGCTTGCTGGAGGAAGCCAAGGAGACTCTAGTTCTCAGCCACATACTGCTGGGGCCCACTCCAGAGCTGCCTCTGAAGCCTGCTGCCATCCCAGCCCCCTGGTGCCTACGGCTCCCCTGCTGCAGGGCTCAGGTGGGAGAAGGTGCCCACTGTCAACCCCACACTGAGGCTCCTCAGGCTCTGCCCCTTCCTCTTCTGGGGCCAGCTAATGCTGGGGGCTGGCATGGTTTCTGCAAGCGTAGAGAGGCCTGTGGTCCAGCCAGCCACGCTCCCTGCCACTGGGCAGCTCCCCTTGCCCCCCCACCAGCCTGCCTCTGAACCGGAGCAGGCCTCGTCTCCACTTGTACACCAACTCCTGCGGCTGTCACAAACACGATGGTTATTGTCACATTTGCCAGGTCCCTGCCTGGCACTGGACAGCCATTATCTGAGTGAACATGCCCAGGTGCCTTGTGAGGTTGGTGTCATTATCTTTTATGACTGGACATTGCCAACTCAGAGAGGTGAAGTGATTTGCCCAAAGTCAAAGCCAGCTAGCGAGGCTGGCAAGAGGACAGGAACCCACATCTGCCCCAGGTGCGCCTGCTCTTCTCGAGGGCACGCTGTCTCGTCCACAGCACTCCCCAGCTGCCCTGACCACCCTCTGGTCACCCTACCCCAGAGGCAAGCCTGAACTGACCTCACGGTGGACGGATGGCACCACTCTCACCCCGCAGCCCCCAGAAGCCAGAGGGGCAACTTCCTGTCCCAGACAATGGCAATAAAGACGTCCAAGGACGCTTCCTAACCATCCCATGCCTGAGTGACGTTCACAGGCAGAGCCCTTCCTGGACCAGCCCTCTGTTTCCGTGTGACTGTGTGTGTGTGTGACCACATGTGAGCAAGGCCTTGTGCGTGTGTGCTCGTGTGCTTGTGTGACCATGTGTCTGTGGCTGAGCATGTGATACAGTGTAGCCTGTGTGATAGTGACTGGGACTTTGTGTATCTGTGTGTGCCCATAAAGGAGACAGGAGACAGGAAGATGGCTCCTCACTCAAATTTGATGATTTGATAGCCACTCACTCCTCCCACTAGGATAGGGGAAATTGCAGGAGGAGGGAGACGCTTGCCCGGAGTGGAGCTGGGTTCACAGGCACTGTCAGGGTTACGCCTGTGGGTCTGATACAAATTTTCTTATCACATCCCTGGCTTGTCCTTGTGGCTTTGAGGACTCCTCCCTCCTTTATCCCTTTGAGCTAGATCCCAGATCTATACCTGCTCCTGCCCCTAGGCAGCCCCTCCCCTGCTGCCCTAAGGCTTTTACACCAAAAGTTGCTCCAGGAAGAGCAGCTCAGCCTGCATGTTCCCTGCAGGCCCCATAGGCTAGCAAAATACTTGAGGCAACGGAAAGAATTCAGAGTTTGGAGTCAGAAGAAACTAGAATTCTGTTTGGGTAAGACATTGCCCTCTCTGAGCCTCAGTTTGCTCATCTGTAAAATGGGGATGCATACCTTACCTCAACATGTTACTGAGACCATCAGTGAGGAGTCAGATGGCAAGCTGCCCTGGCACATATTAGGTCCCAAGAGCGGTCTTCCCTTCTCTGTCTCCCTCCCTCTCCTCCATCTGTTGCCAAGTTGCCAAGACCAGTTGCTTCTCCTGCCATTTTATGTTTCCAATGCACCCCCTGCCCTTCTGGGGCACTGCCAGGAGTGGAACACAGACCTTCTCTTCTGGACCCATGCAGCAGCCATCGCTAGACAGTCCACTTTCAATGCCAAGTGCCAGGGCGCTCCTTCTGAATCACGACTCTTACCAAGGCCTCCCCTACTCTGAAACCTCCTATAGCTCCCCGCTATCACCAGGTGAAGGGCAAAACTCCTCAGCCCGGTGTGTAAAACTGCCTTCTCTGGGCTGCTGGCCCATGAGTCCTTGAGACACCCTCTGATTCCACCACAGCCGCCCCTGCTTTGCCCTCTGCACTTCCTGCTGCCAGGCCTTTGCCTCACAGTTCTCCCCTCGATGGGTCCAAATCTTCCCATGGATCAAGGCCTGCTGCAAATGCCGCCTTGTTGGGCAAGCATTCTCTGACCTGGTGCCAGGAGGACCGGTAGCCTCGGCTTGTTCCTCCCTCGTCCCAGGGAGTCTGTGCCCATGCCCTACCCTCCCTGTAGCCTGTGGGCTCTGTGAGCGTCTTCTATGGGGGCAGGTGGCGGGAGCTCCAGCTGTGCTCTCCTTCCCTGTCAGCCTTCGGGCATGGGAGGTTGTCTTGGTGGCCAATGCCCAAAGCAGGCTGGGGGATGCGGGAGAAGGCTGCAGCTGCTGTCCTGCTGAGGGGGAGCAGATGGTGAACGGAGCTTCTTCACCACCTCTTCCTGGTCACGCCACAGGGCCCTGAGACGACACTGCTGAGCAAACAGCCAGGCACGCCCCCTGCCCACTCCCCAGCTGCCCCCTGGAGCATCAAGGGAAAGAGCCGGGCCACCTGGGGCCTGGGGGTAGGGGAGGGATCCCTCCACTCAAGCCTGGACTTGGGCTTCAGCCAAAAGGCTTCCAATTCCAACTCAGCCATCCACTTTCTGTGTGACATCGAGCACTCTTTCTAAGAGCCTCAGTTTCATCCTCTAAGATGGACATCATTGACCTACCTCACAGGGTCTGACTTAGTGGCCACTCCTTTCTTTTTCCTTTTCCCTAGAAGGGGGGAAAATGGGTGTTTGGGACCAGCAAGACAGTGCAGAGGAATGGGATGGACTCAGTAGAAATTTAGGCTTTTCTTTGGCAGTTGAGAGGACTGGATTCTGTTCTGGGATTTCTAGCTATGTGAAATCACAGCTGCCACCCAGTCCATCTGGCAATAAGTCTGAAGTATTGTGGTTTCCTCTAGGCTGAGGTAGTCCCATGCTTGTTTCCACACTTATGCTCTCTGTTGGTCGGGTACCTGTGTGCAGTGCACAACCAATACAACTGTACACAGCACCCCTGTATGCGCCTTTGGGAAAGTTATACTTCCTTAACCTCTCCGAGCCTCTGGGCTTCCGTTTACCCATGTATAAAATAGGGTTATGCAGTTATTTCTTAGGTGTTTCCAGTGCTGTCAGGAGGTTCACATATATTGTAATGTCTGCCTCAGGCAGTTCTGGATTGTTATAGGGGCCAGAGATTGTTACACCCTCCAAGACACATTTACAAGCAGGTTGGAGAGGCTGCGTATTGTGGACCACACCCCTTTCAAGGTTACACAGTTCTGTATTGGAGTCTTCAGGTTTCCACCTGGGCTCTGTTCCAGGCCTTCCTGCTGAGGTCTGATTAGGCCTCTGGGCCTGCGGGAATGGGGGGACGGAGTCTTAATGGTCCCAGTTTTCATGTGCACACAGGAGCCATGATAAGATCACCAGACACAAGAATCAAACATCAGCATCCTCACAGAGACCGGAAGACTGGTCCCACAGCAGGGCAGAGCCTCTGCAGCTTCTGGCAGTGGGTGAGGGGTGGCGGGGCTTTAGGGAGCGAGTCTGGTTTCCACACTTGTAAAGCACTTGGCCAGAGCCTGGCACAGAGTGAGTCTTGATAAATATTAGCTGCTGTCATTAATGTGATGATCATTACAAACGCTCCAACCTGCCTCATTCTTTAAAGACTTAGTGGTACTTACTAAGTGCCAGGCCTTGTATGAGTACCAGGGCCTCAGTCGAGTAGGACACAGTCTCTGCTTTCAGCAGCTCCCAGGGCAGTAGGCTAGACAGACAATTTGCTAAGTTTTCTGATGAGAAAGGTGTAGGAGGCTGGTGGAGCTCAGAGGAGCAGAAATGGTCTTAACCCAGGCTTGTCGGGGCTGGGGTCAGTTAGGACAGTCTTCCAGAAAAACTGAAATTTGCAATCTAGCTGTTATTGTCTCCATTTTTTAGAGCAGAAACTGAGGCTCAGAAAGGTCATGCAGCTTTTGAATGGTGACAGTGGATTCTTTTTTTTCTTTTTTTCCTTGCTCTTTAGCCCAGGCTGGAGTGTGGTGGTGCGATCTCGGCTCACTGCAACCTCTGCCTCATGGGTTCAAGCAATTCTCCTGCCTCAGCCTCCCAAGTAGCTAGGACTATAGGCATGTGCCACCACGCCCAGCTAATTTTTGCATTTTTAGTAGAGACGGGGTTTCACTATGTTGGCCAGGCTGGTCTTGAACTCCTGACCTCGTGATCCATCTGCCTCAGCCTCCCAAAGTGCTGGGATTACAGGCGTGAGCCACCACGCACCCGGCCAGTGACACTGGATTCTAACACAGGGCTGCCTGGCTCTGAAGCCTGAGCCCCTGAAGCCACAGCACCCCATGTTTAGGTCCCTCCTTCCGGGTCCACTCCAGGGAGTCCTTTGGGATCCTGGTTGAATGAAGAGCTCAGCAGGGGCCCGATCACAAAAACCTTGAATGCCAGGCAAGGGAGGCTGGCTTTCTTCCAAAGGTTTTGGGCGGTCGCTGATGGATTTTCAGAGGGGGAGGCAGGCAGTACAGGTGGCATGGCCTGGAAGGCTATTAGGAGCAAGAGTTTGCCAGAAAAGGCAGTGTGGGAAACCCAAACGGTCTCAGACCCTCCTTCTACTCATATGGGAAGAATGAGGGATGTGGGGGTGCCGAGGACCAGGGCCTGAGTACTCAGGGTGTGGGCTGGGGTGGGAGGCAGGAAGCTTGGAGTTCAGGGAAGAGCTCAAGTTCCAACTTCCAGCAGCTTCAGAGCAGGCTGCAGAGGCCCTGAGCACACTGGAGGTTCAGGAGGGAGGGGGCCTGAACTCACAACTGGGGCCAGACTAGGCAGAGGGGCTTGGGGAACAAGGGAAGGGGAGTTGGTTCCCATTTCCCAGGGCAGAGGTCAGAGGTGGAGTTGGGTAGGAGAGGACCCTAAGGGCCATGGCCTAGGAGCCACTTCCTCTTTCCCACAGTGTAGAGTGATGTCATTCCTGAACCCACCCTACTCCATCCCTGCCTTATAGCAGGCAAGCCTCGGCCAGGGGGACTGTGGGAGAAAGGCTCAGGGATGAAAGCCCCTGCCCTTTACCCCCATTCCTGCCACAGCTTGGGAGGGGAAAGACCAAAATGAGTCAGAAAAAACAGCTGCTCAGCCTGGTGGCCCCACCTAAGCCCCATCCTTAACTGGAAGTCAAATCCCAACCCAGCTTTAGCGTCCCACTTAAACCAGACCCACCCCCATCATAAACCTGACCCAGCCACACCTCCAATCTCTGCTGCAAACTCATCTCCAATCCCAGTCCTGCCAATGAGCCCCCACCTAGCCCAAACCAGCCTCCACGTCGGTTACAAGCACCACATCAGCCCAATCTGGACTGCGCCCTCGGCTCCACACCTAACTCTAATTTACCCGGCCCAACCTCAGCTCCATCTCAACCCGACCCTAATCCAAACCCACTTTGCTGTCGCCCTAATTGAGCCCCAAACTCAACCCCGCTCCAGTCTCTGTAAGCCCCGGCTCCAGTCTAGCATGGACCTCAGCCGCACTACACTCTGGAACTTCTCCCAGTGCTCATCCCCACCCCAGCCTCCGAATCTCCTGCCCCTCACCTTTCCCCCAGCTCCATCCCCCGACCTCCTGTTGCTCAGCATCCAGGTCCCACGACCCGATCCTCAGCCCTATTCCTTCCCCTAACCACACTCCCTCCCACGCCCACTCCCACCTGCACTCAGCGAGGGGGTCACTGCGTGGCTGACCTTGGTGGGCACACACACATGTCCGGGCACGCACACACACTTCAGCACACACACACACCTCAGTGTATACACACGTCAGCACACACACACACCTCAATGTATATACACACGTCAGCACACACCTCAGTGTATACACACACGTCAGCACACACTTCAGTGTATACACAGCACACACACAAGTCAGCACTCACGCCTCAGTGTACACATACACGTCAGCACTCACACACACCTCAGTGTGTACACACACGTCAGCACACACCTCAGCACACACATGCACCTCAGTGTATACACACACGTCAGCACACACACACACCTCAGCACACACATGCACCTCAGTGTATATACACACCTCAGCACACACACACACCTCAGCATGCAGACATACGTCAGTGTACACACACACGTCAGCACACACACGTCAGTGTGTACACACACGTCAGCACACACACCTCAGCAAACACATGCACCTTAGTGTATACACACATGTCAGCACACACACTTCAGTGTATACACACACGTCAGCACACACACACCTCAGTGTACACACACACGTCAGCACACACACGCCTCAGCACACACACACGTCTCAGTGTATGCACACACATCAGCACTCACACACACCTCAGTGTATGCACACATGTCAGCACACACACACTCCTCAGCACACACACACACGTCAGCACACACATACCTCAACACACACACACCTCAGCACACACGCACCTCAGTGTATACACATACGTCAGCATGCACACACACATCAGCACTCATACACCTCAGCACACACATGCACCTCAGTGTATACACACACCTCGGCACACATACGCACAACACAGCAGACGCCCTCAGCTCAGCATACACACACACACCTCAGTGCACATACACACACATATCTCAGTGCATATACACACACAAGCATACACACACACACCCCTCAGTGCACATACACACACATCAGCAGACACCCCAGCAAACACACACACCTTGGTGTACACACACATGCCTGTGTATGTACACACTGGCACACACACACCTCGATGTATATACGCACACCTCCTTGCACAGACACAGATATCTTGGTGTACACGGACACACATATACCCCTCAGTATACACACACATACACCTTAGCATATATACATATACACTCCTCAGTGTACACACATGCCTCAGCACACACACACACCTTCAGCACGTGCACATATACATACACACCTTGGCTACACACACCTATCAGGGTATATACAGACACTTTGGCATATACAGACATACACGTCTCCGCAGACACACCCCCCCTTAACACACACACACACACACACACACACACTCACCAGAAAGGGGTGGGAAATCCAGTGCAGCTGTGAGGACTGCCCTGGGAGCCGGGCCAGGAGCTCCCTGCCCCTCCCTGAGGGCCTTGTCCCTGCAGTTCCCTCCTGGTCAGGCCCTGCTCTCTCCAATTCCCTCTTTAGTGTTGACTCTCCCCACCCAGGAATTCCTGCCCAAGCTCCCGCCCTAGGGCTGTCCTGGCATCGGGCCAGGTTGGCTGAGTAGAAAGATGACAATCCCAGGGTTACCCTTTCTCCTGTGTCCTGGGGATTCCTGCTCACAACAGCACACAGTGAATGCACGCTGTGCTGAGGGTGCGGTCTGAATGGGGTCAGAGTCTAGAGGGGCGCGGGTACAGCCAAGCAATTCCCCAGTGTGATCTGTGGAAAGGGGACTGCATCTGCAGGGGAAAGGGGGTGGGCGGACTGGGGAGGAGCTCATTCAAGGACACCCTGAGGCTGCAGGGCAGGCAGGACAGGATGGGGACCAGCACAGAATGGGGACAGCCTGTGGCTCAGACAGGCAGGTGGTCACCAGAGGGGCCAGGGAGGACCAGGAGCTGCTGTGGCTGCTAAAAATAACAGGGGAATGGACCTCTGCTGAGCACCTTCTGTTGCCAGGCATTGAGTTAAGTGTTTTTAAAACCTCACTTGATTCTCGAAACAATAATGCCTACCGCATACCTACCCCATGAGGTAGGTATTATTTTTGGTTCCCACAGGTGACACAAGGGACAACGAGACTCAGAGAGCGGAAAGCATTGGCCCAAGTTCACATGCCCCACAACTGGGCAGTAGGTGGAACTGAACCCAGGCTGTGCGAAGGGCTTCCTTGAAGTTGCAGCCATCAAACGCAGCCCCCGACTTGCCCTGCAGCCTCCGGTGCGGTATTTCTCACATTTCCCTGAATATTCCAGGCCTGTCTCACCTCCGAGCTGTCCATGTGGCATGAAATGGCCTTCTGTTCTCAGTCCCTTCTCTGAGAAAACCTCCACCCATTCTCCAGAGCTCAGCCCCCAGTGCATCCCCATCACCTCACCCTGATCACCCTACCCTAATCACCCTGCCTTCCACTGTCGGGCTGGGCCCTCCCCTCAAGGGCTGGGTCGGCGGGCCCCACACCAGCACAGGGCAGTCGTGAGTCAATGTGCCTTGTTGGTGAATGAACGCAGGACCCAGCCCGGCTGTGGGTCAAAGTGGGTGCTCAGGGAGGGGCCAGGGTTCCCCCTGCCTGGCTCTTATCTCCCAGGGCTGTCTCAGCCTTATCTGATAAGGCCTGACAGGTGAGCAGATGAGACTGACAAAGGCTTCCGGGTTACTCAGTAACCTACCCTCTTTAAAAGTCCCGCTGTTTCCCCCTGGCATCCAGAACAGCCACCCCTCCCTCGGGCATTGCTGCCATGAATGCCCTCCTGCTCTCCGCACTGTGCCTCCTCGGGGCCTGGGCTGCCCTGGCAGGAGGGGTCACCGTGCAGGTGAGTCCTGTGTCCCTACCCTGGCCCAGCTGGCTCCCTGCCCTAGTGCCCAGGGCTGGTCCCCTGAGAGAATACCTCCTCTTTGGGGCTGGACTGCGGATGTGTGTCTGAGGTTTGGCCTTCTTTGAGGAGCTCCTGCTCAGTCCAGCCATACGCACACCTTTCCCTTCAAATTTGGAGGAGAAAGAAATCCAGTGGAGGGAAGAGGAATAATCCTATGGGGAAGGCGAGGAGCTGGCCAATTTACTGAGTGTCCCATGTGCCGATTCTTTCCCCAGCCCCTCACTGTAGCCCCACCATCAACCTGGAAGAAAGGAATTATTAGTCCCATTTTACAGAGGGGAAAACTGAGCCTCACAAAAGTTCTGTAACAGACGATGGGCACATGGCCGTGGGAAGTGCAGGAGCTGGATTTAAATCCAGACCTTACTCCTCAGTTCCGTGCTCAGCCAAAGTACCCCTGTGGGTCCCAGGAACCACATGGACACCCTGGAGGTCCTGACAGATGGGTGTGCCTACCAGTGCCAATGCTGGCGACAGGCCAGGCTGGCACCTAGCAGGGGCCCTGCTCTCTATCAAAGCCAGATTCCGGGAGGCCTTTTATTGCTTCTCAAACAAAAACCAGGCTGCAGGCTGAAGCTGGGGGCCCGGTAATGAGCAGCACCGCTCTCAGGCAGGGGAAGGATAGCCTGGGCTTGACCACGTGGAGCTACCATGCCTGGGTGCTGGTCCTTTGCCTCTCCCTAAAAATCAGCACACTGGCTCCTACTCATTAGGCACCTTTGGTGTTACTGGAGCCTCACACCCATTTTCTCCATTCCCCACACAACATGCAGAATTTGCGGGTTCCAGAGTGTCCAGCATCACGGAGCCAAGCCAGGGCGTGGGGCCTGAACTCAGCCCCTCACAGTGCCCCTCAGTGGATCGCCTGGCTCCCATATGCCGCGAATACTACTCATGAGCACCGCTGGGCTGGACCGGGGCCAGCACGGGGGGCACAGTCAGGAAGCAGGCTGCAGCCTGGCCTCATGCTCTGGGCTTGTCTTTTCCAGGACGGAAATTTCTCCTTTTCTCTGGAGTCAGTGAAGAAGCTCAAAGACCTCCAAGAGCCCCAGGAGCCCAGGGTTGGGAAACTCAGGAAGTTTGCACCCATCCCTGGTGAACCTGTGGTTCCCATCCTCTGTAGCAACCCAAACTTTCCAGAAGAACTCAAGCCTCTCTGCAAGGTGCCCAATGCCCAGGAGATACTTCAGAGGCTGGGTGGGCAGCCTCCTTCCTCTCTGATTGACGGGACTCGGGAATACTCTGGTGGCACATGAAGAAGAGATGTGCTCTGATTGGTGGGATTTGGAGGAAGGGCTCAGCTCTGATTGGTGGAACTAGGGAGCTTGGCTCTGATTGGTGGGCCTGTTCCACGCCCACTTCAATTCCAAGTTGTAACTGCTGAGGTTTGGGAACTAAGACAGTTCATCTGGTCTTAGTTGCCTCTCTTTCTGGTGGAATCTCTGCTTTGATGGGTTGGTTTGAGTGGTCTGCGTGCCCTGGTTTGGGGCAAAAAGCCCAGTAGGTCAGAGTACGGGCCTGCTGGGATTCTCTGGGGGCTGGGTGGTGATGTACAAGCTCTCGGCCAAGGGCGGCAGGGGTATTGTGAGGAAATGCTGGTTCTCACGAGGCTCCATCTCTGTTATGCAGAGGAAATCGCTGAGGACCCGAGCACGTGTGAGATCTGTGCCTACGCTGCTTGTACTGCTTGTACCGGATGCTAGGGAGGCTTGCCCACTGCCTGCCTCCCCTCCCCAGCAGGGAAGCTCTTTTCTCCTGTAGGAAGGGCCACCCATGATATTCCACTCCCAGCAGCTCAAGCTACCCTGGTCCAGTCGGGAGGAGCAGCCCAGGGAGGAACTGGGTGACTGGAGGCCTCGCCCCAACACTGTCCTTCCCTAGAGCCACTCCAACCCCCCGCTAATAAACCAGATTCCAGAGTACTCTGGGTGTTGCCTTCCTTCCTTCATCCCCTAGTCTACCCTGCCCTGGAAGCTCGGGATGTAATGTACAAAGCGAAGGACCCCACTCTGTCTGCTAAGCTGCTCACTGTCCCTGGGGCTGCCACAACACAGAGGCGTGGAGGGGATCTGGATCTCCAAACCACCAAGGCAGCAGGTGGTGGGGAGGGTTTGCTTTACTTTCACATCTCCTGAGGTCACCAAATTCACTGAGCCACATGTGAGCACGGGAGCCAGTCTGAGCTGGTTGGGACGACCAACACAGGCACTTGACCCACTAGGAGACTGGCACCAAACTCTTGGGTACTCAAGGACTTGGCTCCCACCAACCATGCTAGTGTGGCCTCCACCCTGACCACATCCCAGACCACACCTCTTGCCATTTCCTTTGCTGCTGCTCACCTCTTCACTGCCCCTCTTCCCACACTACTGTCAGGCAAACTCCTACTCAGGGTCCAAGGCTTTCGTTCCATGGCCTCTCCTCAAGACAACTTTCTCAACCCCCAGGAAGAGTCTCAGTGCTCCCACTGTGACCCTGACCTTGGTGCTCTCCGGGCACTGTGACCACCCACAACCCTTGCACAGCTCTGGCCACCGTGTTATGTAATGGCTTCTGTGCCTGGGGAAGTCTCTCTGACCTCCAGACACACATAGATAATTGCATGAGGATATAAAACAGGGCAGGGTCCCAGCCACAGCTTTTCCAAGTACTGTGTGATCTTTGGAAAGTCACTTTCCCTCTCTGTACCTCCACCTCTTCCTCTATAAAACTGGGGCGCTAATATTTCCTGCCTCCCAGGCTGGGTGAAATAATGCGCATAAAGCCCTCAGTTGAGGCCTGACACAAACATAAGAGGAATTCAATAAGTGGTAAAACAAACCAGAGAAAAGGGGACCAGGATCAGGCTGAAAGTGGTTCAGACAGGGTGAGGAAGCAGGGTATGGAAGTGAGGCCTATTAGCAAAGGTAGAGGCAACATAAGAAAGAGAAGGCAGAACTCCCAAGGGTCCATCTTGGGGAGTGGGGTGGAGGGGAATTGTCACAAGGGGGATTCCATGGGCTTCAGAATTCAAAAAGTAAGGTCTCTTCTAGTTGAGGTCAAGAAGGCTTTGTGAAAGGGGAAGGGCAAGTGCATTTGCATCACCCCTCAGATTTGCATTGGGATGCAGAAAATTTCAAAACCAGTGTGGAAGTAGGGAAAGAGAGGGTGTTGCAGAAGGTGGGAATGGTGCAGACGGACACAAAGACACTGGAATGGTTCGGTCAGGACAGTGTGGAGCCTGGGAGGGCAGACAGGACTGAGTTTGAGCCTTACTGTGTCATTTACAAGCTGAGTGTCCCTCTCTGAGGCTTGGTTTCTCATCTGAAAGTGAGGATGATAACAGACCCTACCTCCCAAGGTGGCAGGGGATTAAGTGAGATATATGATGGAGTAGAATCATTTAATGCCCTAACTCTGGAGCCAGACTCTTTGGGCATAAATCCTGGGTCTGTCTTTTACAGCTGTGTGCCTTCAGGCAGGCTATCTAGCCTTTTCTCTCCTCAGTTTTCTCATCTGAAAAATGGGGAAGATAAGAATCCATATATCGTAGGGTTGAGTGAAGAGTAAATGAAAAAATGCAGAAAAATTCTTAAAAGTCTACTGGTTTTGAACAACCACTGGGTCAAATAAGAAATCAAAAGGGAAATTGAAAAGTATCTTGAGACAAGTGAAAATGAAAATACAATATGCAAAAGTTTATAGGGTGCAGCAAAAGCAGTTCAAAGAGGGACATTTATAGCAATAAATGCCTACATCAAAAAGGAAGAAAGATTTCATATAAACAACCTATTGTTACACCTCAAGGAACTAAAAAAGAAGAGCAAACTAAGCCCAAAGTTAATAGAAGAAAAGAAAAGATCATAGCAGAAATAATTGAAATAGAAACCAGAGGCCGGGCGCGGTGGCTCAAGCCTGTAATCCCAGCACTTTGGGAGGCCGAGACGGGCGGATCACGAGGTCAGGAGATCGAGACCATCCTGGCTAACACGGTGAAACCCCGTCTCTACTAAAAAAATACAAAAAAAAAAAAAAAATTGGCGGGCGAGGTGGCGGGCGCCTGTAGTCCCAGCTACTCCGGAGGCTGAGGCAGGAGAATGGCGTGAACCCGGGAGGCGGAGCTTGCAGTGAGCTGAGATCTGGCCACTGCAC